>NC_046317.1:66127824-66446432 GCF_009819535.1 Lacerta agilis | reverse complement strand
CAACGCAACACAGATCATCACAGAATGAAAAGCAAAGAGGGGGGAGAGAAACTGAGGGGAGAGGATGGAGCTGTGGTGTTTGTTTAAACGATTTCATTTCCAACCTTGAGGTAGATGGAAGTGTGGCTGTGCTGTTACATAACAAACAAATCACATTTAAAGGCAATTGCTGAAAGACAGAGAGAGAGAGAGAGAGAGGGAGGGAGGGAGGGAGGGGAGGGAGGGAGGGAGGAGTAGTACCCCACACTATTGAGCTGGGAACAGCTAAGATAATACAGCCTTACTCCAGGGCTGCTCCAGTCTGAAAGGGAGAGCACAGCAGCGAGGCTTGATGTGGATATGAATTTGTTATGACAGACTAATTTTACAAATCCATAGCTGCCTTCTGGCAGAATTATCAAGATCTATATTTAAAGGAGAAACCAGAAGGGTGGGTGGGTGGGGGGAATGTATCATGTTGGTGGTGAGAGATGCTCTTCCAGTACAGTTTATAGCTCTACTAGACCACTTTCTATTTCCTTCAATGAGAAATTGACTAAGGTTTAGGAAGGACTTGCATTTCACCACAATTAAATTTAGCTGATTGTTTTGTAACTCCAGTGCAACATCCCTGCAGCCCCTTCAAACGTGGCAACATCCCACTTGCACAACGAGACTGTCTTGCCATAAACAGTGTCTTCCTAGTACTATAGTAAGTCATAGGACTGGCTCATTTTTAGATATATCTTCAGCCGCAGCACCTGTAACCAGCTCTTTCACACCAAAGATCATGAACAACAAACTGTTGCACCAACTGCCATAAAAGATTTTCCCCCCAGTTTTCTGTATCTTTTGAAATGAATTATCCAGACAAATAGCTTGTATTCCCTTCCATATTAATGTAGATTAATTTAATTTGTCAGAAACAACCAGTGTTCCATTTCCAGTGACAAGTCAGAACTACTCCCATAATGCAAAAAGAGACCTGTTAACATTCATTAACAACGTAGACTTGCAACAGCGTCATCTTACTGTCGTGAGGACTGTTCTAGTTATTTTGTCCCTGTGTCTGCCTTAAAAAGCTAGAGGGTCCCTCAGCCATCCTTTTTATTGTGAATTCACGATGATTTGCACTCATTATGCTATTGGAACTGTCACACATGACTCTGCTTTCAGTATTGTCACACTGCTTCATTTGTTCATAACTTCCTGATGATATCCTGTAACTTTTTATGCCACAAATGTTCCGGTGTATTTATGTCCCACTTTGGTTGCTCTGTACCCCATTCAGAGAGCAATAATGTGGTAGCATTGGGGAAGCATCGCAGAACAAACTAAAGCAAATAAACCCACGGCTGGTGCACTATTATTGTATCAAGAACAAGTTGCAGAATACACCTGCAATAAAACACCAGTCTGGTGGGGGCCACAAAGAAACACTGTAAGTGAAAAAGACCTAAATTTCTGTAGGTGGGGGGAATAAAGAAGGATAGATACATTGAAATGAAAAAATGGATAGATCCATCAGTTCAGACCTCTGGCAAGAGAGTTCCACCTTCCCCTGGCAGTCCACTGGTGGGGACCAAGAGGAGGAAAGAGAAAGATAGAGAAGAGAGTGGTTCCACCCACCATCAATTCCATCCCCACCACTGCTGGCATGTGGTCAACAACAAATCACCCTGGAGTAGGGATGGAAGGACTTGTCAATTTCAGTTCTCTCTGTTTCTCATTTTCCCATTCCTAAATTCAGTTCTCCACATTTTTCAGCAATTTGTGAATGCTTTAAAAAAATCCTCATGAAAATTCAACAGCATTTTAGCGTGAATAAACACATTTTATACAAACACATTTTATATTCAGTTTTGACTAATGTACACATTTTTGCAACCTATTTCCCCTAATATAATGCATTTTGGTATGTTATTTTCATAAATATCTTCATTTTTATGCACACTCTCCCCTAATATATAGATTTTTGCAAACACTGTTTAGTTGGAGAAGTTGCAAAATTCAGATAAGTGTGAATTTCAAAGGATAGCAGTAGTTCAGTTCTGCATATTCTTTCAAAAAGCATGAAGTAGATACATTCCGCTTTAAATGTGCACTGGGTCAAATTTCTCTGCCATCACTTCTCCTGAGAACTGTGACCCTCAATAGGGGGGAAAATGTTCTCCACCCCTAGAGCAGGAGCAGGAGCAAGTTTTATTTGGCCAGACTAAACAATAGCTGACTAGTTAAATTCACATGCTGCCTTGTAAGTGACAGCAGTGGCCATTAACATGGCTAGTTTATTACTTGGCTATTTCATTGGATACCTGTCTTTGAGACAAGACACCCTTGCAATGGTATACATGGGGGAAACAAAGTGTGGCAGCCTCCTCAATAACTTAGGAAGACCTATTATGCTGTAATGATCCCATCAGAGCTGAAGCTGGAAGGTTGGAATAAGGAACGGTGCCTGTTTAAAGAGGAATGGTGTGGCATGTGACAACCCTGTGCTGACACATAGGGGTTCTTTCTTCTCCCTGATGGTTTGAGGCATGAGTAGGCAAACTAAGGCCCAGGGGCTGGATCCGGCCCAATCACCTTCACCTAAAGCTATGCAGTCCCTGCAGGGGATGGATCATTGAAGGTCACACTGGACAAAAAAGTGACACCCAAAGTCTAGAATTCAGGTAAACACAAGCAGCTTAATCCTTTGATTCTGTCAAGAAATTGCAGCTCAAGAGGGAAGTATCAGTCTATGTCTAGTCCAGGCTTCCTCAACCTCGGCCCTCCAGATGTTTTGAGTTTACAAGTCCCATCATCCCTGACCACTGGTCCTGCTAGCTAGGGATCATGGGATTTGTAGGCCAAAAACACCTGGAGGGCTGAGGTTGAGGAAGCCTGGTCTAGTCCATGCCACTTTCACATGTTTTCACTCAAAAGCCTATTCTGTTCCAAAATCTGAATTTTTAAAATCTGTATGGAAAAATCCCATTTAAATACATATTTTTAAAGTACTTTCACTTAAAATTTTCATTTCTAAACATAATTTATCTCAGAATATGCATTTACAAACATATCTGGATACACTTTTAAAGCCAAAAACTGCTTTGCAACATTCCTAAATCTGCTCTGGGGGGTTCCCCCTATCCTCTGGAGCAGATTTGGGGAGAGTGTACAGTGAACACAGGAGGGAAGGTGCCATTAAAAACATAGTAAGAGCCTGCTGGATTAGGCCAATGGCCCGTCTAGTCAGTGGCAGACCTTGGGGTCTCAAATTTCAGGGGTGCCCTGTGCAACACCAAAGTTCGGTAATCAGTGTGACTGAACCGTTTGCACTCCCCTAAATCTGCCTCTGATCTAGTCCAGCATTCTGTTCTCCCAGTGGTCATCCAGATGCCTGTGGGAAATGCAGAAGCAGGATTCAATCACAAGAGCATTCCCCCTTCCTGTGGTTTCCAGGAACTGGTATTCGGAAGCATTGCTGCCTCCAACTGTGGAGGCAGAACACAGCCATCAGATCTAGTAGCCTTTGATAGCCATCTCCTCCATGTATTTGTCTAAACTTCTTTTAATACCATCTAAGTTGGTGGCCACAACTGCCTTCTGTGGGTGCGAGTTCTATAGTTTTACTGTTCTGCATGAAGAAGGAAGCATAAGTCCTGATGGAATGAGAGCACTGGATACTGCCAAATGTCTGCAGGTCAAGGGGGGCTGCTGCTGCTGCTGTGATCCCACCCCATGTGCAATCAGCGTATCTACACTGAACATGTGAAAATGCCTAATGATGTTGAGAAAACCAGTAGCCGTCAAAGACTTGTTTGTTTTTCACACTCGCCACTTGCAGTGAATAGTGCAAAGAATCAAAAAGAAAGAGGAGAGAGAAATCTATAAGAGTAGCACAGCTGAAGGAGAAAAAGAGTTTGTGTCAGAGACAGCCAGGGAAAATGTATTTTGCAAATTCCCACTTATTAAGTTCAGTTAAATAAACTCTTAACTTGTTAGGCGTATCTGACAAGAGTATGTTCTTAGAAAATGTTGGAGCTAATTTTCTGCCCCCCACACAAACAAACAAACAAAAGTTATATACCTCAGTGTGAAGCTGTGTTCAACCACACAACCCTTCCAGCAGTCTGGTACAGCCCAGAAACAGAACCCCCAAACTTAAGAGTTCTAAGGTTCAGGATCAATGCAATGCCTCTTTACTGGAGGCACAACCAGTCACTTCAATTTCTCTCCGTTTATCCTGTTTTGCCATTGTGACTCATGGAACTAATTACCAGGGGATGTGTGTGTATTTAACTATGTGAACCAAAAGTCAAAGAGCTAGGAGGGTCTGCCCAGTATCTTGCAGAGGCATCATTTTCTGCAAGGAATTATTTGAATGGCTATTCATTATAGCTGCAGGACCTACATATCTAAATGCAGTGTGTTTACCAGCACAGCAATAAACTATTTTCTTGTCTAGATAATGATGAAGTGGTTATATTTGGTCTACAGGAGGACAGACTGTTCCGTGGAAGCGTGTACACAGCAGTGAAATGGAAAAACAGAACATAATCTTAATGTGAGCAACCAGCGTATACTCTGTTGCAGGAATAACCTACTTGAACTGTTTTAGACTGAATCTGAAATGTGGCTCTCACCTCTGATCTGAGGTACAGTACTCTGAATCTGCCTCTCCCGATAAAGGTGAAACTAAAATTCCAAAAAAGCATCATGAAGTCAGAGGCACTTCAGATTCAACTTTTGAGAGCCAGTGTGGTGTAGTGGTTAAGAGTGGTATACACGTAATCTGGGGAACCGGGTTCGCGTCTCCGCTCCTCCACATGCAGTTGCTCGGTGACCTTGGGCTAGTCACACTTCTCTGAAGTCTCTCAGCCCCACTCACCTGTTTGTTGTGGGGGAGGAAGGGAAAGGAGAATGTTAGCCGCTTTGAGACTCCTTCGGGTAGTGAAAAGCGGGATATCAAATCCAAACTCTTCTTCTTCTTTCTCTTTTAAAAAATTGAAGTTTCTATCCCTCATTGAAGTGTGGATGCCATAAGGGGCCATTGACGGAACTTCATTCACAAACAGGGTGAGGATCTTCTGTTCAACCTATCAGCTACAATTCCCCATTCCACAATTTCTGCTTCCCTTGGATCTGCTCTTCATGTGCCATTGGGGGGTGGGTGGGGCGGGGACAGAATGAGGGTTCTCTTGATGTAGAATGGCACTTTTTGTCAGTCCAGAACTTTGATTCATCTCACATTTGGAAGCTCTTCACACATGATCACTTCCACACACTAAGTGTTTTAAAAAAGAGAAAGTACAAATATTTGAAAGACAATTGTAAACAACAAATTATGCTAGTTGGTTGACAAGAAGTTTAGTAAGGTTAATTTTAGGAAATATTACGGAGATAATTTCGGAAGATAATAATTAATTATTGTGATAAAAAGTAATAGTGAAGTTGGAAATACAAGAAGAAATTAGGAAATTTGAAAATCTTGAGAAGTGGTTGATGGAAGTCAAAAATACGTATAAGAGATGAATATTATTAGATGTTTAAAAGAATGTATGTAAAATTTAATAAAAATATTTTTTTAAAAAGAGAGAAAGTACATGTACAGACAAGTTGAAAAGTAGTAAGCCCCTCTTGGAGCAGCATGTTAAAAGCCAAGGTGTGCAGAAATGTGGGCACAATTCATGTGTACAAGACTGTTGCAAGTCAATGCCAGAAGCAGCTGTCACAAGAAGCAGAGATAGTAATCATTTCATTTGTCCCTTGTATTTAAATGTGCATTGATATTATCTATGGGGTGTGTGTGTGTGTGCGTGTGTGCATGCGCACACACGCTTACTGAGACTTCCATGTCCCAAGAGGTTCTACTTTCAGGTTTGCACTCAGCAGCAACTGATACATTGATAAATATTGTCTACAAGTCTCTTGGAGACACAAGAATCTTGCAGCCACAAGAATCTTGCAGCAAGACAGAGCATCTCATGCAGCCTTTCACTCACTCCAACGGGCACATGTAGATGGAGAGAAGAAACAAGAGCCACACCCAGTGGGATCAAATCACACCAGCCTAGTATCAGAATTTGACTGTTCCAATACAGGTCCCTTAAGAAACATTTAATGTAGCACAGTTTGAAGACAAGGTTGTCCTTATTTCCCTAATGTAATAGAGGGGGGAACCCACAGTATTGTTTATATACCAGTAAGCACATTTGAACAACTGAAGGTGACAGCTTCAATTCTTGCACTTCTAGACAGCCATCAAAACAAAACGGAAGGAAAAAAAACCATTATTACCTATTTTGTACTGTGCCATTATTGCCCCTTCAATTTGGAATTTCCAATCACAGCTGCATTCTCAAGGGTTTCCTGTAATAACAGATTGGAAAAGCATACTACAAAGTATGACCAGTTAAATTGTTTGCTGGATGGAATTTGATTTCAAAAAGTAAGATAAAGCAACTAAAAGAATTGGCTTCTTCTGTTAGAAACTAGAGTTAAAATGGGGTGATGAGGAATACTGGCCCAGTTTCTGCCCCAAGATGTCACTCTAATAGTCAAATGATCTTTACTCAAAAACAAGGAAGAGCATTCCAGAATATACTCACCTTATTAGAGAACTTTTAACCTAGGCCCCATCTGCATTGTTCATTTCAAGCAGCTTCATACCACTTTCAACAGCCATTGATTCCCCCAAGGAATTATGGGAAGTGGCATTTGCTAAGAATGATGAGGGTTGTTAGGAGGCTGCTATTCCCCTCACAGAGCTACAGTTCTCAGGGTGGTTTAACAACAATCCCTCTTCCTAGGGAACTCTGGGAATTGTAGCTCCATGAGGGGAATAGGGATCTCCTAACAGCTCTCAGCAGTTAACAAACTACAGTTCCCAGGATTCTTTGAGGCAAGTCATGGTTGTTTAAAAGGGTATGAGGGAGGGGATAAGGTAGGATCTGTAGGTGGTATGGCCGGGGAGAACCCAGAGGACTGCTTTCAGCCACCTCCACCTGAGGTTCCCTATCCCAAAGTATGAGGACAAAACTTTTAACTCTTGCTTCTGGTTGATAGTTTTTGTTCTGTCTAGTTTTGATTGTACATTGAAGGTATGACAGTCATGCAACCCTGACCCAAGCCTTCCTGGATCGTTATAAGAGCTTGCTGATCAACTAAGAGAAAATAATTACAGCTCAAAGGTTTTGTATTTGATTAACTCTTCTCTTAAAGCTTTTTGAGCTATGTGTAGCCTGTGTCCGTTGTGTTCGACTGGGAAATTCTATATTAAAAATTATATATAGAAATCAAACATGAGAAATAATCAAGGGGAAGATCCTTTTTCACTGCATGAATCCTTTCCTGGGCATCTCTTCCACTTTTTTGCCATCACCTTTATGCTGCCAAAATACATTTTATAGCCTAATCACATTGCATTTAGCAAACAGAAGGTTACCACCTTTTAACTGGCCCGCTTCCTAGACCTTTTAGCAACAGCCTGACATGAAGAATTAAAAAGGTGAAACTTTCCCACCGCTTATCTCTCTGCCACAGGCAGCACCCCTCCCACAAACCACAAACTTTTAAAAGGCAAGTCACCATGAAGCAACCAGAAAACAAGTCAGCAGTGCTTCTGTTCAATAAAAATTAAAGGAGACTTACTCACTTTACACCAACTTGCCCTCTACCACACTTTTAAAACTGACGGAAGACTGATGGAAGACCTGGGTTAATTCCCAAACCAGAAACAGATCCTCCCCTACACCCTACTTGCCTCTTCCATCTCACCAAAAAGAAGGGCATCCCCTTCAAAATTTCAAAGGTGAAAGCTGTGGTATACATGCAACCTACTTATTACCATGCAGACATTTACAGTATTGGCCAAAGCCTCTTTCACCATCATTCCACACCATTGAAGGCTCTCCTGCTATTATTTAATTATTTGTGTCCTGCTATTGTGACTATTGTGAGCTTCTTTGTGCTCGAGATTTGTTGTTGGAAAAGCGGAATACAAATATTAAATGAAATGTTTAAAAATAAAAAACCCAGGGCTCAAATACCTGAAAAAACTCTTTCCCTATGGACCCTCTTAGGCTCTAAGCTCAGCAGAGGGGACCCTCTTGGAGGTTCTACCACCCTCAGAAGCTCAGGGGTAGCCCAGGAGAAGGCCTTCTCAGTGGCTACTGTGGAACACCCTCCTCACAGCGATGCATCTGACATCTTCATTATACAGTTCTACCTTTGTCAAATGCTGGATATGCACCCTTTTACCCTGGCCTATGACATCTGAGAGGGATGCGGGTGGTGCTGTGGGTTAAACCACAGAGCCTAGGGCTTCCCAATCAGGTCAGTGGTTTGAATCCCTGCGACGGGGTGAGCTCCCGTTGTTCGGTTCCAGCTCCTGCCCACCTAGCAGTTTGAAAGCACGTCAAAGTGCAAGTAGATAAAAAGGTACCGCTCCAGCGGGTAGGTAAATGGCGTTTCTGTGCGCTGCTCTGGTTCACCAGAAGTGGCTTTGTCATGCCGGCCACATGACCTGGAAGCTGTACCCGGCTTCCTCGGCCAGTAAAGCGAGATGAGCGCTGCAACCCCATAGTCGTCCGCAACTGCACCTAATGGTCAGGGGCCCCTTTACCTTTACCTATGAGATCTGAGATGCATGTTTTTGGAACCCACCCTATTCTTTGGGATTGTATTCTTTTTTAATGGTTTTTAATATTGTATTTTAAATTATGGTAACCTTCAGGTTAAGGGCAGGCTAACAACAGCAACCAGCACTGACTTTACACTATACTGGCTTCACAGGCTGCCCAAGAACATTCTCTTTCATCTTGACATTTCCTACCCAAACGTCCTGTTGTTAAATGTGTTTATGCCTCAACCCACAATCTGACAAGTGAATCTACAAGCAGGGCCACAGCAAGCACTGGTTGGAAATTCCCAAGCACTGCCCCACTCCACAAAAACCCTCAGAGCTGTATGAATGAGAAACAAGCAAGAAAGCTACATGGTAGTAATTGCAAAGCAGTGTTCTCTGTTTTTTATCATCTCTTGTCAGGCCTAAAGTAGATAACGCACATTCTTAAATAGTAACAAAATATTGCAACCAGAACCACAATGTTAGGTACCAGTTATGCTCATTAGTTCATAGGCAACTGTTCCCCCCCTGAAAAGTTCTGAATCTAAATGACCACATTCACCGTGCATAAAAATTATAGCCACAATGTCAGCTGCATGCTCTGCAATAGCCTTTCCGCCACTGGCTTAGTCCAAGAATTGGGGCATGCGGGTTGGTTAAAGATACCATAGAAAAATGCAAGTGGCTGACACACTAGTCATTTTCTTCAGAACTGACATCCTTTGTACATTCAATTTTTAGGGAAAATCCAGATGGTGTCATTGCCAGACCATTGCAGCCCAGTGTTTTCAGTGTTGTCCTCCCATTTCTTAAAGACCTGATTTGTGGTGTGGTCTGGAAAAGTACTTGGGCTATTGTCCTTTTAATTAGTTGCTTGCTGTTCGCTCCCAGCCTTGGCTGTACTGAATCAGTTATTGTCAGTGAACTTTGATTACTTATTTCCTCTTTGTAGTCAGGGCATTTTCTTACTCATTTTTATTTAAATGAGTATGGAATGTTATTGCAACGGCAATATTATCAAGGATGATAGAAGTGGATGTTAATGGACACTTTCTGCCCAGAAAACAAAATACGCTGGAATGCATTGAATAGACATCCAAACCGCATCTGCCATGTCTTGAAACTGTCTCTCCTAGACTTTTTCTTTTTTTACTGACATCAGCTCATGGTAAAGTAGAGAAACACCTAGCAATTCTGGGTACATTACAAAGATTTAAGTTGCGCTAAACTCACTAGCATTTTCTGTTTAGGAAGTATACATAGGATGATGTACAAATGAAATGAGGAAGCAAAGGAGTAAAAGAAGATGGGGGTTAGATGTTCCTGAATTGTGTGGAATGTTAGGGGAGGGTTAGTACTTCTGGTGGGGGGCACTTTGTGCTCCTTCTGGGGTAGTTTGTCCACCTTTGGTCCCCACCCTGCACTCAGCTCTCACCTGTGGCTCCTACAAGCTGTCAGCATGTGACAGTGGCCACATCCCAGGGACAGTTTGTAACATGGCATCCTTGTAATGTTGAGGAGGACTCTGGAGCAGAGACCTAAGGACAGTGTACAGCTGGTGGCAGCAAAATATCTTAGGCTGTCCACTTCCCTCCCCAGTAGCTCGGATGGAAGAGGAGAAGGGACTCTGCATATGAAATGTTTTTACATCAGTGGTACAGCCAGGCAGAATCCAACCGTGTGTGAAGCCCCCTGCTGTTGCACCACATATTGCCTTTACAATGATTTTTTTTTAGAAGAATTTATTAGCATTTTCATAATACAACACAAACCCAGACCCACACCTACAAATACAAAACAATTACAAATACATATAATGCCAGGATTCTTCTTCTTGTTTATATACCTAACAAAAAAAAAAAATTCTATTTCCGAATCTTGACGTTTGACTCCCCCTGCCTTTTCACCTTCGGTTTTAAATCCATATTTTACTTTCTTAACACCTTTTCTCTATAAAAATTTTTTTAACTTAAATTAGAGATAACACCATTATCTTCATCGTCCTATTGTATCATAAATCTTAACAGAATATTCTTATAAAAACTAAACTTATTTCTTCTGTCCATTATCATGCTGCTTTAACTTAAAATCCAATATCCCCTTACTTATTCAAAATAAACTTATAATTAACAAGCTTCACTCTCCGGTTTCAGATACCATAACAAACCATTTGGGTTTTACATTTAGTAGTTCATCCCACCACCCCCCCTCTATCCATTGTCTTTCTCTGTCTTTCGCCGGAACCAATCCTCAAGATGTCTTCTTTTACCAAGTGTCCACAGATCCAGGCAGTATTCACAGCAGACCTTGCATCGAGTTTCAGGGTACACATCCCATCTTTTCTAGGCTCCTCCGTTTCTTTATACCATACTTCTTCTTCTTGTAGATATCTTAATTCCATGTCCCTTGCCCCCGAGCTCCCACCTCGGGGTCTGGATATTGTAAATTTTCCCGTTCCGGGGCTGCCACCCCCAGAAAACGGTTCCTTTTCCCGGAGTCGCCCAGCCATTTCAGACCATCCTTCAAGTACCCCTTCTAACTCTTTGCCAAGGTTTGCTTCCATTGTGTAAAACTTTTGAAAAGCCTCCTCTGTGGGAAGTAAGTTCTTTTTATTTATAATCCCACTCAAGACTTGCAATTTCCGATTAAGCAATTCCAGCTTCAAGACAGCAAACATTTCTTCCTCCTTTAGACCAGAGTTCAAAACAAGTTCAAACACGAAGTCCAGCATTTTGGAGGAGAGGGTGAGTGTCAAATTTCAGTTCCTGTCTCTTCCTTCCTTTGTTTCAATTGTTTCCCACATCAGTCCAAATTTCCCATCGCCATTTTTTCTGAAGCCAGAGTGTAAAGATCAAAACTTTAAAAGGAGATATTTTCTGCCCACTTAATCCCCAAAGGGAAATCTCAGCAGTCTCAGTTTTCAAATTCCGAACACTTTGTATCCATTATTGTAGCAGCAGTCACTCAAACTGGTTATTTTCTTTCTCTCCCGAAGGGAGGGAGGCAGGCTCCCTTTCCTCTTCCCCCCGGATCGTTTCAAAAATATAAGAGTCAATCAAAGTCAGTCAAATACTCACAACCACCGGGTTCTTTCAATTCGCTAAAGACAGGTAGAACTTAGACGCTCATCACAGGCTTTGCCGCCGCATTTACATCCCGGTTGGGCCATGTCCCCTATAGCCCGGCTCCGTCGTCCCTTCACTCCCACTCCCCCTTTACAGGGGGAGCGAGGGAAGGGTTCGGAGCCACAACGGGCACAGCCAGGGAGCCCAGGGTGCGGGACGCTCTTCCCGCACCCCACCGGAGCCCCGCTTTGCGGTAGCGGGGCTCCAAACCCCCGGGATGGACTGGGCGCTTCGCAGCCGAAGCAGCCCACGACCACCCGCAATGGCGTCGCCGCCGGAAGTCCATTGCCTTTACAATGATAACAAAGCCAAAGGAAAAAACCTTGGAAGTAAACCACAGATTTATTTCATCTTTAGGCACTGATAGTCTTTATGTTGTGGAATCACTGATAAAACTGAGCATTGTGAGTGTACAGTTACTTTTCAAACAGGCTTTCAACAGGGTCTGAAGCCAGTGTTTCCCCCTATGTGATTTCTCACATTCCTTATGCGATGTAGCCATAGATGTGGTGGTTCTTAAACTCATGCTAGTCCTTCAAATAACCACACCTGCATTATTTCTGCCCAAAATGGTGTTCTCTGAGAGCCTGCCTCATTTGTGTTTATGTCATTGGTTGTTTAAAAAAAAAACTGGTAGTAATTACAGGAACTGGTACATGTGTGGGTTTTTTTTATTAAGACTGAAGTACACAGTGTGGTGAAGTTTAACCCTTTCCCCCTCCACTTTGATCTTAATAAAAATAGACCCCATCCCGTATGTGCTGTAATTAGAAGGGGGCAATATTAAATGTGGGTGCACAAAGCATTAAAAACGCACACATCAAGACTCCTTGCACTCTGCTCCTCTCCCTCTTTAGTCCTGCCCAGGGCAGCCCTACCCTCAGACTGCCCTCAGAGCCAATGTGTCATGCTGAGCTGGGCCTCAGTGGCTGCAGCCTTTCCCACTTGTTCACCCCCAGCAGCTGCTACAAGCTGCCCAAAGAAGGAGGCTGGCAGGGACAGCCATGGAGAGGCAAGAGAATGCTCCCTAGCAGCAGCAGCAACAACAACAACAACAGCAGCCACCAGTATAGTCGTCACTGTCTCATCCTCCTCCCCAAGCTTGGTGGCACTGATGGGGGGAATTAGGGACATTCTGGGTTACAAATCCATAGCCAAGACAGCTTTTGTAATTCTGGGACTGCCCCTGGAAAATCAGGACACTTGGAGGATATGTTAGTGTTGTGTGTAGCTGGGTCCTGGCAACTTGGAGTAAGGGGAGCTCAATATCATCCAGCGGGATTTGTGGCTTAGTGGAAGTTTGAACTGGGGCCTCTTTGTTCTGGTCCAAAGCACTAACCATTACACCACACTGAACGCATATGCAACCATTTTAAGGCAGGGTCTTCTGAAGTCTTTGGATGATCCCTTTGTCATCTGTTTCTTAAAGCACATAGGCCTTTCCCTTGACTAGTATCAGGTTCTCCCAGCTTGCTTCCATAAACCATAAAATACCATAAATCACCAGCAAGCCTCAGATTAGACCTGACAGCCAAGCTTTTTTCAGATGAGTCTGTTCCACTGTATGTAATTAACATGTCTTGTTTTCATCATTTATATTTTATTTATATGCTTTTATGTAGTGTGAGCAAGTCCAAGAGGTTTTTATTTCTATGAATTATGCTTTGTAAAACCACAGCGCCGACATTGATGGAGCAATTATTACTGGCTAAGGACCCCATCTTCGTTGCTCTGTCTTTCTTTCCCTCTGCAGCTGGCCGTCTGTCATTCTTAAATAAGAGCTATCAATGTGTGACAGACAGAAGGACATCTCATAGGGAAAAACCAGGAGGAAGGGGATGAGGTAAACATTGAAAAGGATTCTGTTGCCATAACTTGAAGGCACACTATCACAGATGGAATTTTGCAGGGTTTAAGAAAGAAAAAAAGGGGGGGGGGAATCACACTCCTAAAAAGCTATTGCCTTAGGGGAGCTTTTACCGATTTCAAGCTTTTGTTGTTCAGATCAGTTCACTCCAGAGAGTGGTTGTACCAAGTTGATAGACAAGCCGGGATAATGGAAAATGTTCTTTTCTTTCTTTTTCTTTTTCTTTTTTAAATGCAGTTGCTTAGAAAACCTTTATTACTTTTGATTTCAAAACTGGGGGACAAAACTGCATGTGGAACTTGAAGGATGATTTAAAAAATGAATTCTCTCCTCATCCCTACACCCCAGACCCCATATTGCTTTCTTAGGGCTACAAGTCTAAGCGTGCTTAGAATAATTTCCACCTTCAGTCATTAGAGTCCCCTTTCATATACAGTCCAGAATGGTGGAGAGATGGGAGCCTTCATGTTGACTAGCTTTCCCGAGGATAACCTTCACCTGAGGAGTCTTCAATACAAGTTCACCAATGACTAACACAAATTCATCCAAAGAATACAACCCAGTTTCTACCAAGTCAAACACGCTTCCACCATTTCCAAAATATAACAATACTACTGATTCATCAAATGGTCAGGAAGAGACATCATCTCTTGAACCTCCTGCTGAGTCAAGTTGTGCACCACAGAAGCACAAGGTTATAATAATAGGTCACAATAAGCAGGCAGCACATCAACTTCCTCATTCATCAGCTGAGAAAAAGAGTTGTTTTGCTTTGAATGTTTTTGAGGCACATTTTTGGAGCTTTTGTGATGTTAGCATAGTCTCTTACTAGGCAGATTTGCCAAACCCTTTGTGAAATCCCCTGTTGTGCAAAAGGTCATCAAGTATGAGCAGTGGAAGAACCAGAGAAACCAATGTTGGGAGAATGAGAATCAGGGCATAAAGGAAATGTGATATCTGCCCTCATTTGCATTTCCAGACTTCACTTTTCAATACTGAGTTGGGCAAGATGTAGAATTGGTACTCTGATTCAAACTGGTATTTTTACCTGAATCAAAGCAGAACTTGAAATCAATCATTTTAATGTTGCTTTTGTGCATAGAAAGCTGCTATCTCATACTCTGTCATCTCAGAAGTCCATCTAACCCATGTCTGTCTGACTTGCAGTTCTCCAAGGTCCCAGCTCTACAATATGACTTTTTTCTCCTAAAGCAGAGACTCCAGACTCATGAGCATGTGACCATGCACATGGAAAGCATGCACTCTGCGGCTGAACTATGCTTCCTCCATTTTGAGTATCTGCACTGTCCATCTTCAAAACTAGTTTATTGGGCAGTTTATTGGGCAGTATTAACACATTTGCTCTAGCTTTTTGATGTGTCGTTAGCTACTGTTATAATGTTCAGGAATCTCTCTGCAGGTTTTTTCTGGAAGAATGTGGCATCACCAACCTAATATCGTTATGCAGCTCCTCTTGGATATCTAAGGGAGAATTCTAAGCAAATATATGCATTCCTGATAAAAAGCTGTATAAGCTGAAAACAAACCAGCCCATAAACATATTGTCTGGTTCTTGCAAATAAATGGATTCCTACACATTCCTGGTAACACTGTGCTCTTTTGCAAATTGTGCAATTCTGTAATTCTTTGTTCCATCTCAAAAAACCAACATTCACTCTCTGTAGCTATAAATCTCACAATAAATGCATTGCAAGATATGTGTCCATGTCAAAATACAATGTTTTGCTCTCTGATTCCCATGACTGCTAATCCAAACACTTGGCTATTTAGAGAGAGAGAGAGAGAGAGAGAGACTCACAGAGGCCCTGAGATTAGCAGTCCACAAAATTAAGCTAATCAAATACTGTTTTCAGGCTTTTCAGTGCAATCAAGATGAGTGAGTTGACTGAAGCACTGTCCAGATGGAGCTTAAGAAACAATCACCATGAGCAATATCTTATAGTGGAAGAGGGGTGTGACAATGTCTGGTGGGTTTACTGCATTAGCACCCCAGGCTTGTGATGACCTTGGCAGCAAAAAGGCGCAGAAGGGAGACAAAAGGGTAGAGATTGTGGTTCTCTGCTGGTCAACAGCTACCAGCCACTATCCCCCCCCCCGCTCCCCCACATACACGTGTACACATAACATCCCAGGGAAATGGGTGGCTGGGGCTGATGGGAATTGTAATCTAAAACATCCAGAGGGCACCAGGTTGCTACATCATTACCTGACATGATTCCAAGGTGTGGCTAAAGGAAAGGAAAAGATGGCTGCCATTCCCTCCCCTTTCCTCATGATTCCCATTGAAATTAAGATATATTAAGGTGTCGTATTGGTCACAGAGACATTATGGGGAATGGGATGGCATCTGCCAGCTGGAAGGAAGACATAAATCACCCTCCCTGCTCCCAAGTCAATTAAAGGTTCTTTAAAAAAAAAAACACTGAATTGTTAGCTTAGTCATAGATGTGATTATAAGTGATGCCTCTGCCTACGTTGAGTGTCTCTGTTGATAAATGAAGGGTGCTGCTCTTTGTGACAAGGCCTAAATACAGGTTGTATTAATGATGTGATTAATAATCACATTGTGCCTTTTAAAAAAAACACAACAAAACTAAGTAGCAGCCAGGGGCAGGGAGTGATGGTCAGCAGCATCGCATTGCATGGGGAGTTGAGGTATATACCCCAGCCGTGACCTTAGTAAAAAATAAAAATAAACCTCACAGCAATTAGCATTATGAATAAAAACCCTCCCACTGACAACAACAGAAGTCCCTCCCCAATGTTAATTGCTGCGTGGAAGGGGGAAATTTTACTGAGATCATGATTGGGGAGGAAAGGCTTAAATCATCCCTCCCTGCATGACGTGGTGTTGATGACAAACACCTCTTACCCCCACTATGCATTGTATTTAATTTCAATGCTAATTGCATTACTTAGTCTGTAGACTTCAAAGTAAACCACAAAACGTATGTATTCCTATGTGCCTCAGTTTCGCAAAATAGTTGGCTGTGTTGCAGATTAAACACTCAATGAATGTGTTTCTCACATTGATACAGTATTTCTCCACCTTCTTTTTCACCTAGAAAAAAGCTTCACATAAAACTGAAAGGGGGGAGGGGGGTTGCACATGCTCAAGAAACCAGAGTGGCACCTCCAGCAATTGTATTTGTCAATATCTTGGAGAGCAGCTGAAAATGATGTATTTGCAACATATATGGTCCATTGCCTGATTAACTCCTAATGAAAACCACCCAAGCCTTGCACTGAAATCAGTTAGCAATACAATATCTCCCAAAGATTGTGCAATTACTTTTATTTTTTTCCTGAATGGTTGCCAATAACTGCAACTTTCACACAAGATAAAGATCTTTTCTGCTTCATTACTTTTGAGATGGTGTATTAGGATCAAATGTACCGTCCTATTAAATAAAACTCCAGGAACTCTATATATAGCACCATATCAAATGCAGCCTGGAGAGCGGCATTGATCAGATCAGCCCAGATGGTTGTTTACATGTTGAACAGCTAAAATATTCTTGCCATTAAAAACGATGCACAACATTTCATTTTGCATACTGCACGCACTCAAATGCACGAATAATTCACACTAGTTCATTGCACGTTAGTACCTTGGCCAAATGCAAGAAGAAATTACATATTGTCTAGCCTAGAAGTATGTTAGAAACATAACCATAAAATGACCCCCAAGGCCGTTGGTGATTGGCACATTTTATTGTACATAAAGCTAAAGTTTTTATACAATATGCATGCAGGGAAATCCACAGCTGGTGCATATCTTACACATTTTCCATGCACTATTTGCTTACTTCCTGTTCTGCCATGCACTCACTCTTGCCACCAGAACTTTCCATGCAACCAGGATGCCCAAGACATATGACCCCCAACTTGGCTGTAATATATGAAACTGCTTATCAAGTTCTAAATTTCCAAGACACAGTTGCTGGGAATACAGAGGAAAAAAATAATTGTGCTGATCCCTATAATAATTCTTAAGGATGTACCAGTCCACTTATTTCCATTTCACATCAGTTTCACATGCACTCAATCATAGGTTGATTCCAGTTGCAATTTAATAGGTGGAAAAGTTGGGGTTAATGTCCAGAATTTGTTGTTCCATAAATCTCTGATAAGTATATCACCACTGGCTAGAGGGGCAGGGCCTACCAGAAAGCTCTACATGACTACCACAGTTATTCTTGGGTAGCAGCATCTTGGGGGTTCCATTGCTTTTCCTGCATTGAGCAATGAATTGAACTAGATTATCTTCAAAGACTCCACCAGAACTAAAATTCTATGGTTCTTCCCATCTTTATTGGTCTACCAGTTGCCCAGCAAAGCTAATTGTTGATCAGGTAATTTATTGATCAACAACAGAGAGAACTTTGCCATGAGTGGTTTCAAGAGGTTCATGCACTAAACTAGCCAGGCTCTACCTCAGGGCATTGTAACGGCCTTTGGAGAAAGTGGAAGATGTGTTCATATGGCACCTCTTCTCCTGACAACCTCAAAAGAATTCAGTGTTGCTACTGTTCCTTCTGAGCAAATGCACAATCACTTCTGAAGAAACGTCAGGGCAACCCCTTGCAAAACTGTTTGTAGGACACAGTGAGACACCATCTGAATTTCTCAGACACAGCCCCAGGTTAACAGTAATGTTGAGTGTCACCCAATATGGAACAGCTCAGAAGAAATTGCAAAAACCATGAGAGATATATGCAACCCAACCACAAAAGCCAATAAAAGTGCAGACAAGTTGGGAAATGAAATATAGATACAGATCAGAACTATTCAAATTGCGTACAACTAAATATATCAAATTTAATAAAGGTCAGTGAGTAATGGCAGCAAGTGGCTCTCACGTGTAAGCCCCTGAGCTCGGGGGGGGGGGACATTTAAAAACAAATACATTACAGCATGAACAATGGACAGAGAAATGTGTATAATGGCAAACATAAATATATAACAAACAGCAATAGCCACTTCCACTCCGTCTACTCTACCTCATAGGGTTGTTGGGGGGTTAAATGAGGAGGGGAACACCATGTAAGCCACCTTGAGCTCCTTGGAGAAAAAGGTGGGATATAAATGCAAACAACAACAACAACAACAACAACAATGCACTAAACGAAGCTTCTTCCCCTAATGTGCCAAACAATATAACCATGCAGCAGTGGAATTATCTGCAGAGAAAATTAAATACTGTTTGTGGTTTGAGGGCTAAAAAATGATATTATTAAGTCACACAGTATTTGAGTAGTTCTTTTTTAATACATTTCCCAACTAGTCTCCAGTTTTCTCTGAATCTGTGAAAAACAGTCCATCCGTTCCCCCACCCCCCACCCTGCAAACTGCACCTACGAATAGGATGCAGGCAGCAAAGACAGTTTCCCAATGTCCTTACAGCCCTTACCATCCTGAAGGCTAATGCAAGTGAACAGCCCAGGCTAATAGCAATCTGGTTCTTGTAAAGTTTTGATATTACTTTCCCCAGGACTTTTTTTTTTTTAAAAAAGGAAGAAAGTAGAAAGACAACGGGGGGGGGGGGATATTATGAAGGTTTATATGGTGCAGCAAGAATGGAGAGTTTTTCTTTCTCTTTCGTAAGGCTAGAACCCAGGGCCAAACAATGAAACGGGTTAGCAGCAGGGGACAAAAGAAAGTGCTTCTTCCATATAATGCACCATTCTTGTATGGAACTTGCTGCCAGTAATCATGGCCACTTGCTTAAAGGGCTTCACAGTGGGATGAGACCCACAGTGAGTTGTAGTGATAACAAGGCATTAGCCATGGAACTGTCAGTATTCCTTCAAAGGCCAATTGCTATGGGGAAGGGCTGTTGCCTTCATGCTCTGTTGTGGACTTCCAAGAAATATGTAGCGTTCCGTTGCTGGGAAAAGGATATTGGGCTAGAGAGTTCCATCTAGTAGGGCTTCTATTATATTCATGTTTTATTATTATTCTCATGGTTGGATAGGGTCAGAGATTTGAATTCCAGTTCCCAGACCTCAGGGACTTAAATGTGGAAGGCGTATGCTGCCATTACTCACTGACCTTGACCCTAACTCCATGCACTGGCTAGTGCCTACACCTGATTTTGTAACTTCTCCAGCCTCCTCTGGGCAGGACTTTGGGGGCAAAGGTCCAGGGCTCAACTCAGCAGAATGAACAGGAGGGCACCCAATGCACAGCAGAGCTAGCTTACCAGTAATATACATTACCAACTAAACAGGCCCAGCCCCAAAATTAAACCATTATATCCAGAGTGTAAAAATACCCAACTGCACCATTAGCTACCACTTCCTTCTCAGGGCTGCTATTTTACAAAGTGCTATGACTGCACAGGAGCATTTTCTACATAACTGTCTGTTCCCTCAGGTCTGGAAGGCTATAACTAGAATGAAAGCTGTTGTTTCAGCAATGCAATACTTCAGACTGGGAGCTGATATGGAGGATCCAACCCCTTTCTGGCTTTCGGCCAGGTCCCAATCCAAACAAGAGTGTCCCTGCACTTCTCCCTGCCTCTGAGTAGCCCAACAAGCAGCTAGCAAGGCATTTTTGCTCCTCTTAAGTTCTTACTTGCTTCACCACCTCCTCTGCTCCTGTGGCCCTGAGGGAGATGGTGTGTGGCGTCTGAGGGCCAGCCAGGAACCCAGCAGCTGGTGAGGGGACCTTAACTAAGATCTGGTGGCTGCTCAGAATTACTGGCAATGTGGAGATCTGCTGGAGGGTCCTGCTCACCTGCCTGTCATCTGAGGAGGCTTGAGGAACATAGACAGCTGCCTTATGCTGAGTCAGACCATTGCTCCATCAAGCTCAGTATTGTTTCTACACTGACTGGCAATGGTTCCCCATAGTTTCAGACCAAGGAGCCTTTCCAGCCCTACCTGGAGATGCCAGGGATTGAACACAGAACCTTCTCCATGCAAAACAGATGCTCTGCCACTGAGCTATGGCCTTTCCCCCAGCTTTAAGCCTGGCCAAGGCTAAACCCTTGTTAGATCCTAAAACATCATTTCTTTTTAACAGCATTCGTTGAAGTGCAGTACAGCCATACCTTGTTATGCAGCCGGGATCCGTTCTGGAGCCCCTGCTGCTAGCTGAAAAGGACGCAGGGCAAAGCACCGCGTCTGTGCAGGTGTGCAGAGCGGTTTGCGCTTCTGTGCATGCGTGAAGTGCGATTTACCATTCCGGTACTTCCGGGTTTGCCACGGACGTTCGCCAGAATGGATGCTAGACAAAACCGACATTCGAGGAGGTATTACTGTAACTGGGAGAGAAGTGTCTCAGAAACTAATTTCTGTCCATTTCATATATAATTTCAGGGTCATTCATCTCACATGCATGCATAATTTAAGTCTGCCCTCTACATAAACCTATAATCTGAATATCTTCCTTTTAGAACTCAGCCGGAGCTACTCACAGTGTTTTGGAAACATATTTGGCAATTTTAACATATATATTCCTGGAGACGGATGAATCTGCCAATTTTGGTTTCTCTCACTTTCTCATTTTTCCAGTCCTAAGTTCAGTTCTCCATATCTCTGCATCAGTTTGCGATTTTTTAAAAAATAAAGGAAGTCCTCGTGAAAATTCATCAACATTTTAATGTGCCGTTTGCATAATATACTCATTTTGTATGCAGTTTTGCCTAATGTACACATTATTGCAGCAATTTCCCCTTTTATAATGTATTTTTGTACATCATTTTTATGAATATATGCATTTTTATGCACACTTTCCCCTAATAAACACAATTTTGAACTCACTGGTTGAAGAACTGCATCACAAAATTTGTAGAAGTACAACTTTCTAAGGGCGGCTGTGTTCTAGTTGGTGTTTTATTTCAAGAACTGTGAAGTTTGATATTAAAATGGGAACTAAACTCAATTTCATTCCTTGTGGGGGAAAAACACCTATTGATCTCTCTCAGTCCCAGTGGCCTTAATTTGATCTTATCTGATTGGCTATATAGCATCATGACATTGTCCTCTTGACTACGTGTTCCCTTATCATCTGGGATTACCCACAGGAATAATTCTGGCAAGAAAGGCAGTTAAGGAAAACATGGCACTGCATTAGCAGCTGCAACTACTGGAACCAGAGGCACCAAACAGGGATTGATAATATTCACGAAATCATAGTGCTTTTTAGGGGGGAATTTTACTTCTCCAAAATGGCTTTTATCCCAAATGAAGACTGGAGACTAGTGCTACTTGCTTTTTGTTGTGGTAAACAGTGGATCTCCCAGCCTATGGGAAGCTTTCTGCAGTGTAGGCTCAAACTAAGAGCCAAAAAGTTCTGGACAGAATTTAATACTAGAACCTGCTCAAATCGTAAAAATGAATCCTGGATGACGGGAAAAAATGTTTAAAGGACAGCAAGTAGGAGTTAATGTACCTCAATAACATTTTTGTAGACTCATTACCTCTTTATTTACCCTTCAAGATATTTGCTTCTGCTTTATAGCACAGTATGTATTGAGGAAAGACATAAACTGGGCAGGGAGATGCCAATGAAATGAGAAAATAGAAAGTTAATGGTGAAACCAGAGTAGGCTAAATGAATTTACTGATTATATGACCATATCCCATCAGTAAGACATGAATTACTATGTTTACAATCTTCAGGTTGTTGCCTGGATCTGCTACCCTTCACTGTTTTCAATTTAAATGGCAGTGATTGTAAAAAGGAGAGAAAATAAACCAAATGTTCCCATTCCACTTATAAATTTTATGTTTATAATCTTGTAGCCATCCATGGAAACTACGCCTGTTATTCAAGGGCCTTCAACTCCCCAAGCAGAGCATAATTATTACAGATACATCTGGATGTTTCCCTTACCTTACTGTAGTCCCTTGAATTCTTTCCAGAATTGAAATACCCATTAATGGAAGGGGAGAGTCACTTGGAAGGATAGGAGGAGGAAATGGAAAGGAGGGGTTTCTCTCTATTATCACTTTGGGGAAGGCAGGTGCGTGTGCACTGCAGCATTTATAGCTTGTTTAGGGCCATAGTAGGCCCCACCTGGGTTATCTTAAAGCACTGGTCATTCTGCTAGAGGAGTGCAAAAGGTTGCCTTGTTGTTTAAAGGGGCATTGCTTTAAAAATTGGACACCCAGGAGCTTCATTAGTAGAAACAATTTGTTCTTTCAACTGCCACATATCTTACAGGCAACAGATATGTGCAGTTGGACGACACTCTATAGATGCACAATGAGAGGAATTCAATATCACACTATTATGATCATCTCATTGGTGCAAGCATTTCTGCTTGTCCCTCTCCTCCTCCTCCTGTGTGCTGTTCTGGTCAGTTCTCTTGACCCCACAGAGCTGATTTGGGCCCACAGGGGGAGGAGAAGAGGGAAGTCTTGTTGCACTAGCAGAATCCATTGCCACCGGCTCCCGCTGGCAAAACTGCTTAGTTGAATGTGGCCCCATAAGTCTGATGTGAACTTTGGCTTGAAAGTGGCATTTTATTTGGAGATATAATGTTCAAAGCACACTTAGATATTTTATGTGAAGTGCTGCTGGGACCTTTTGCTAGGGCCTCAATGCCAGGTGAGTGGAATAGTTCCTCTAAGACTGTGCATGGTATATCTGTACAGCACTAGGAGGTTTTTTTTCAGGAGAGGAGGTAGGTTGGTGGGCCACTGCATAATGCCCAATTCTTCCCAGAGCAATGTTCTGCTAGAAACTTCTTGGAATAAAGAGGGCAGATGCTCAGATGGTTCTGCCCACCACCACAGAATTCCATAGCTGTAGTGGCATAATATTCTGCTTAATCTCATGCAATGTGCTGCATATGGAGCTTCCCAACAGTGCTCAGAAGGTTTGACAGCCCAGAACCTCCTGATTTCAAGGTCAGAGAACCTGGGAGAAAAGTAGAGCATTTCCCACTTCAGTCTAGCAACCCGTGAATCCTGCCTGAGTTTGGGGCTGCCTATACAATCAGCTGCTATTATTATTATTATTATTATTATTATTATTATTATTATTATTAATTCACTTTATTTAAAAAGTCTCAAAGTGACTTGAGAAGATAAAATGCCACACAGAAAAGTAATTTAAAGCCATTAAAAAAAACAGAACGAAAAGTATAAAATAAACGATGCTCGACCAATAACAGATTAATAAGAACAAGTCCTACCCACCCCACTAAAAGGTGAGAGCTGCCATAGAAGGCAACTTAATTACCAAAGTCCTGGGTAAATAAAGTCTTTGCCTGGCACGTAAAGATTGAGAAGGATAATGCCCTGTGAAAAGCATTCCACAAATGGGGGGAGTTCACCACAGAAATGATCTGCTCTTGGGTCGGACACATGGAAAAGGGTCTCTGATGAAGATCACAGGGTCAGGGCTGGTTCATAAAGGAAGGTCCATGGTCTGGCTGCTGCTCATCTCAGTTGCAACACTTACCTGTCAGTGATCCACACTACTGTTTTAGCTCCCAGATATTTCACATGTTACTCTTGTCTGTGTTGACCGTGCGGATGTGCCAGCAACCTCAAGCCCAAAGCCCTTGTGTACATCAACCATTGGGGTAGAACAGGACATTGCTCCTAGATGCACAATCCATGGGTTTTTGCACCACGGCAGCAAAACATGCTTTGTAGATTGGATTTTCAAAGATTTATGATCATGTGCAGCACTGTAGCTAGGAAAACACTATTCATTATCACAGACAGGGATGCAGGTTACAGAAGAAAATCTTTGAGTAGGTCTTGCTGTCCTAAATACTACTAAAACTCTGAAAATTATGCCTTGGGTTTTTATAAGCCTGGAGCTGGGGGGAAAGCAACTCCAGCCTCAGATTTATTTATTTTTTAAAAGCCCATATTAAGGTACTAAAGACAGTTAACTCTCTTAAACAGTTTAAGTCCTAGAGTTTATTTATTTTCTGCTCCTCATGATCATGTTGCTAAAACAAATCTTGGGCTGAATGTTCTGGTTTGGGGCCATATATATTTGTATTCTAACTCCTATTAAAATGGATTGATGTGATGTCCTTGTTCATATCAATGGATCAATGCGGTGTGGATTTCATGGGAGCCGACTCTGACTCTTCCTCGGTGTATTAAATGTATAAACAAAGAGTTTGGTACAGAGTAGCACTGCTGCCTTGGGTTCCACAGAACAAGACTTAAAAGTAGTTCAAGCAATACATTTATAGAACCCTTCGATAAATGTGCAACCATTTGACCTTCACAGAATATTTCCCTTGTTTGAGCTCTGTAAAACTTGAAGGTCTACCACATTCATCAACAGAGGGCAGGTATCACTTTACCAACTATGTAGACCTTTTCAGGTGATCAAACAGCACGCTACTTGTGCAGAACCTAAATATCTTCAGTTAAGATTGTACCTATATTTAAGGGTTATTGTTTTTTCCAGGATCAAAACTGCAATATTTTATTATTGGGAAATGTGATTCTTCTTCCAGACAGTGTATATGTCCCCTTCCCTCCCCCCAGCGAACTTAAATGTTACTTCATTGTAAACTGCCCTTGGCAGAAAGTTGGTACAGTGGTACCTCGGTTCTCGAACGTCTCCGTTGAGGAACTTTTTGGAACCTGAACACAGAAAACGCGGAAGTAAATACTTCCGTTTTCGAATGTGCCTCGGAAGTTGAACGGCTTCTGCTGCTTGTATTTAGGTTTTTTCAGTTGAATTTGCAGACAGCCCTTTGTGCCTCAGTTTTTGAATGTTTCAGAACTCGAAAGGACTTCCAGAACAGATTACGTTCGAGAACTGATGTATCACTGTATATAAACGCAATGGATAAACAAGCAAGCAACAAGCAAGCAAACTGCAATACTCAGGGCCCTAGCTCAGTGGGACAGCATCTGTTTTGCTTGCAGGATGTCCCAGTTGCACAAGGAGAGAACCCTGTCTGAAATCCCGAAGAGCCACTGAGCTTGATGGACCAATGGCCTGTGACTCAGTATAAGGTAGCTTCCTATGTTCCTAGTCACTGGATCCTGCATGATACAGCTAGCGGTAAAATATATGACTTCCCCCATCTTGTTTACATCAAGTGGTTGTTGGTTTAAGGAGAAAATAGGTATATATAGAAACATATACCGGTATGTGCCAATATTCAAGCTTGGGACAAGTACTCTTTAGTGAGAGAACCCCAGCGGAGACTTAAAATCACAAAATATGCAGCAAAGTAAAGTGTGGAAATATAGGCTGTAAAACCTTAAAAGGTGCCCTTTAAAGTGTGTTCCAAAATGTTCCTCTTCCCTCAGGAAAAAGACTGTATGTTTGGTAAATTTTAAATGGATTACTTACAAACTCTCCATAGGTCATATTCATGTGCTTTTCTATACAGCATCCAGAAAAAGTAGCACAGGCAGTAAAACTTTACTTAGGTGGAATCTACACACATATTTTTAAAAGTTGTGAAAATGCTTTAAAAAAAAAGTTTTGAAAAAATGTTGAATTTGCCATAGCTCACAATCGCCATCTAGTGTCACATTTGTATAATGCACTTTGCAACACACTTAAAATGTTTTATTTCCAGCTGTATAGCTTCATCTCAAGTTACAATGGCAAAAATTCCTAATTATTGGTATAGGAATTCAGAGTGACTGCAGGAGCTACAAAAACTATCTCAGACCTCCTCACACTGAGTTCATCAGGTATATTGAAGGAGGACAGTAGGCTTGATTGCCTAGTTCCTCTCAAGCTTAGTCTAAGCCTGGCAGGACAGCTTACTCTATGGTATTAACCTTTTCATGCAGTAACTGACTCAGGTGGTAGATGCTGGGGGCTGCACCTTCTAAGCCTTTTTAGGAGGACTGTGTATGCTGCACAGCCTGAATTGCCACTGCCAAAAGGAAAATTGGCCTGATGGCTCAGGACATCATCCCATTCCAAGCACTGAAGGTGGCTCCTGTAATACATGGAATGGGGAAGACTTAAGCCTACTATATTTTCCTTCACGTCAGTTCTGGTCTGGTCTAGCTGGACTCCTCATCTTCTTATGAAGCTCACATTCCTCAGCAGTGGAAAGGGGGAATTACACAGGATGCTACATGGGTGTCCACCAGCATCTAATCTGCACTCACAGTTCCAATCCAGCCAAGGGAATCCACTCATGGATTTGCTGGATTTGGAGTGATACTAGCCAAGGGTTTCTTGTTAAATTCACACCTGTTCACAACTAACTAAAATGGAAGGAGTTATTTCATCGATAGCCCATTGGCTTCTGTAAAATAGAACCTAGCACAACCTTTTGTTACTGTTTCATTCCCTGCAATCCATTTGTACTCTTTCAAAGAGTAAAGCTAGTCCTGCATTTCACAGATATAAATCATCTAAGGGCTTACTTTCCCCCACCCACACAGCTGCAGCTTAGAACATACTTTCAGGAGTGTTCTGTTTGCAAGACCAACACTTAAGTATTAAGTGCCTGATATATTTCTGTGGAACCATTATTTGCTTCCAAATAGAAGGGGAAATGGTATTGCTATGATCATAGTAGTTACTTTAAAAGTGACAGAGTGGAGGGATAAGTGAGACAAATTAAATGGTGAGAGATAGCTTTCTGAGAAGCAGTTCACTACATTTGGTCATGCAGTTAAGTATAAGGCTTTTAGCCCCTAATCATGGAGCAGCAGCTGAACCAAAAGAATCAGATTTAATACATCAGGTCAGATATAAACCACAGTTCCAAAGTCACCCAGCAAATACAAGCCTTCTCCCGATGTGGATTAACTCCCCCCCCCTATCTATATGCCTAGAGCGAATGGAGAACCATCACAAGAGCTTGCCTTTCAAATACTGTTCAAATTCTCATCATATTCCACGTAACAAAACCATCAGGTATTAGAAGTGTTAAATCAACTTCTACTTGTCGTCTTCTTTTAGGGTTGCCAATCATATTTCTGGCAGAGCACGGATGCCTTTTAACAGCTTCTTGGAAGACCCAAAGCTAGCTTTTCCTCTCTTGTGGTGACAAACTGAGAAGGAAAGCATTACCTACAATATTTTGGCCTTTCAAACAACCATTGAAGTCACAGGAGCTCTGCAATGAAAGGGTTTTTTAAGGCCAACACTATCTACTTCTCTGCTGATCTCCTCAAGTAATTGTGGTCCATATTTCTTGGAGACCATGTCCCACTCGGTGCTCTTGCACAATCACTATGGTCTCCTGCATCCTTCCCCAACTTTGTGCCAGGCAGATGTTTTGGACTCCAGTTCCCAGCTTCCTTGACCATTAGCTATGCTGGTTGGGGTGATGGACATTGGTGTCCATATATCAGGAGGGCATAAGGTTGAAAAAGACCATCTAAATAGAAACGTCAAGTGCAGCACAGAGGTATTCCTGATGGGTCAGGCCCAGTGTAAGCACATGGCACATTCAGGCAAACATCAGAGCCCATGGGCCTTTCACTGGCACCCTTCATTTAAAGAAATAAGGAAATATTTCAGGCCCACCCCTGAGAAGAGTTTTGGTAAGTGATGTCACTGCCCCTGCTGACATCTTTATTATCCCAATGCCTCAGTGCCCCACCCCCAAATTATACTACATCAGGACACTATCATAGCCCAAAACATCTGGAGGGCACCAGGTTGAGGAATGCTGGCATACAGGAATGCAGTCTTAGCACTGTTTCTATGGAGAAGTCATCACTTAAGTATCTGCAACAGTGTCCAGGTGTCTTCCATAATCACAATCCATGTCAGGAAAGGAAGCTTTAGGCTACTCTTTGCAGGTCTCTTTGCATGCTATACATTCCTTAGGGCCATTATTATTCCACAAAAAGTAAAACACCCTAAATAGTGTATTGAACTTTAACCCTTAATCATTTTAAACAATAGCAAAGCAGTTGAAGCCCAGCACTGAGAAGAGAAGCAGTGGGTGACATCCTGATGTGCCTCAGTGCATTATGGGAAGGAAGATAGCGGAGGCAGTTCCAAAGTACCCAGAACTTCTATTCACAGCACTGCAGTGAGGAAGCACTGGGAGGGTGGATCTTCACCTTACCCTGTCTCACTGCTGCCCTCCATAACTGCCCACCCCCACTTCTGATTGCTGTTGCTCATCACTACTGTTCTATCACCACCACCCTTCCCCATCTGTTCCTACAACTGCTGCTCCCGCTTCTGCCCCCTAGCATGCTTGCTATGCCCACTAAGGTAGCACTGTGGGGGGGGGGAGTAAGGGAGGGAGTGCGTGACCAGGGTGGCAGAGGGCACCTTGCCTGAAGCTTGGTGATGGGCATGTGATACCTGCTCTAGTATACTCCCTCTGCACAGCGCACAATACAAGTTAAAACCAGGGAGTTTGGGGGAGCAGCTATTGCAAAGCATTTACAGAACACATGCCCCCCCTCGCTCTCTCTGTGTTTGTGTGTTAATCTCTGTTTTCTAGGGGCTGAATTCTCTGGAAAAAACTGCAATCTTGTTTTTTTAAACAACTCCACAATTGTATTTTTCTTTGAAACATCCACTTCAAACTGATGCTAAGAGTTCCAATTAAAAGAGTGGTTTGTGAGTGAATTGTGCTTCTGGGCTGTTGTTACCACATAGTGTAACTTATTAGCAGTTTCATATAAAGTGAGAAATGATATGCAGGAAGGTGTCAGAAGCCTTTGGTGTTGAATAAACTGCACTTAGTTTACAATGGCTCCCGTCAACTCACATGTAAAGATCTCCTGTGCTTGAACAAGTGGCTGTGCTGCTGGGTAATGGAAGAGAGAGTGGTAGTGGGTGGGATCCAGAGTCAGTCCCCTCCCTGTGCAACTATCAGAGGTGATAGCACCACCTGACAATGTCTGGCCCTTAGAAGATGCATCCAAGCATGTGGGAAATAACACATAAAGAGTTTTAGTGCATCGTGCAATATAAAACACAGGAATGTGACTTATATTGTAAGTTGCTTTGGGTTTACGGTACTTTTTGTTTTTAAAAAGTGACTAATAAATAGGAAATAATAATAATAACAATGCTAGACAGCAGGAGTGGGGAACCAGTGGCTTTTCAGAGGTTGATACAAGATAGCTCTCCCCATCCCCAACTGCAGCAACCCTGCCCAGAATGTAAAAAATTTAAACTCTGCCAGTTCTTTAAATCAGAGGCTATATGTTTTAAAGTTGGGTGAGTCATGGTTCAGCCTGAATATTTTTCCTTCCAATTTTTAGGCTGCTGTAACCCTAAATAACTTTAAAATGTTGAACATATTTTGATACCTGTCAGCCATTGATGCTCTAGTTGAATTCTAGGAATAATAACATTTCAGAAAAGTGATTCCGATTTATCATAATTTATATGCAGTCCAGGGACCACACCAAGAGAGTAAATGCTGTTATTAACTTGTGGCAAGGAGACTCCAGGCTTTGACTGATATTTTAAATGAAACCCAAAGACAAATAAGGGACGTATATGAATCCACTGCTTGCTACAAGGACCTTCCATATTACACAGAAACCTTGTTTGATGCGAGAACTGGAAATATGTGAAAGCCCCTCAAGAACTTCCTCTCATTGTCTTGGCACTGTTTTTGCTTTTGTAGACATTCACCAGTCATTTTCCCTGAAAAGAAATCACCCAAAACTGTTTTGTCACTTTAATGAAATCTCAGCAGACACTCACACTGTATGCAGAGCATCGTGCTATGGCTACAACTGCTGCATGGTGTGGGGAGGGAGACTATGAGCCTCTCCCACCCTAGTGCCCTCCAGATGTTTTCAACTGCAACTCCCATCAGCCCCAGTAGCATCACTATACTCCAAAACATCTAGAGCAGGGGTCAGCAACCTGTGGCCCATGGGCCACAAGCAACCCACAGGGGCCGTTTAAATGGCCCACAAGGCCCCCCCAACTGAGCCGCCCGCTTGGTGAGTCCCCACGCACTGCGCTAAACCGGTGCAGTACGGAGCGGGGACTCGCTTCCACAGCGCCAGAAATCGCGGCTGCGCAGAAGCGATCCAGCCCACAGAGCGATCTCCACGGGAGTGAACCAGCCCAGGTGAGGTAAACCTTGCCGACCCCTGATCTAGAGGGCAGCAGGTTGGGGAAGGCTAGTACACATCATCCCATAGCTCTACTTGGAAGCATATCATGTTGGCTACTTCTAGAACTTGCTGGGCAGCAAGCCTGGTCAAGAGAGGATAGTGACTTGTTAGTTGATTAAAGGCTCAAATTCTCTCTGGATCTTGCTACATTCTTAGTTTCAATTTGTAGGCACCTGTTCCAAATGAGAATGGTGTCTCAAATGGCCACTGTTTGCTAGGAGCTGGACAAGGTGGAATCAGCGTTGGTGGGGGAAACTACTGATCATTACCTACTGACAGAGAGCCTTCTCAAGGGCTGATTCAAACCTATCTGGGAAAGAGATTGCATGCTTTGGTGAGAAAAGAAAAAGGGGCCATATGAGTGGGCTGCTGCTGTTTGGAAATATAATTTCTCAATTTCATTTCCTGGTCAGACAGAGTGCCCAGCTCAGAAATGAAACTCAAGATACCCAGTACTTTCCATAACACATTGCTTAAACGTTTATTGTGAACTTATGCTTCAAGGAAACAAGAACAATTAAAATTTAATCTACTTGGGGTGGAACTCTGCTGAAAGCAATATTAAAGTCTGAGCTAACCAAGTCTGACCTTCAAAAGTTTTGGGCAGGCTGAAACGACAGGGTCCACAACCTAGCAGAAAATTAAGCACACTTAAGCTAGTTGTTGTTGATGTCCTTAAGGACATTAATATATTTTTCCCAGATGCTTGATATACATGTTGGCTCAACAGAGAGAACAAACCTGTTTTTATTATAGACATTTTTACATTTGATTTCTTATTAGTAGTTTTCTGCAAAAAAAAATGTATCTGGATAAAAGGCAAGTGAATTCCAAATATATCCATCTTGAAAAACAAATTAAATCCTATCCCAGTTGTTCATGTACCTTTTCATAAATGATCAAAGGTGCCACTGTTTTTCTGATTTAATTACCAAAACAAATCTTCCCCCGTAGTAATGTAATTGCTTTTTTTCTTTTTTTGGTAGGACAATTACAGGGATGGTCTTTCCATTCAATTCACATTTATCAACAACTGTAGGTACTTCTTTAAAGTCAAACAAAAATGTTGAAGGCTGCAATCCTATGGAAACTTACCTAGTAGAAAGCTCCATAGAACTCAATGGGTTTTACAGCTGACCTGACATGCATAGGATTGCTCTGAAAAAGACCAAAAGGACATCCTTAGATAAGTTAATCCTATGCATTTATTTGAATGTAAACCCTTTTGAACAAAGGCTGTGTACACACACACCCATTTATTCGACATCCAGTGCTCTCCCACTGCTTGTTTCAGACATTGTATACACACAGCAATAGTCAAATTCCACATCTATTCATATCCAGGGCTCTCTTTTTGTGACAGTACTCACTAGCACTTCTTTTTTTGCTGCCCATGGCAGCCATTTGTTCTGACACTCACAGCACTTTTATCAATATGTGAGTACTGGCACATAATTTAGTTTTTTACCAAAATAAGAAAATCACTGCCTGTATATATTCTGCCATTCCCTGTGAAACACAGTGTTCTGATGCATTCCCCCTCCCCCAACAGCTTTCATATGAATTGAGAAAAAGAGCGTCCTGGCCACATATTAAGCTAGTCATGTATACCCAACCCTTGTACAGCGTTCCAAGTTTGTATGCAATATTTTTATCAGGATTTTTATGAAGGTAATACAAAAGCATACTAAGAACAATGCAAAAATTAAACAGTAAAGAACGGTCAAACCAGATAGCATCAGGATGGAGACCAAAAAGTAACCAGTGGGGGAAAAAATATATCAGGTATACCATATATTACATAAATGAATCACTTTTTAAAACCTGCATGGAAAAACAAACTCATTGGCTTCCAAGTTAACAAACATAAGATCAGGCTGTTAGAGGTGAAATAAAATTCCCTATGCAAATAATAGCAACCACAGAGGTCTATGTTGTAGAAGAGATATTTTGTTCCCAGAGATTATACAAATCTAGCTAATTTCCACTGATGGGCTAAAAATCAAAGCCTGAAAATCAAGAGTGTTGCCAGGCCAATTTCAGAAGTATTAAACATTATGTTGTATTATTAGTATGTCCTATAAACTATATATAGCAGATTATTTATTAGGAAAGTATTAGCAATAGAAGCCAAAGCCATGTTTCCGATAAGATGTGTCCCAGTGGAAAATTTGAATTCCCCACCACCATTGTGGCTGCCCACCAAACCCACCACCTCGGTAATTTTCACCAAATTGGATTGCTTTTGGCTCTTGAATTTAGTCAATTTCATGTATCACGTAGCACTTTTAGGCGGCGAAGAGGCAACCATGTCAACAGCAGTATAGCGGAAGCAAAGGGCAAGTACCGTATATTTTCCCCTTGCCTCAACGGAACAGTTTATCCATGAGACGTATATGTGTTGTCATTTTTCAGACAACCACAGGCAAAGATGGTCTCAAGTTCAACAATTTCCAGTTCCTTTCCAAGCCCCAGTCCTACAGCTTGTGGGCGAGGTGCGGTAGGGACTCAGGAGTGCAGGATCACTTTGCCTTAAGGACTTCTGGCTGGCCACTTTGAGAACAGGACGCCAGAATAGATGGGCCATTGGCCTAATCTGGCAGGGCTCTGCACACACCTTTCTCTCTTAAAAATCACACCTACAAGCCAAACCAGTGAATCAAGACCAACCAGAGCTGATTTGGATTTGGATCAGCTGATCAAATGGGTTGTGAACTTGCCTGAGTTCTGAATTTTCCCACCTCAACATGTTATTTACTTACTTACTTACTTATTATAAGTTCAGACCTGGATGATGTATACTACGAAAGGAACATGCTGTTAGCTCTCATTCTCTCATATAACATTTGGGCAGGTGGCTTTGCAATTAATTTGGATAATATACCTGTATGGAAGGGAGAGAGGACTTTCCCTCTTTGCTATTGGGTTCTGTTGGGAGAAGGTCAGATCCCTACAGACGACTAGATTAAGGAACAGATAACGCTTCTGCTTCTGCTTTATTCTCCTTACTTAGCACAGCATGTTTTTCTAGGGAGTCTTGTCTCTCAGTATCTTTACAACACTGTCTCTGATCTCTATTCCTCAGTATCCTGCTGTGTCAAGGGAGTGCGAGAGAACTCTCCCTGAACTCCCCACCTGTTTTATGGGATTGAGCTTTGAGGAACAGAGACAGCCATCACGTGATCTGTGTTCCAAGCACTTGAAAGATGTATTCCACTGTCATTTTCTCCACCAATGCTCCTAATTTATGTATGAGGGTATATATATTACAAATGGCCACATTTAAGAGCACCCATGCTGTCAGCAATCACATTTTAAAAATGCAGTAGCCACTTTTATAATTTTCTATTTGAGCAGGTACCTTTTTACTCGAAGCCATTTTTGATGTTTGTATTATGTTTTTGCTAATATGAAAGTTGGAACCAGATGGTTTGTTTGCAGAAAAGAAGAGAGACTTAAACCATGACTAACCTGTCCTGTTCATTTCAGCAGGACTTATGTCCAACTTAGTATGGATTCAACCCATAGTTTTTAAATGGTGTGTACTATTGTTTCTTTTGCTTTATGTTGTTAGGATTGTGCTTAAATTTGTGGTTGCGTGGGGGGGGGGAGAGAGAGAGAGACAGGAACATGTCACTGTGAATTAAATTTTATTACAAAAAGTTGGAGTGTACATGCCTAAAAAAATAAAATAAAGTGAAATTACATATGTTCTGAATTTTATTTGACTCAGTAACCTAAAGCAGTGCTGGGGAAACTGTGGCCCTTTAGATCAGGGTAGGCAACCTAAGGCCCATGGGCCAGATGCGGCCCAATCGCCTTCTCAGTTCGGCCCACGGACGGTCTGGGAATCATCGTGTTTTTACATGAGTAGAATGCGTCCTTTTATTTAAAATGCATCTCTGGGTTAGTTGTGGGGCATAGGAATTCATTCATATTTTTCCACCACCCCCCAATATAGTCTGGCCCACCACATGGTCTGAGGGACGGTGGACCTGGACCAGCCCACGGCTGAAAAAGTTTGCTGACGCCTGCTCTAGATGCTGTTGGACTACAGCTCCCATCATCCTTGATCATTGGCCAAGTTGGCTGAGCTTGATGGTAGTTGGAGTCCTCCAATAACTGGAGGGCCACCCCATCCCTGCTTTAAGACCTTTGCAGCAGCATCCTTCCTGGCATGACTATAGCCACACATATGCAGAAAGATATTGTTGTTATTATTGTTATTGTTATTATTATTATTGTTATTATTATTATTACCTTTATTGTCATTGTACAACCTGTGTACCATGAAATTAAACGAGCCTCCCTCCCCCCCCAACACTCAGTCTTGTTGCACTCTGTGTGCTTATTGAACAACACACCACCTCGCAAGTCAATTTCGCTATGTTATTTTCCATTCAAGAATGCCCAATATCCTCATCCACCCTTATTCTTCCTTCTCATGAGTGTATGAACAATTCATGGACTAGGATGCCATTGCACTTTTCTGTCCAGGAATTTAGTTGATCTTAAAATCAAGAGGGAGGAGGCCCATAATGGTTCAAAATATAATTTGTACACAATTCTCTACTGAATAGAATGCTAATATTTTCTTTGCCCTAACACTGAAAACTAACAGAACTTCCCTCCAAACTAGATGAATTGCCAATGAATCTGATAAGAATCGAAATGCACACAAGCGTGCACTCAGATGTGGGTGGGTGGTGGAACAACCTTTTCCTGCACTTGAATAACTGAAAATATGAACCAAGACAGAATTTCATATGCTCCTTCAGTTTATCAGCTTATCAGGTGCTGAGAGGGAGCCACAGTGGAAACTTCAAAGGCAATTCCTTTATCAGGTCAATCAAAGTATCGCAAAATAGTGTGAAAGCTATCAAATTCTCCGTTGTAAACAAAGCTGAAGTGAAAGGAGAGAGAAAATTTTGGCTAATGATTGCACTTTGATGCACCTTTGCTAACATAAATACTGTCTAATATCCCTTTATTCCCGGTTTCCACCCATTGAAGAACCTGTGTCTTTCACCGAAGGATGGAGACAAGCTAGGGAATCCCCACCCCCACCCCATTCAACCAACATTATGCTTCTTGTTCCCCGCAACACTTGTTACAACTTGATGCCTCCAAAGCATCTAAAGGGCCTCATTTGAATGTGTGCTACCTTCTCCCAAATTCTGTCTTGGGACTCTCACCAGATGCAGATCCAATGAGGAACCAAGGGGTCAGGACCTCCAGTCATGGGCAGGGAAGTCCAGATGCAATCACTCCTCAGCATCACTGGCAGTATGAAGATCTGCCAGAGGATCATAGAATCATAGAGTTGGAAGAGACCACAAGGGCCATCCAGTCCAACCCCCTGCCAAGCAGGAAACACTATCAAAGCATTACTGACAAATGGCTTTCAAGCCTCTGCTTAAAGACCTCCAAAGAAGGAGACTTCACCACACTCCTTGGCAGCAAATTCCACTGTTGAACAGCTCTTACTGTCCGGAAGTTCTTCCTAATGTTTAGGTGGAATCTTCTTTCTTGTAGTTTAAATCCATTGCTCCATGTCTGCTTCTCTGGAGCAGCAGAAAACAACCTTTCACCCTCCTCTATATGACATCCTTTTATATATCATGTCTATCATATCACCCCTTAACCTTCTCTTCTCCAGGCTAAACATACCCAGCTCCCTAAGCCGTTCCTCATAAGGCATCGTTTCCAGGCCTTTGACCATTTTGGTTGCCCTCCTCTGGTTGCCCTCCCTAAGCCGTTCCTCATAAGGCATCGTTTCAGCTTGTCAGTATCCTTCTTGAACTGTGGTGCCCAGAACTAGACACAGTATTCCAGGTGATGTCTGACCAGAGCGGAATACAGTGGTACTATTACTTCCCTTGATCTAGACTCCTATTGATGCAGCCCAGAATTGCACTGGCTTTTTTAGCTGCTGCATCACACTGTTAACTCATGTCAAGTTTATGGTCTACCAAGACTCCTAGATCCTTTTCACATGTACTGCTCTCAAGCCAGATGTCACCCATCCTGTATTTGTGCCTTTCATATATATTTTTGCCCAAGTGTAGTACTTTACATTTCTCCCTGTTAAAATTCATCTTGTTTGCTTTGGCCCAGTTCTCTAATCTGTTAAGGTCATTTTGAAGTGTGATCCTGTCCTCTGGGGTATTAGCCACCCCTCCCAATTTGGTGTCATCTGCAAACTTGAGTCATTGATAAAGTCATTGATAAAGATATTGAATAAGACTGGGCCCAAGACAGAACCCTGTGGCATCCCACTAGTCACTTCTCTCCAGGATGAAGAGGAGCCATTAATGAGCACCCTTTGGATTCGGTCAGTCAGCCAGTTACAAATCCACTGAATGGTAGCATTGTCTAGCCCACATTTTACCAGCTTCTTTACAAGAATATCATGGGGCACCTTGTCAAAGGCCTTGCTGAAATCAAGATAGGCTACATCCACAGCGTTCCCTTCATCCACCAGGCTTGTAATTCTGTCAAAAAATGAGATCAGATTGGTCTGACACGACTTATTTTTCAGAAACCCATGCTGACTTTTAGTGATCACACCATTCCTTTCTAGGTGCTCACAGACCGTTTGCTTAATGACCTGCTCTAGAATCTTTCCTGGTATTGATGTCAGGCTGACTGGGTGGTAATTGTTTGGGTCCTCTCTTTCCCACTTTTTGAAAATAGGGACAACATTTGCCCTCCTCCAGTCTGCTGGGACTTCGCCTGTTCTCCAGGAATTCTCAAAGATTACTGCCAGTGGTTCTGAAATCACCTCTGCCAGTTCTTTTAATACTCTTGGATGTAGTTCATCTGGCCCTGGAGACTTGAATACATCTAAACTAGCCAAGTATTCTTGTACTACCTCCTTACTTATTCTGGGCTGTGTTTCCCCTGCTGAATCATCTGCCCCATATTCTTCAGGTTGGGCATTGTTTTCTTTTTTTGGAGAAGACTGAGGCAAAGAAGGCATTGAGGAGTTCTGCCCTTTCTCTGTCCCCTGTTCCCATTTCACCATCTACTCCTCTAAGTGACCCCACTGTTTCCTTGTTCTTCCTTTTGCTACGGACATACCCATAAAAGCCCTTTTTATTGCTTTTAACCTCTCTAGCAAGCCTGAGTTCATTCTGTGCTTTAGCTTTTCTGACTTTGTCTCTACACGTGCTGGGTTTTCTATGGATTGCTGTTTGCTGTTTTTGTATGTTTTATTTTTATTTTTAACTTATCAAACACATAATCCCAAGGCAGGGTACTTAAAATATAAAATCAAACTAAAAACACAATAATTCCAATAAAAGTATTTAAAATGATAAAATCAACCAATCTAATCTATACTCAAAATCCAATAGGGGAATGTGTCAAAAACTCTATATGATTTATAGCCTCGCTAAAGAGGTCCGTTTTTAGCTGGCACTGAAAACCTACCAACGTTGGCACCGGCTGGATTACAAGAGGGAGGCATTAAACGTCATTTTAAAAAGAAGACATGGGGTGGATCCAGACTTTGCTCCTGCTGGGGAAGGAGAAGCGGCTTTCATGGACTCCCCCTCCTGCCCCATGCAGGCCCCGAGCACCACCTCCCACACCATTCCTAAAGGCTAGGGGACTTTCCATAACAGTGTGGGAGGTAGCGCATAAGGGAACATAGGGAGGGGGAACTGGGAAAATTCACCTCCGTCAGCAAGATCCCTCTAGTGTATCGAAAGCCTTCTGTGGACAGTAGGAGACCCTCTACCCACAGAGGGTAAAATATGGATTCAGTGCAATATCTTTTAAGCAGGCATATCATACATTCAAGAGGCAGGAAAATCTTAAATAATGCGCTGTTTTCCCATTTATTTTTATAACTACACCAAGGCTAAGCCTTGTCTCTCTTGAAACAACAGTCGCATCTCAGTATTACAGGACAAGTAACTTCACTGTCTATCTGTGCTTCAGAAGAAAAACACGTTATTGAAACTTACTTTGCAGATGCCAGATTTAGTGCACCAGTTATTTTTCTGTAAATCTTTGTACTCTGGGCTTTCAAACAATACAGGAGCTGCGTGAGTCAGAGCTTAGTAAGCGCCTTAACATGGTGTCCACATAAGGTGTGTGGGAGGAGGGCTGGGTATTATGACATATATTAATAAACCTCAGCACGTAACAGACAACGACCGTGGCATTCACCGCTTAAATGTATGTGTTGCTGAGGTGAGGAATCAGAACTATAGAACAGCATGGTGATGCAGAGGTGAGGAATCACAACTGCATAACAGCACGAGGGCGCAGAAGGGTCAATGTGCAAACTTTTGCTGAGTTGAAGCTGCGGGGAAATATTTCTACTGAATGTTAGAAATTCCTATAGGCACTGGAATCCCCAGATGAGTTGTCAACTGCAGATTATTCAAGAGGTAGATATTAATCAAGACGACAAACCTATTTCCCAGTGGAGGGTGGCCAATTAGGGCAAATGGGACACTTTACACACATTTTGCTAGCCCTGGGAGATTTGGCATTAACTGTGTCAGGTGGGTATCTGGATGTAGGTTGGGGCACAGAAATACCCTTCTCTGTAGGCACACTTTTGGAACTCTCTTCAGAGGGAGGTCCATCTCCCCCACTCCTTTATAGTCTTATCACCACCATGTTAAAGACCCTCCTTTTCTGCAAGGTGCTTGGCTTGCTATGATGGGGGAGGGGCAGATAAAGGGGTCAGGTCTTCTCCCCCTTTAATACCTTGTCATGTCAGTTATTATGCACACTACAGCCGCTAAAAGCCAATCTGCTACACAACTATTAAAAGTACAGGAGCCCTGTCCTCTTTTGCATTTGCCCACTCAAAATGATGGTAGTTTTCTTGGCTCTTGTACTGTAGTTCTTCAGATTCATTTAGTTGCTGCTTTTAAGTTTGTAAATGATTTTGAAGACTTGATATATACACCCAAAGGAAACTATTGAGTTGCCAATAATTGGTATGGAGCGGGTTTTACTGAACCAAGACAGGATGAACGGTAGCAAAAGTAAAATAAAATCATCTGGCCAGAGAACTCATTTGCCCTTTGCACAACCAGGCTCAAAGCTTGTGTATGTAAAAACACAAGCACATCTCGTTTCAGTTTGGCTTTGAACATCTGTGCTTCACAACAGACCTTTTGGAGTCAGTAACCCAAAATTGAGAGGCCTGGTTACAGCACTGCCAGGTTCAAGTTGCCTGAAATGACAAGGGAGTCTGTTTTTTGGGTTGTTGTTTTTTAGAAGAAAAGCAAGAAAAAGAAAAATTCTGAGCGAGACAATGCATTTAGTCAAATAAATAACTTCATTCCCAGGGTAGAATGGATTTTGTCAAAAGCTTTTCTTCATCCTGTCAAAAATGAAAAAAGAGTGAGCAGCCCTTTCATTCTGTCAGCACAATGGTATTTGTTCAGGTTTCTTGCTTCATTCTGTGTAAAAAATGCAGTTGTCAAGCCCCATGCAGTGAACTGCACCTCTCTCAGCTAGCACAGCAGCAGCCAGACCCCTGCTTCCTTCTGGGGGAAAGAAAAGGAGTTTTCCTTCTTGATCTGAGCACAGTTACCTCAGGTTGGCCGTTTGCTGATGTGCAGGGCAAAAGCATTCAAAGGACATACAAGAAAACAGCAAGGATATGTATACTGGGTTCCCTAAATAACAACAACAAATGTAAAAAATATATGATATGGTGATGATATTGACAACAACAACAACACTTTTGTTTTGAGCTGACCTCTCAAGCTTCTGGAAAGTGCTTTGTCTTTCTCCAAGAAACAATGGAGTATGTGATTGCAAAGGCAACCTTCCATAAACATCTAGCTATAAACTTGTGGATTAAACAACGAAAGAGTTCCAGTGAACAGGATTTGTGTGAGATAAATAACAATTCAGCAACACCCTTTAAATGGGATGATGGGCCATCACAGCCTTTTGACCTGAATTAGGCCTAATTTAGAAGTGATGCTGGGCGTGTAAAATAAAGTTACCAACATAAGATCACACTGACACCTGGTTGCTAGTTTCTGCACACATCAGACTTGTTTGAACAAGGTTGGGACTAGTTAGAGAGGCCATAGCCCAGTGGTATAACATTAAACTGTTCCCCAGTTCAATCCCTAACATCTTTTGGCAGAGTTGGAAAAGTTGGAGACACTAGAGAGTCACTGGCAATCACTGTAGACAAGACTAAGCTAGATGGATTAATGGTCTGAAATAATAATAATAATAATAATAATAATAATAATAATAATAATAATAATAATTTATACCATGCCCATCTGGCTGGGCGGCTCCCAATCCAATATTAAAAACACAATACACCATTAAACATTCAAAACTTCCCTAAACACAGCTGCCTTCAGGTGTCTTTTAAAAGTAGGATAGTTGCTTATTTCCTTGACATCTGATGGGAGGGCGTTCCACAGGGCAGGGGCCACTACCGAGAAGGCCCTCTGAAAAAGTAGAGTTCTATGTAAACTCCCCTTCAGTGGATTATTTATTTTGCATGCCCACCATCCCATATATACCAGGCCTCACTGTCAGGGGTGGTAGGAGTTTGAATCTAGGAACATCTCTAGAGGACATCGCAATGGCTACTCTTGATCTAAGAAGCGAGAGAGTAAAAATTAAGTGGTAGTACTGTGAAAGATATCCAACACTCTTGAGGAAGGGCTCTTTCCATTCATGGCAGGGTCTATGATTCACTGGAGTCTCCTGCTGGCAGAAGGGAGTGAGGTGCTTTTCATCAATTCCCACTTCTTTTTGCAGCCCACCGCCCCACATTCCAGCTCCCATTGTGCTCCAGAGGCAAAAATCACATCCCACTTTTTCTGTCAGCAGACACATTCTGTGGGTGGAGCTCTAGGTGTTGTTGAACCCCAACTCCCATCAGTCCTAGTCTCCATGGCCTATGGTCAGGGCTGATGTAGTCTAGTAGCCCTGGAGTGTCATAGGTTTTCCACCCCTGGGATACAGAGACAGGATTGCTTAAAAATAAAAATCTTTTTGGTTCTATTCATTTGTTCTTTTGATGTATACAATCGGTTTATCAAGTCTTCCTTCATATTCCTTTCTCTGCTTTCTCTCTCAGTAGGTCTTCTCATTTCCTGAAAAATAATTTGTTAACACTTAGCTTTGGGTTTCCTCCCTTATATCAAATTCTCTTGTTATTGACAATGCGGTTACTGCTTGATCTTCTTCTCAAGCTTAACATCATGGCATACTTTGATTCTTCCATTTCCACTGCCCCACATGCTCATTTCCTCTCTCAACCTTGCTATTTTCAGCTTGTCAATATGAATAGTTTCTATTCCTACCCCCTGCCACCATAAATAAATTCATTTCTCACACCGATAAGCTTTTTTTTTTGTAACAACCTGTGTCTACACATGAGCCTTTCCGTTTATGGCATATATGCTGCTGTGCCACCATTTAGAATTTTTAAAATTCATTTTTGAAAATTGTTATTTAAGGCACACTACCACTGGATTCACCCACTGACTTGGTCTAAAAATGCAACACAGGCCCCACACAGGGATGCAAGCCTGGGCAGTGTGTATGAAGGTCCTGGACTACCCAGATGACAAAACTGATGTGGTCCAAAGGAAAGCAGAGCAATACATTTGGCACCAGCTTGGCTGCAGGAGTTGCCGGAAGGAGGCACACAATACGCCATCCAACTGCCTTATAGACCCCACTCCAGATTTGTGTAGGATTTACTCCTCAGCCTTTTCTTCTTTTGAAGATGTCCCGCAAGGCAGCAGCTACAGATTTTTCCTCAGGGTTTACCCCTGAAGCCTTTCTCATGAATGATTGTAGCCGCAATGCAGTGGAAGTTTAGGATCAGAGTTTTCCTTCTCCTAGATGAGCTACCTTCCGAGGTTGAGGAGCCCCATAAAGCAGTATCATACCACTTTAAACACTCATGGGGAGTGTAGCTGTTAAGGGTGCTGAGAGTTGTTAGAAGACCTTAGTCCCCTCACAGATTACTCCATGGTATTTTAACAGTCAATCCCTCTTCCTGGAGAATTCTGAGAATTATAGTTCTATGAGGGCATTAGAATCCTGAGAAAGATTGTGTCCCATCAAGCAGCAAATAAAATCTAGCTCTTAAAAGAGCAAGGTTCTAGCCTAGGCCTCTAGCTGCAATGCTCTTTATTGTTTTTAATGAATTTTTGTTGCTTTCTTTTACTGAAGGAAACTTTTTTTATAGAAAATAGTACAGGTTGAAGTGGGCTGGCTGCAGGTTTATGACCCTTTAGAGAAGTTTTTCTCAATGTCGCATGCAGGGGTACAGAAAGGGACTCTGTCCCTGCACACCTGAAGCTGCCAGCCTATGAAAACTAGGCTGAAGTTCTTGCTCAGGTTCGGCTTCTTGCATTTACTTTCAAATGCCTTCTGGCTCATGGTATTCTCCTTTTTCTGTATGATGTCTCCTTGCCCTTCCCTGAAACCTAGCACCAGTAGAGGAGAAATGAAAATGATCATCTCTGTTCTCATCCATGCCTCTTTCTCTCTCATTACTCCTTATCTCTGAGTTGCCTTCCCACCTGGTATCTGGCTCTCATCTACTACTATATTCAAGCAATAATTGAATCAGGGGGCAGAGAAAACTACAATCCCTTATTTCCAGGTACGAACTCTCAGAAGCATCATTTCCAATTAAGGAGAACCCTCCCTTGACTCTAGCAAGACCTCTGCATCATGGTACTCCTGTAAGCCTGCTAACACCCCACTCTCTCTTTTATATTGATGGTGCCATTTTGGCTACAGAAACAATGGCCTGAATGTCAGAAATAGAAGGAATGATGCCAAAAACAAGTTAAGTTGCAAGTCACACATACATTTAAGGAATGACGCCAGAAGTGGACTTAGGGGAGCACAACTGGTTTACCTGCACTAGGCACCAAACCAAGGGGGCACTGTAGGGGGTGCTGCAACAATGACTTAGAATGGAAGGCGAGAAGTGGGGTGGCATCGAATGTTGGCGTTGCAAAAGGCACTGTTGAAATTTGAAAGCCAAAAGTCCACCACTGATAACAGCATCATTTCACCACATGTCAAACAGCACAGATTGGTCACTGATTGGTCACTCTCCATCTCAACAGCATTTTTTAAAAAAATGGAACTGAGGGAAGGAGGGAACACCAGGGAGGGCTGATTACAACAGGGCAATCCCCATTTTGAGTCAGCCTTTGCTGTGATGTGCCATTATGAAATGCATGGAAACAACCGCTAGGGGGTTTCTGTAATTCACAGTCCTAGTTTACCCATACGCAGGATTGTGGAAACACATGATTCAAGCAGTTTGTAACAAGAACACTCTTTATTATCCACTTACAGGTGGAGCTTTCTTGTGATCGTTTGCTGGCTCACACAGCAAGCCACTACGAAAAACCCCATGAGACAAACTAGGGCTGACCATTACAGAACCCCCCGAGTGGTTGTTTTCCTACATTGCACCACAACACATTACAACAACATTGGATTCCAAGGGATATAGGTCTGCCTTGTAACAGGGCAAATGTGAGGCAGTCTACATTTCAGACAGCTCATTTGGTGTCTGCTACATCCATCTGTAGTGATATCCAATAGGCCCACTTTTTTCTGTACTTGTTTGACCTCCTCTGTCCAGATCTGACAGCTGCACCTCTAGGAGGATATAGCCAAATTAGTTCAGAGGAGGATAACAAAGATGGTTGGAGATATGGGCCATCTCTCCCAGAGCTGATATGCATAGGATTGTGCTCTAAGTTTCTTACAATCAGGACAGTGCTTCCACCACCCCTTACAATACAGATATCTAGGTTCCTGCCATGAAAGGGAAAGACAGAATAGCACATAGTAACCCTCACACTTGTGGGAGTTAGGGGAGAGGTGGGGCCACAGGTACTGCCAAATCCACAGCCCTGCAGCTTATGACAGTTGCAGCTAAAGGTGTGGGGGAGGACAATTTGGTGTGCACCACTTCTTGTCCTTGGAATGCCCCATTTCAGGGGTTTCCACAGGCTCCCACACACACATTTGGCAATTGGCTGAGTCAAGAGAGCTGGGTGGAGGGATCCATCTGCATAATCCACCCACCCAGCCCAGTGTTAAGATTTGCCTCATATAAACCTATACAAAGCAATGAGTTCCATCATGTAATAGGCAGCGTTCCCTCCAGATTTATAAAAGGGAAATAAACAACCCTAGCAAAGATGTTAAGTGCATAGTTAGGAAACAGGAAGGGAATTACACTAAAATCCTGAAAGTCTACTATGTTGTCTATAATAAATTGTTCCTAAACTACTTATGCCCAACTACTGTGACACCACGCTGGGTTTCTCTCAAGCATAATTTGTTCACTCACAAAAACAGATGAAATATCTCGCTATCCATGAAATACTTTCTCCGACAATGTATTTACAAAATATAAAAAGAGAGATCCCAATGACACAATCTCTCACTGTACTCCACAGTCTTCTGTAGATACTTCTGTACACTGAAAAAGTATAATCCATGAAGTGATGTCCAAGCTGTAATCCTAGGCACTCTTATGCAGGGGGAAAGGGAGTCAACTTAACTCAGCAGCTAGTTGTTGTAATATCTGCTAGAGAAAGTCAGAGAATTCCACACTGGGTCTCTTGGCAGTGCCACCACTGCTGCTGCTACTGTAGCTTGTTGGGCTTTTCAAGGCAGCAGAGAAGAAAGACAAGGAAATCTCAGTGAAGGTTTAACAAGGATTAAGACCAACCAAGCATTTAAACAGCAAAGCAAGCTACTGAAGACCAGTCTAGGTGTGACATTAAATGCACCTTTGCTGCTAAAATGAAATTTTAAAAGATGTAAATAGCAGGTCCTTGGGACGACAGCTGATAATTATGGAGGTAAGGTAAACATTGTCTCCCTCACTATGGGTTTTGGCACAAAATAATGCTGCCATTTGCATTGTGATGAAAATCACACCTCTGAAGCTGCTTGGAATGAACTGTTTATGTTGAACAAATCTCTGAATACCTGAAAGTAATTCCCATAATTGCTGGGTGCAGTGCTTTTCTTCTAGAAAAAAAATGTGTCGGTACTGCATACCCTTGAGGACCCCCAGAAAAAAAGAACGGGCTGGGTGAGCTAAAGAATAATTAAGTTTGATTTGGGGTAGAACTAAAGTTAAAGTTCATGTTCATTCCATTCCCCACTCCCAACAGCAAGAGTTCCAGATGCTTCACCTTTGTTTAAGTCAATCAGACATCTATACAGCAAGTTAGAAAGCAAAATATGAAGGCAATGTTCAAAGGTTTATTAGGCAGATTAGAAGGAAAAAATGGAAGACATTTCCTGTATCTTCTCTACTGAAGAGATTCTTTCCCAACACCAAGGTAAAACTTAGACCCCATCTACACTACACATTTAAAGCAGACCCCATCTACACTACACATACCATTTTTGAATCTTCCAAAGAATCCCAGAAACTGTGGTTTGCTAAGGGTGCTGAAAGTTGTTAAGAGACCGCTGCTGTGTAATTTACATGGAGAAGAAGGGACCCATCAAATTGGTAGGAATTCTCTCCATGTAGAATTCTCAGAGTCAGCCCAAGATATTTTGCTGCTTGAGGCAAATGGTTCCTTCACCCCATTCCTTGTACAAAAGCCAACTAGATTAGTAGCTGACTCTACTTCAGGACAGGACAGTGTCCTTCTCTTCTCCTTAAGGCAGCAGGCTTAGGGGCAGACAGCAGGCTGCATTGACACCCAGTTTGTTCACTCCCTGCAGCTGCTTCACTCTAATGGTAGGGCTGGCCCTGAATGATCTTCAAGGGAGCAGCACTGCACCTTGAAGACATATAGGTTAGGCTATGGGGGGGGGAGACACAATCTGTATATTATTGCTTGATTCAGTGAAGTTAAACAAGCAAACGCCATCTATCCATGCATGTCTTTTGACAGGGAGATAACAAAAGTAGCACTGAAGCAACAATGTCAGGAAGAATGTTCAAGAAATGAAAAGAAACTCCAGACTGTGAATGTGAACAATGTCAACTCTACAATACTATTGTAATAGGAAGCTAAAGGAAAATAGCAAAGAGACGGTTCAATCATGGGCAGAAAATGAATAATGGGTTCATTAGATGCCAATTGATTGATAAAGCTCCATTTATTGAAAGGTCTAATACATGTAGCCAAAATTAGTTTGTGATGTAATTAAGTAAAAAATTACTTAAGCGAATGCATACTTAATTATCTTCGTACAGCCAACTTGTTAGAAATTTCAAGCATCTAATTGCCATTTGATAGAATAGCTATAGCAAGCTAATTAGGTTTCAAATTACAGAATGTGTTAATTGATATTAAATAAGTATGTGAATTGGTATCTAGCTAGCCAGTAAGCTATGGTTATTCCAGAAAGTGCCAATTAAGAACCTAAAGGTCTTTTTCCAAATAGATATTAAATGTAATGCATTAAGGATGTAATTTTCAGCATCTAATTGTTGATCATAACTTATTTGCTGTCTGTATATGCAACTGCAATTTGCAAGCTGGTGTGTACAATGGAAAGGTCTTCCTAATGTACAGAAGACAGATGCTATTCTGTTGAGCTAGGTTGAGCTCTTGGCTGCATGCACAATTTGTTGTTTTTCAGGGTAGAGTGTGTGAGTTTGGATTTCTGAAGAATTCTTATACATCAGTTAAAGTGTCAATTCACAAAGGCAAATGTCTGTGTTAAGAATAATAGAATTGTAGAGTTGGAATGTGGGTTAAAGTTAATCCATGCAGAAATCATCACATGGCGTCAGGTAAATTTTCACTATGTGTTGAGCCTGAAAGTCCCTGAAAACAAGTTAAGCAGTGGCACATGCACGACCCGCAGTAAAAAACAAACAAAAAAACAACCCTTTTACAATGTGGAGTTCTGTTCCCTTTTCCAGCCAGCCAGCCATGTCCATCTCCACTTGTTTTTGCAGCCCCAGCCCCCAGAATAACCAGCAAACATTCCTGAGCATGTCTCATTCCTGATTGGGGTCCCACCCCTTAGGGATTTTTTGTACTTTTACAACCTTAGGGTTTCCACACACACACACACACACACACACACACACACACAAACCATCTGTAAGACCTCTTTTTTGTGTGTACATAGTACCATTTTGGCAAATAAGCAAATGTGTTCACAACCTAAACATCAGAAATAGAAGGAATGATGTCAAAAGCAAGTTGGCTCGCATGACGTGCACATAGTTAAATAGTGATTCCTTCCACACGCCAAATTGGGTGCATCCATTCAACAATAGGCTATATTAGATTAAACACATTTGTGTGCTGCATTTCCATACAATAAATTGTGTTCAAGGTGCCTCCCAAAATATACAAGGTTGTCAACAGCAATGCATAACCATTTTAGATTGGGGACCTGTGGACTGGGTGGATGAAGACGGATTTCTCTGTACAAAGGTATGAAACTTTATCAGTATGTGCCAAAAATATCCCGCTTTTAAGTAATATTTTATTCACATTCCCATACACAGATAAAAAGGTACAAAGTCACATTTACCTGGGATTTAATTAACAATGCAGTTAGTGTTCCAGAACACATCACAGTTAAACCAGCCATCAATTAAAATTAGAAAGTTTGTGCCAACATTTCAATTCTTTGACTGAATTAAAATGACAAGTATTACCTTTCCCAGTTATGCAACATAACAGACTGTCTCCAACTGTTCTTTCTATGACGGCGTTGCTTTGATTTTCAAAAATTGTCAGTATTAATTGATGAATAAATATTAATAAGTTCATAACAAAATCAATTCCCTGAGGAACTTCTTTTGCAGTGAAATCAACAAAGAGCCTTGTAGCACCTAAAAGTTTGTGGCATTCACTTTTTGTGATGCATTAAGTGTTGACCCAAGCAACAGCATAGTTGAAATGTCCCCCCACTGGTTTTTGAATATTGTCATTTCTAATTTCTTATTTGTGTCCCTTTATTCTTTTGTATAACAAAATCATTTTCTTTTGCACTTACAGTATCTTTTAAGCAACACAACAGAACACCTAATCTTTTTTCCAGTCCACAGCTCATAATATGATGACTTCTAACACATCACCCCAAAATTTCTTAACTCCCATCTATGCAGCATTTAATAGATTTATTCTCCAACAAGAAAAAGCTTTTTGTTCTAAACATTAGCCCAGTTTCTACATCAATTAATGTTTAACTGCAAACACTCCAATCTGGGCTGTTTTGACCATACCTACTAGCATGTGGAGGAAATTAAATAAAATACTTGGCGTAGTATTTTGCATCAACCAGGGAGCATGGTTTGTTTCATTCAAACAAACCATGATGTGAGAATGCAGCCCCAGTGTTTTGCTGTCCAAGTGTTGTAAACTATGTCTAAATTGTCCTGTATTTGTTGGGTGTCAGCTGTGTGTGCCATGGAAGCTTTGTCAAGTGTTGAAGCTCACCAAAGAAATCAGCTGCTTATAAGAGTTGCCTTTACTAGACCAACACAAACATACACCACTATATACACACACTAATTACAGATGTTACAAGTAGTCTTCACTCTCTGAGCCCAGAGAAGGTTATTTGCTTCAAAGTCCTTGCTGTGGCATGTAACAAAGTACACACACATATATACACACACACACCTGTATAGATATTTGAAATTACAGGAGATTATGATTTTGATTGGAAGTGTATGTGTCTAAAGGAGTGGTAATTACTCAGTGCCCTACTAGCTATGTTCTTAAGCTCACAGTGTTTCAGATATTTACAACAGTACACATGAATCTTGAACCTCCTGTAGGGGAATGGGAAGAGAAACATGGTGAGATTTTGAATGAAAACATGGTTTGTGATGGTAAATAGGGTGGCCACTTTTGCTTCACAATGGAGTACAAAAGAGAGAACAGCTGTGCACAAAATTAGCATATGCTAATTTATATGTATAGATGCAAATTTAGGGGGGATACTGTAATTTAAAGAGAAATACACCTCATCAATGTGGGAAGTAGGAATGGGGGAGATATTTGGTTCAGTTAACATTGCAAGGTGACTCTATCTTAATACACATGTTCTGAAACTACATACTGGTAAATTTTGAAGTGCAGGAGCTTGTCACATCTGTCCCCAGAGTCATATCTCACCACCAGAGCTACATTTCCAAGAATAATTGAGAATGATCCAATAAAGGGTGGGATAGTGCTTAGCATGTTGAACTTTGTTGCTTGGGTTCAGTTCCATAATCAGCCATGAAGTTCACTGAGCAACCTTGGACCAGTCACTGTCTGAGCCAACCTACTTTTATTAATATTATTATTTGTAAATTTAACAAAGGGATTTTGTCCCAGGCCACATTTGTCCTCCAAACTCCAAAGCTTGCAACGCTTGCAAATAATGTTCCAGCGGAATACACAATCACTCCTGCTGTGAAAAAAGTATATGAACTGAGTTTCCCCTTCTCTTCTGCTTCGCTACACTACTCTTGAAGTGGGTTTGTGGTGTCTGAGAATGGATCTAGGCAATGGAGATGCTGTGGTGATTCATTTTCAAGAGCTGACTTTAGGCTCCAGAGAAGTCATAGAACAAAACTCAGAAGCCAACCTCTTCATACATACCAAACTACAACATTTTATAGGCTTTCATTTGACTATCATAACCTTTAAAAAGCTCTCTGTGACCTAAATCAACCTGGTGGTTATTTTACGGCCTCTTTCTTTCAAATCAGGTCCACAATGTGTTTTTAAGGAAGATGTGCAGGCAGTAGCTTAAAATATCATATCTGCCTCTGTGGGTCAGATCAAGTACATGATCTTTCTCATTATTTATTACACTGCAGTCTATATGCCAAGATAAGAAATAATCTATTCTGCTTGATTTAGGTCAGGATTTCTCCCCACCCGCTTAAGAATTAGAATAACTGCTAGAAAGCAGTTGTGTGAGAAATGCATTCATCTTTTTGCCCAGGTAGCTTGCAATGGTATAGACCCTGAGGTTTGGATCAGAGAGTTTTGCCTTATTGCCTTTGGATAGATTTCTCAGTTACCAGGCGCAGTTGCTCAACCCTGGTTAGACCCTGATCTTACTTTTGCCCTTCACCTTCAAAACAGTCCTCTTTCATTACTGATTGTCAACCTTGGTCTCAAACATAAGGCCACTTTTTTTACTTACCTCCTTGTTTTACTTACCTCTGAGAAGAGTGTGGACCCAGACTCTCCAGTACTACAACAAACATCTCCCATGCATTATGCTTGCACCTGTCTAGTCTTGGAAATTTTGGTGAGTGAGGTAGTGTGGATGACAAATGTCCATGTCTAGACAGATGTAGGCATAATGCTGGAAGCTGCAATTAACTATAGTTTCTCATTACATGTGAACTAAGAGCTATATTAATGACTTTCAATCAAGCCAAGATCTGGAAGACAACTTGAAACTATGGCTTCATATCCTAGCTTGTTGGGAAGCCATTAGCCATAGTTTCCCAGTTTATATGTAACAAGAAACTATGGTTAGCTGTGGTTTCCTGGGGAGAAATTCAGTGTCACATTTTTCTTATTGTTCTGTGAGTGCAAGTGTTTCAGATTGCCAGACGGAACAATCACACTTGTCCTCCTCCCACACATTTTTCTGGGGGTTCTTCCAACCTCCCCAGAGTCAATTTTTGTGGGACCAAAGGGAAAGGATATGGAGAAGATCCCACTACATCAGCCAAAGTCCTTGCAAAAGGCTTCTGCTGATAGAACTCATCAGGTTAATAATCCCAACACTAGTTTGTTTAATCATTCAAGCAAAAGGGTTACATGTGGGTGTAGAGAGCACATACAGAGCAGGAGCATTTTTAGGGGTCTGAGACCTGGGTTGGTTTTTTGTTTTTTGTTTTTTTGTTTTTTTTGCTGAGCCCCAGATCTCCTGCTCCCTCCCCCATTTAACCCCCCTTTATTTAACTTACAGGATGATTGGACACGCTACAAAGTGCAGTTAGTAAGGCTCTAGCCACTCAACATCTTAATTTGCCCCAGCAGCACTTATTTTTAGCCTTAGCTTAGATCAGCAGTTGTACTTGCCAATGAGTGAGGTGGAGGGCCCAATCCACATACAGCGAACCAGGCCCAGAAAATCTTGTTGCCACCCCAAAGCTCAGGGTCAGTCCTGACAGCCAGCATTTTCCCCCACCCTCTGAAAGTCAGTCTAGATTTGCATTATTATTATTATTATTATTATTATTATTATTATTATTATTATTATTATTATTATACCCTGCCCATCTGGCTGGGTTTCCCCAGCCACTCTGGGCGGTTCCCAACAGAATATTAAAAACACAATAAAACATCAAACATTAAAAACTTCCCTAAACAGGGAATATGCATATTTATACATATACATTCTTATATGAAAATTGTGTGCACCTGTGTGCAATGGGCTTGTTTCTGGAGTCTTTTGAGTATCCAGAAATGCCACTGGTGCATATCCTGGCTTAATTAGCTAAGGGCATCTAGTTGGCTACTGTGAGAACAGAATGTTGGACTTGGTGTTGTGATCCAATAAGACTTGTCTTATGCTCTTAAGCTAAGATTTGATTGTGCAAAAGAGAGGTGAAGAGAATAAAAGGATAACTGGAATCAGCTAACAGGAGGAGGAGGAGGAGGAGGAGGAGGAGGAGGAAAGAAGAAAGATTGCAGGACATGATGAAAGAGATGAAGACCTGAGCAGCTGTGATGCCAAGAGAACGTCAGATGTGAGAGGGAACTGGTGGACTGCAAGTAACTTATTTTGTGCAGAGAGGGGGGGGGGAGAGAGAGAGAATAGATTTTACTATAGGCAAGAAATTATAGCTAGTAAAGGAACCTTTGCTGTGGTGTTGAATTAATTAAAAAATGTTGGTTTTCTTCATGCATTTGGTTTTCCTCATTTGGTTTTTTATTTTATGGTGTGAGCCTCTATTATATAAGCATCTCCTACATTCACCTGCCCCTCCTCACATTCATAGACCCGCATGTTCTGTGCCAATTCCCTCCCCTCCCCCAGCCTGTTACTTTGGATTGGATATCATGATATTGGAACAGAGACTTCTGGGATTCTCTCTTAAAATATAAAACTACACCAGGGTATAAATGTTCACTGATTTCCTGGATAAGCCCTAAAGTTTGTACTGTGATAAAAGAAGGTGCGCCCAATTTGCGTAGCTGTGATCTGAGTACCTGATTTTCATAAGTAAAGCTTGAATTCAACTGAACTGAGAGGGGGGGTGGAATATGCTGCCACTCTTAACAGCAATACATTTTCAGTTACTAATAACAATGGTTGTCATGGGAACAGCCGGTCCAGCATGAATGTAAGGATTTGCTTTCAGGTCAGTGCTGTATTAGTCAGCAGCCTTTCACAACCTCCTTTCTTTCAAATAGTGGAGGCTTCTGTCCAATTTACTTGCTATAGCACTTTCCATACATCAAGCATTACTGGAAATTAATTACAATGATGACAGTTGCATGTAAAAACCCTTTAAACTTTGCTCTTTATATAATTATTTGGAAAAGCATTTAAGAATTCAAAAGAAATATTCTCTTTGTAAAAATTGCACTGCAAATAACACCCAAATATAATCCTAAATAGGAAGAGTGTAGCCAGTTCTATGTAAATTGCTGATAAATGTCCAAGATGTTAGAATCATCATAGATCTGAAAAAGAGAAGGGATACTTACAATATTTGTTAATCGGTCGTTCTAAACTGCTTGGACTCCTCTACATTCCTGAAACACAAATTCTTCCCATGACCCATAGCAGCTCAAGACCAGGTTTAAATTCTCAGTGGTCTCCACGTAAATGCCTGCAAGAATACTATATGTGGAACTGCTACCAGGTTAATGACTTGATGGGGATTGTGTGCCAAACCCCATTTGTATGAACTGGCTTCTCCATGGGACGCCTATATTTGTGACTGATATTTGCAGAATTGCAGTGACTGCTGGCCCAAGCTCATGCAGAAAACTTCATGGCTAAATCGGGACTTGAACTCTAGTCTGCCAAGTTCTAGTGCAGCCCTCTAACCACTAGACCACATTGGTCCTCATTATTTAGTTTATATATTGCTGTGATCAAAGCAGTTTACAATTTATAATAATTGCATGCAATCAAATAGATCAGGCATAGGCAAACTTGGCCCTCCAGATGTTTTAGGACTACAACTCCCATGATCTCTAGCTAATAGGAGCAGTGGTCAGGGATGATGGGAATTGTAGTCCCAAAACATCTGGAGGGCCGAGTTTGCCTATGCCTGAATAGATGTCTGCCTTGTTTGGGTGTAATGTGTCACATTATTACAATTGCATGACGAGGAAAGTGGGGAAATGCTTGCTGGTTCTGTCCCTACCATCCCATCACCCAGCTGCTCCCTGCCAGCACTGTGTTGGAAGGAAAGATCTGAAAAGTGGAACCTGCTCTGTGTGCACAGATTCCCTCACAAGACTCAGAAGTAGGGGCAGGTGTGGAGGACTTTCTGGTCCTGAATGAGGTAACTGTGCCCCTGAAGGACCAGGTGTGCAGCCTGGGGGTCATTTTGGACTCACAGCTGTCCATGGAGGCACAGGTTAGTTCTGTGTCCAGGGCAGCTGTTTATCAGCTCCATCTGGTACGCAGGCTGAGACCATACCTGTCTGCAAACTGTCTCGCCAGAGTGGTGCATGCTCTGGTTATCTCTTGTTTGGATTAGTGCAATGAGCTCTATGTGTGTTATGTATTGAAGTTCTCACCCTGGCCACCAGGGGTGTTGTGTATGTAGTTTACACTCAGGTCCACGTCAGTTAATTTAGGTGGGAAACCCTGGGCTGTTGTTGTTACAATGTTGCCAGCCGGCTGCCTATAAAAGCAGGCCAGCTGAGCTGTTTGCAGTGCAGTTCCCGCTTACTTATAAAGAGCTACTTGAAGAAATCTCTGTGTCGTCTGCTATGTCCACCCACTACTTAATAATGTGGGGCTACCTTTGAAGGTGACCTGGAAACTGCAACTAATCCAGAATGTGGCAGCTAGACTGGTGACGGGGAGTGGCCGCCGAGACCACATAACACCAGTCTTAAAAGACCTACATTGGCTCCCAGTACCTTTCCGAGCACAATTCAAAGTGTTGGTGCTGACCTTTAAAGCCCTAAACAACCTCAGTCCAGTATATCTGAAGGAGCGTCTCCACCTCATCGATCTACCCGGACACTGAGGTCCAGCGCCGAGGGCCTTCTGGCAGTTCCCTCACTGCGGGAAGCCAAGTTACAGGGAACCAGGCAGAGGGCCTTCTCGGTAGTGGCACCCGCCCTGTGGAATGCCCTCCCACCAGATGTCAAAGAGAACAACAACTACCAGACTTTTAGAAGACATCTGAAGGCAGCCCTGTTTAGGGAAGCTTTTAATGTTTGATGGATTATTGTATTTTAATATTTTGTTGGAAGCCGCCCAGAGTGGCTGGGAAAGCCCAGCCAGATGGGCGGGGTATTAATAATAATAATAATAATAATAATAATAATAATAATAATAATAATAGTAGGACTAAGAGAAGGCACCATTTTCTGTTCAGTCCTGTAATGTTGTATGTAGCACTGTTTCTCTTCTGCTGCAGTTCATTTCTCTGCCCCAAAATGGCATTAGTTGTTGCACTGTCTGCTGTGGCAAAATTGTGAGGCTTGCGTGAGTTACATAATCAAGTGGATAAACTATGTTCCCATTGTGTTATTCCACCCTGCATTTGTTTCTCTCCAGACGAAACACAATGAAAATGGGGAAGAGAAAACATAATCAATTACGCATTATTTGCAGACTGAAAGCAACAAGCAAAGTGGTCCATCTAAGAGACAGCATCCTATCTTCCTTCAAGCATGATACAAAAGGGGGGGGGCAGAGTTGGGGAAGAAAGATTTACTACCAATTCAGTACCAGTTCTCACATAAGAGGGGTGGGGAGCCTTTTTCAGCCCAAGGGTCACATTCCCTCATGGGTAATCTTTCTGGGGCCACATTCAAGCAGTGTGCAGGGCCATTTGTGAAATATGGTAGCTGTATAGTCATGTGAAAGTCAGATGTTTCTATGCTCACATATGTTTCCCATGCCACACACCTCTCCCATTTTTGCTCCATACAAGTAAGGGACATTATTGACAGTTCAGGAACACATTCCAACCAGGCACTTCAGGAGGACATGTTCAGGTGAGAGACCAGATGGCCACATTTGGCCACCAAGCCTGAGGTTCACCACCTGTGAGCTAGAATGGTTGAGGGAAACAGGAGAAGCAAATGGCCTAGCCAAGGAGCAGACTTTGTTGTATCACCTCTTCCTCAGATACAGCCAGGTGGAACAGGATTATTTGGGACTGTTACACGCACAACTATTTTTATTTGTAAGCAGTTGCTGACAAGGCATAAAGGCCCAGCTGAAGAACAGAAATAGAATAGGAAGCAAGGAACCTGGAAGAGGGTGGGGTTGCAGACGGTTGTATAAGACATAAAATATTTTAGGGAAGACCTTGTGGCCTTGCAGCTGCAGGCAATGTAGATTTTTGCTACATTGCTACTATTTTCTTATATGAGGATACCAATTAGAAGGGAAAGAGATTCATAATATCAGGATTGACGTTCATAGGAATATCAGTCACATTTCAGATACAAGCTATGGATCTAGAGGTAAGGCAGAAATAGCAGACCTCAATAGCTACCTGATTCCAGCAAGAATTAGCACTCAAGTCACTACTCTGAAATATTCGTTGTATGCATTGCTTATGCAACATTATGGCAAAGCAGATAGCAAGGGTATATATACAGTTTAATTGTCATTCTGAAAGGGGTTTAGCAACTCCATCACTAAACTGTAGTGTAGGCCTAGTGTACATATGCCCAGAAATGACATTTGCTCCTGAGTTTATTAATCAGAACTACACTTTTTTGATGAAATCTCTATGTGGGACAAGAAGCTACAGTTAGAACTGGATATGGAACAACTGATTGGTTCAAAATTGGGAAAGGAGTACGACAAGGCTGTATATTGTCTCCCTGCTTATTTAACTTATATGCAGAATTCATCATGCGAAAGGCTGGACTGGAGGAATCCCAAGCCGGAATTAAGATTGCCGGAAAAAATATCAACAACCTCAGATATGCTGATGATACTACCTTGATGGCAGAAAGTGAGGAAGAATTAAAGAACCCTTTAATGAGGGTGAAAGAAGAGAGCGCAAAATATGGTCTGAAGCTCAACATCAAAAAAACTAAGATCATGGCCACTGGTCCCATCACCTCCTGGCAAATAGAAGGGGAAGAAATGGAGGCAGTGAGAGATTTCACTTTCTTGGGTTCCATGATCACTGCAGATGGTGACAGCAGTCACGAAATTAGAAGACGCCTGCTTCTTGGGAGAAAAGCAATGACAAACCTAGACAGCATCTTAAAAAGCAAAGACATCACCTTGCCGACAAAGGTTCGTATAGTTAAAGCTATGGTTTTCCCAGTAATAATGTACGGAAGTGAGAGCTGGACCATAAGGAAGGCTGATCGCCGTAGAATTGATGCTTTTGAATTATGGTGCTGGAGGAGACTCTTGAGAGTCCCATGGACTGCAAGAAGATCAAACCTATCCATTCTCAAAGAAATCAGCCCTGAGTGCTCACTAGAAGGACAGATCCTGAAGTTGAGGCTCCAGTACTTTGGCCACCTCATGAGAAGAGAAGACTCCCTAGAAAAGACCCTGATGTTGGGAAAGATGGAGGGCACAAGGAGAAGGGGACGACAGAGGATGAGATGGTTGGACAGTGTTCTCGAAGCTACTAACATGAGTTTGGCCAAACTGCGAGAGGCAGTGAAGGATAGGCGTGCCTGGCGTGCTCTGGTCCATGGGGTCACGAAGAGTCGGACACGACTGAATGACTGAACAACAACAACACACTTTTTTGAAAATAGGATTTCTCTTCCTTCCCCAGGGTGGATCCTACCTCTCAAATTCAAAAGCAACACCTGCCTGCCTGGACTTTTCCTGTTCTTTCTTGAAATGTATATAACTTGCAAGAAAAAGTAAACAATGAGAGAACTTTTTAACAGAGCTGATCCAAACTTCCCTGGAAACTCATTTTCTGACCAACTTTTGAATGTTCTTTTTCTTTTAGTTTCTTTTGAATTTCAGTTCTCCTGTGGAGAATCACCTCCCCACTATTGCCATGTGTGAATCTGTGGATCAAGTTTGAATATTGTTTACTATTATTTTAATATATTTGAATGAGACAGTGGGCTTGGCCCTCCACTCTTGCCAGCTCCCCTCTCTTAAGCCATCTTTCTTCATCTTCCAATTCAGTTTAATTCAACATTTAGGTGAACTGAAATTTCCTCAAAGAAGAACAGCCAATGGAGAAGTTCACCTTCTCCCCACCAATAATAGTCAGCAAAACCGTCTTCACTCCACCCTACTTTTTAATTTCTAAAATGCCACCACTTCAGCTTAAGACAAGGAAGGGTTAATGCTGACAGGAGCTCACTGCTAAACAGGGTGAATTTATTCTATAGTCATTAGCACCAGCATCACTTTGTAACATCTACCTCATTATCCACTCCATTCACACACTTTCCACTATGGTAACCCTGGAGGTATGATTTATTTAATCTCCTTTCATTTTATGCACTACTAAAAATATAAAAAATATAAAAATGATGAACTAGGATACAGTGTGAGAAAGGCATAGGCAAATATTGGTTAAAATGTTTTCAGGTTGTACCCGCTCAGATGGAATAAAGGGTTGTCAAAGCTTAGATAACAATAATTGTCTATTGATTTCATATATTCATTGCTTAGCAGCCCTGTCACTGATCCATTTTGAGCAGATCACTTTTGAGACACCTTAATCATCACACATTTCAGGACTCGCAGTATACAGCATGCCAATACTGTAATTAGAATACATATAATTACAATGTACCATCATTAGCTCTAATTATACCACTGCATAATAGCGCCATTATAATACATTACTCTTATTAATACTTACACACTTAAAATAAGAATGAACATTATTTGTTCTGGTTGCACTCTTATTAAAGATCAGCCAGCAATACTGACTTCCCAAGAATATTTTCCTGAGCTAACTACTACAGAGACGAATGGGAGGAAACAAGAGTCATATCTCGGGACAGGGAAGGTTCATAGGATACAGGTGGAACAGCTGTATAACAGGGGAAAGCGATGACACTGTAAGATCACAGGAACGAAAATGCAACATGAGTGCTATTTATTAGATGTACCATGATATGCAAAAAGATCAAACCTATCCATTCTCAAAGAAATCAGCCCTGAGTGCTCACTAGAAGGACAGATCCTGAAGTTGAGGCTCCAGTACTTTGGCCACCTCATGAGAAGAGAAGACTCCCTAGAAAAGACCCTGATGTTGGGAAAGATGGATGGCACAAGGAGAAGGGGATGACAGAGGATGAGATGGTTGGACAGTGTTCTCGAAGCTACTAGCATGAGTTTGGCCAAACTGCGAGAGGCAGTGAAGGATAGGCGTGCCTGGTGTGCTCTGGTCCATGGGGTCACGAAGAGTCGGAATTTGCCAAGCATTTGTATCCGTAAGTGCACAAGTTTAAAGAATCAGTGAATATCCAAGGACTGAGCAGAAATGTAAAAAGTGGGAGGCACATTTATTCTACTTAATTTATATTTTATCCTTCTTCACATAGTCATCCTAGGGCAGGTTACATAAAATTTAAACATGAGAAAGTAAGCACTAAAACATTAGAACAATATGAACAATACTGCTGTTCTTTCTTTGTTCACATACCTATGAGATAACTGCATGTTCCTATATCATTAAAAGCCTGGTAGAAGAGGTAGTTCTTGGCTAGGGCTGAAATCCAAATAGTGTCAGTGTCAGCCACATCTCTAGGGGGAGGGCATTCCAGCTTGGGAGCCTCCACTGAGTAGGCCCTGTAAGAAACCACTGTACTATCAGCCTCTACTATGATAGAATCACAACTACTATCACCTCTCCAGCAGATATTAACATTTGGGCAGGGCCGTACCAGGTCTTCGTGTGAGTACAGAGCAGTGGAAGACACGGGCCTTTGCCTAGATCCAGCAGAGCTGTTCCTCTGTTCAAGTAACTAGGTTCCAAGCTATTCAGTATAGCATTTATTTTTCCAACAATCCCTTTTCCAAGGACAGTACAGTGGTACCTCAGGTTACAGACGCTTCAGGTTACAGACGTTTCAGGTTACAGACTCCACTAACCCAGAAATAGTACCTCGGTTTAAGAACTTTGCTTCAGGATGAGAACAGAAATCGGGCAGTGGCAACGGGAGGCCCCATTAGCTAAAGTGGTGCTTCAGGTTAAGAACAATTTCAGGTTAAGAACGGACCTCCAGAACGAATTAAGTTCTTAACCCGAGGTACCACTGTACAGTGCAAGCATGTTAATGATTGGGCTTTATAACCATCCTGCCACCCTTTAACATCAGATCATTGCCTTGCATCCTGCAAATGCAGAAATATTTCCCTTCCTTGCCTGTGGACCACTGTCTTGACCCCAGTTTTTCATTCTAGCCTCAGCACTACTGCCTATTCCAGTTTCAATCTGACTATTCATAAAGAATTACACTGCTTCCAACTTCTCTTTTCTTCCCCTCTCCCCACCTTCATCCTACAATGGAATTTAGAGAGAACTTAACTCACTCAGTGGCTAAGAAACAAAACCCAGCACAGGACTGTATGCAAAAGTGGCTTGCTGTGTGGGATGAAGCCTCTATGCTGGATTCCATGCAGGCGAATCACTGTTCTTACCAGGAGAAGGAGAAGCAAGTCAACAGAGAGGTCAGTGTGGTACAAACACACCAGCAGGACCAATCCTGCACCATGCTGACCTTCCTGCCATCTTACCTTGCCCTTCCGGTAAGCAACAGTGGCCCACCTGCCATAGCTGCCATAGCAGCTCCTCCACACCCTATTATGAGCCAGTGGAAATGGGTAATGATAAAGTTGAACATTGTCTCCAGTTATTATGGGATGGAGCCAAGACACCACCCTTCCGTTTGTGGCTACTTTCATTTTCCTATCTAGCTGTGTGTTAACCTGTTCATCGCTAAACAGCTTCTTCTTCTGGGCCTGTAAAATGAGTAACCCCATCTTATATTAAATAAGAACTTAACAGGCTGTATGTAGGAAAAGGCTTGGCCTCTCTGTGGATAAGAACCCTCTGAGGCAGACGTCACCAGCCTGATGCCCTCCAGATGCTTTGCACTACAATTCCAAACAACCTTGGCCAGCATGGCTGCTTGAGAATGCAAAGAAGGCGTGGTGCAATATCCTTTCTTAGAGGTTTTTGTAATATAAGACCATACCTCCATTTACCACACCTGTCACAGTGACGGGCCTTTTGCTAATAGCTCCCAGATATTGAAGACAATTATATTATTTAAGGGGCAGGTGGGGGCTGATATTCCTGAAACTCTATGCAATATTTTTCTTCATCCCAGCTGCAGAAGTAGCATTTCTAATCTCCACCCCCCAGAGAGCTAAGCCTAGCCTAATTACCAAAATCTGAAATGCTTGGGCAGCATTTCCTATTGTAGATTCTAAAAGTGTTGTTCTTTCTTGCAAACTATTCTGCCAATGTAGACTCTTGCCTTAGCAGTACGGATTTGGAAGGCATTTGGTTTGGTTTGCATTTTATTAAGAATCCACCAGATTTGCACTACCCAAAAGATCAGGCAAACAATATGCCACTATCCTATGAAATTCAAGGAACTTTCGCAATGCGGTTCTTCAACCCAAAAGTGCATACAAAAAATACATATATTCAGAAGAAGTGTGCGTAAAAATATGCAAACATTAGTGAAAATGATATAGAAATATGCATATCAGAGGAAAATGCTTGCAAAAATGTGTATATTAGGTGCAATGTACACTAGAATGCTGGTGAATTCTCATGAGGACTTTTAAAAAAAACAACAACCTCAGACTGATGTGAAAATGCTGTGAACTCAACTTTTAAATTGGAAAAATGAGAAACTGAGGGACATTCATGCATTCCTGTTAGGAACATTGGAAACTGCCTTACACTGAGTCAGTCCATTGGTCCACCCAGCTGACCATTGTCTACACAGACTGGCAGTGGCTCTCCTGGATTTCAGACAGAATTCTCTCTCAGCCCTCCATACGTGGTGATGTTGGGGATTGATCCTGGGCCGTTCTGCTATACCACTGAGTAATTGCCCTTTCCCAGTATCACGTTGTATGTCACCAGTTCAGTGAGAGGCTTCTGTGGAAGGTCTAATTTCAAGTGGGACCTGCAGCAAAATGTTACAGGACATCCTCACTTCCTAACAGGAATGCTCCTGTTCAGAGTTCCAGCCAGCCAACTAGCCAACCATGTCTTCTTTCAAGATACTCCCTGCTGCTGAACTCAAGCAAGCCAATTGTCTCACCTTCTCCCCTCGCCATAATATTTTTATTTCTCTCTTCCAACTGACTCTCAACATTCTATGGCTCCTGGTGGTCAGTAAAGATTCCTGCAGACTTTCTTCCTGCAGAGCCAGTGTGGTGTAGTGGTTGAGAGTGGTAGACTCGTTATCTGGGGAACCGGGTTCGCGTCCCCGCTCCTCCACATGCAGCTGCTGGGTGACCTTGGGCTAGTCACACTTCTCTGAAGTCTCTCAGCCCCACTCACCTCACAGAGTGTTTGTTGTGGGGGAGGAAGGGAAAGGAGAATGTTAGCCGCTTTGAGACTCCTTCGGGTAGTGAAAAGCGGGATATCAAATCCAAACTCTTCTTCTTCTTCTTCTTGCAAGCTCTAATGTGAATCCACACCTCTCAGTCTAATATGAGGATTGAAACTTACTACCCACCAAATATTGCACTTCTCCAACTGTTGCAACAAAGCCCTCTACTCAAAAACTGTATCAAAATTTTGAAAGGAATTCCATTTAAAAGTATGCATTTAAACCTGCATTTAAATGTAAACATTTCAAGTGGATGCTTTTTTAAAAAAAGGTTAATGCTCTGGTAGGAAGCCAAAATGGGCTCATGAATAAATGCTTGCAAAAATGACACCAACTGGCAATTGACTAATTTATTCATCCTTGTGGCCACTGGGCATGCTTGGTCCACACTGGGATGTTTGGAGCAGGTTCCTCTCCACCTCATAATTTACTTTAGCAAGCTTCAGAGTTCTCTTGAGCATGCTAGCCCCATCTTCTTGTTTCTCAGTGGCCCCATTTTGTCTCCAATTCTGACAGCATGAGGGAAACTATGCTGGAGGATGAGAGCACAAACTTCAACTGCAAGGCACTGGACAGGTGGCAAGAGCAATAGGGGAAGGTTGCATATTGAACTGCTTAAGAGTCTTTAAACTGATATGGGCTGTTAACCATCATGCGCAGGTCCAGGGTTGTTAACCATAATGTCCGGGCCAATTCCTAACACTAACGGTTGCATTCCGCCTTCTGCTGACACCATTTCCAGTTCTGCAAGGAAAAGCCTTCTTCACTTTCTGCCTCGCACAGCTGCTGAGTGTTGATGTGCATCAGTGAATATGTTTCATTACTGATCTGTGTACAGTTTGCTACAGCAGTTAATTAAGTCTGTGAAATGGCCTGGAATACTTTTGGAAGGCTTGGCATAACAAAAGCATAAAATTATCATGGTTTCTAATGCAGAGTTAAATGACTTTTAACTACAGACCTCACCTTTTACATTTCCCCTACTCTTCTAACTTTCTTCCTGCCCTGAACAACATACTGTAGAATAATGATCCTTATTCCAGGACACTTTGTTATGGGGTAACTGCAGCTTAATCAGCTGAGCAGGATGCAACCATCATGAGTTTCTCTTTTATCTATGATGGGCAATCCAACAATATAGGTCCCAAATGGTCACTCACCATGGGCGATAGTCCATTAAGCTTTACTCAGGGTAGACCGATTGAAATTAATGAACCCAACATTGTCATGTTCATTCATTTCAGTGGGTCTACTCTGAATAAAACTTTGTTGCATACTACCCCAGTATCTTGTAAACATTTGTATTGCAGCATGGGAAGCCAGGAATTTTACAAGACCCCCTGAGAATAAATAGTTTTAAAAAGAATCACACTAGACAAATGTAGAAAGGCGGGAATATCAATGATTATCCTCTTGGATTAATAGGAGTTCACCAAAAATGCATGGCAGGAAATTAAGGGGCTCCAAGTGTGTACTTATTGGGTAATGTCCGCCCACCCACTCACACCACACTGGGTCTGTAAAGCACCATGCGCACTGATGGTGCTATATACAATAAGGAATAAGGAATAATGGCTGTGTACTCTTGAATGCTTCCTGTTCCAACACTTATACTTCCAACGCAGTTTTAACAAGGCCCTGGGTGTACAAAGAGCACTTATTTGGTCAAGTTTCCATGTGGCCCAGAATCACAGTTAAAGAGTCCTTAAACTTTGCAGCAGCCCCTAAACGTGCAGAAATCACATACCAAAGCGGCCTCCATCTGGTCCACAGATTGCTGTTGTATAAATGGCTGCACACATAAGGGATGGTTACAAGCTTAAAACTCTGTAAATGTGACTCCAGGTCATGCAGAATGTTGCATTTCTTATGCACCCACCATCTTATTTAAATTGACTGTTAGTTACTCTTAGGCTGCAATCCTACCTACTCTTATGTGGGATGCAAGTCCCATTGAACTCAGTGGGGTTGAATTCTGAGTTAGGTATGTATAGTTATGCATTGTTACTCAGGCTTGTTGTTGTTCAGTCGTTCAGTCGTGTCCGACTCTTCGTGACCCCATGGACCAGAGCACGCCAGGCACGCCTATCATTCACTGCCTCCCGCAGTTTGGCCAAACTCATGTTAGTAGCTTCGAGAATACTGTCCAACCATCTCATCCTTTGTCGTCCCCTTCTCCTTGTGCCCTCCATCTTTCCCAACATCAGGGTCTTTTCCAGGGAGTCTTCTCTTCTCATGAGGTGGCCAAAGTACTGGAGCCTCAACTTCAGGATCTGTCCTTCTAGTGAGCACTCAGGGCCGATTTCCTTGAGAATGGATAGGTTTGATCTTCTTGCAGTCCATGGGACTCTCAAGAGTCTCCTCCAGCACCATAATTCAAAAGCATCAATTCTTCGGCGATCAGCCTTCTTGATGGTCCAGCTCTCACTTCCGTACATTACTACTGGGAAAACCATAGCTTTAACTATACGGACCTTTGTTGGCAAGGTGATGTCTTTGCTTTTTAAGATGCTGTCTAGGTTTGTCATTGCTTTTCTCCCAAGAAGCAGGCGTCTTCTAATTTCGTGACTGCTGTCACCATCTGCAGTGATCATGGAACCCAAGAAAGTGAAATCTCTCACTGCCTCCATTTCTTCCCCTTCTATTTGCCAGGAGGTGATGGGACCAGTGGCCATGATCTTAGTTTTTTTTGATGTTGAGCTTCAGACCATATTTTGCGCTTTCCTCTTTCACCCTCATTAAAAGGCTAGATGTCCATTTTACTAAGCAATTAAGAGCTGCCATGTTTAGGGGGTAAACAACATCTTATCCAAGGCTGTGATTAAGACCATTATTTCCCAACCTGCATGTACATAAGCAGATTGTGACACAGAGTTTGTAAGTCTCCAATACTCCCTCTGACAAAGTGTGTATGTAATATTTTCAATTTTTTAAAAAAAATAGATAAATCCTGTGAGAGATCCCACTCCCTCACCCTTTTCGATTCTTCCCCAACCGTGACTCTCCCTAGCTTTCACTGTCCACTAGGATGAATCCTTCATTGGTTATATGGGAGTGTCTCTGGGGTACCTCAGTGCTTTACGTTCTTAAAGTGAAACTCCTGCCACCTTGGGATCTCCCGCCCTGGGTTCCCAAACTGCTGCAGCTTGCCCTTTCGTTCTGGCAACTGCGTGGCACCTTTGGCTTCCCTGCCCAGTCCTCTGTGTGTTAGGTAAATAAGCCACCCGTCCCTTTTACCTCAAGGAAACCTCTCGTGCTTTTCCCCTCAACCACACCTCTAGAGGTACTGACGCACTGCCACAGTCAGCGAACGTTTAAACACTTTTAACTTTATTAAGGTAACTTGAAAACATGGATATCTTGAGTCAGTACTGGTACAAATCTTCTTATATAATTCAGCTCAGTTACAATCTTTCCTGCATCCCGTTAGCAATGGTAAATGACCTTTCCTCCCATTCCCCAAAGCCTAACCTCGCAGTTTCTCTTTCTAAACCTCCACACCCAACTGCCAAACCCCCAACTGCCTTTCTAGGTTGTTCCCCCTCCTTTTAGAATGCCCAGTAGCTCCGCCTCCCAGGGAACACCTACCTAACATGGGAGTGATAGGTCAACCCATGATGAACCAGGCCTTATTCCGCCACATTCGTCCCACCCCCAAAGTCATTGCATAGGCATAGTTATACATTTTAAACAATGCCGAAGCAATGTATTGGAGCTTAATCAAAACCAACAACCTAGTATTTCCCTTTGTACACAACTTCTATGTTGCAACATAACTTAACAAATAATTTACCTTTTCCTGTATCTTATTTCCACCATAACAACTAATTTGGCACTTATACACATTTCTAATTTGGAATAACATTTGCTATCACTCTAAAGAGTCCGTCCCAGGAAACCTCGAGCTTCCGCTGTCGTCTGGGTCTCAACACCAGGACTTGGTCACCAGGTTGGAAATTCCGATCTCTGCGTGTGCGTCGTACCATCTTTTCTGTTGTGCTCTTTTTAAATTACAGGATGATAGTTCCTTAAGTTCCTGTAAATCACTTTGTAGATCCTGAAGATAGGTTAAGACATCAGCACTCTCAACGGGTTCCTTTCCGGTCCAGGCGGACTTCAGCAGGTCTAATGGTCCACGAGGTTGTCTTCCAAACAAAAGTTCAAATGGGCTAAAGCCCGTGCTTTCTTGAGGTACCTCTCTGTATCCAAATAGAAAATGCTGTAAACGCTCATCCCAGTCATTTGGATGATTGATCAAATATGTCTTCAACATTTGGTTTAGGGTTCCATTAAATTTTTCTGTCAAGCCATTGGTTTGAGGATGGTAAGCGGTCGTTTTTAGATGTTTAATCCTACAAAGAGTTAACATCTCCTCCATAAATTTAGATGTAAAGGCTGCTCCCAAGTCCGTAATCATCTCCTTCGGGAATCCTAGCCTAGAGAACACAGACAATAGAGCCTTAGCCACCGTCTTTGTGTCTATGTCTCTTAAGGGAATAGCCTCCGGATACCTCGTAGCATGGTCTAAAATAGTCAGAGCATATTTATGACCACGACTTGTGGCTCTAGAAATGGGCCCAATGATATCCACTCCAATCCGGGAAAAAGGCTCTGTTACCACTGGAATTGGTTGCAGCAAGCCACGCGTCTTGTCACCACTTTTCCCTACTCTTTGGCATATCGGACAGGACTTGCAATAATCCCGAATAGCCTTTCCCATCCCAGGCCAATAAAACCGCTTTTGTATTCTGTCTCTGGTTTTATTAATGCCCAGATGAGCAGCAATTGGTGAATCATGTGCCAACTGTAAAACTTGTAATCGGTATTTCCGGGGCAAAACCAATTGTTTTTTTGTTTCCCACTTGGCTGCACCTCTTCTCCTTTTTGCTATTCTATGAAGTCTCCCTTCTATTGCGGTAAACAGGCAGGGATTCTCTAAAGTCACTTCAATGTCAGGACCCTGCACCTTATCCCACAAGTCTCTCAGAGATTCATCCTCCTTCTGTTCTACTAAAAACTGGGTGCTAGATTCCTGTGCATTCGGTAGCGTAATCAGTACTTCCTCTCCCACAGGCTCTGTGTTTGGTGCAGTAATGGCAGGATTTGAACCCACAAGGGCTTCTTGTTTCGCTCTTGTGATAGCATGTATTTGAGGTCTCTGGTTGGCTAGGTCGTTGCCTATCAGAACAGGAACCTCCAGATCATCCCAAATACCCACTGTCCACTTGCCATTGAAATCTTGATACTGAATATTTACTTCCGCTACCTGCACCTCAAACTCCAGTCCCCATATACCTTTTATGCTGTAAGATTGGTTTGGGAGATATTGTTCCTTAGGAATACAACTAGATCTCATCAGAGTAACTTGCGATTCAGAGTCCTGTAGTCCCACTAACTCTTGTCCATTTACTCTGACAGTCTCCAAAAATTCCTTATTAACCTCTTCCTCAGATCTCCAGACCTGCATAACTTTTGCAGAAGCCTCTGTTTGACTATACGTTGGCTCCTGGACTGGTTTCTGCGGAAGGTTTTTAATATCCGTCTGAAGTAACAGTTTTACTGGCTTCGCAACAGCAGCTGCAGTTTGTGCCTTGACCACTAGAGATCATTTATTTTGTATGTGACTCTCACTTTCACAAAAGAAGCACGTAATTTTCTTTTGAGGAGACTTATCAGACTCGGATTGTCTGACAGGATTAGGTTCTTGTTTTTACTTTCTTTCCCCAACTTGCCACAGTTTATTTTTCTGTGAAGGCATAAAGAATGTGACTTCATTACTATCTTGGCTCTGAGATAATTTTGCTCTTAGCCGTATCTCCTCCAGCCTCAGTCTTCCCAACTGCAATTCTCTCTCCATAGCGAATCTCTCCCGTTCTGCCTCAACCTTGGCTAATTGTATTCTTTCAGATTGCATTCTCTCCTCAGCAGCTATCTTAGCCTTTTCTTCCTCAACCTTCGCTAATTGTACCCGTTCTTCTGAAGCTAAACGCTCCTTCTCTTTCTCAGCTTCCAATTTATTTTTCTCTTTTTCAGCTTCCAATTTATTTTTCTCTTTTTCAGCTTCCAATTTATTTTTCTCTTTTTCAGCTTCCAATTTATTTTTCTCTTTTTCAGCTTCAATTCTGGCCATCTCTAACTTCATTTTCATCATCTCTAACTCTACATTAGGGTTCTCTCTGGTTTCCGCCTCATCGGGTCTCTCATCACCCTTAGCTTCCCTAGCTTTCCTCAGGTGAGCCATTTTTCTGACAGAAAAAATACAGTTGTCTGATTCTCAACTAAACAGGCGTGTGGGTGTTGTTTACGGATCCCGACGCTGCCACCAATAAATGTGAGAGATCCCACTCCCTCACCCTTTTCGATTCTTCCCCAACCGTGACTCTCCCTAGCTTTCACTGTCCACTAGGATGAATCCTTCATTGGTTATATGGGAGTGTCTCTGGGGTACCTCAGTGCTTTACGTTCTTAAAGTGAAACTCCTGCCACCTTGGGATCTCCCGCCCTGGGTTCCCAAACTGCTGCAGCTTGCCCTTTCGTTCTGGCAACTGCGTGGCACCTTTGGCTTCCCTGCCCAGTCCTCTGTGTGTTAGGTAAATAAGCCACCCGTCCCTTTTACCTCAAGGAAACCTCTCGTGCTTTTCCCCTCAACCACACCTCTAGAGGTACTGACGCACTGCCACAGTCAGCGAACGTTTAAACACTTTTAACTTTATTAAGGTAACTTGAAAACATGGATATCTTGAGTCAGTACTGGTACAAATCTTCTTATATAATTCAGCTCAGTTACAATCTTTCCTGCATCCCGTTAGCAATGGTAAATGACCTTTCCTCCCATTCCCCAAAGCCTAACCTCGCAGTTTCTCTTTCTAAACCTCCACACCCAACTGCCAAACCCCCAACTGCCTTTCTAGGTTGTTCCCCCTCCTTTTAGAATGCCCAGTAGCTCCGCCTCCCAGGGAACACCTACCTAACATGGGAGTGATAGGTCAACCCATGATGAACCAGGCCTTATTCCGCCACAAATCCCTGCTTTTTTCCTGGATTGGTGTAGCTATCTAATTTCTGGTCTGTGTGGCTGTATACATTTGTAGTGTCCCGTTCAAGTAAGTGGGCATCCTCTTAACTATGTCACTGAGAATTTCCAGCAGAAAAATATGCCAGATAAGCAAAATTGCAGGTGATATTGGAGAGGGTCAGTATGGCAGGATTTGAATGAAAGCATGAATACCACGTGAATTAACCCTGTTCCTCATTCTCAGGCACTCTCCACATAGTATATGCCTTGATATAAACCTTTCTGGCAGCGTGCAGGCAAGCAGATGTTTGGAGGCTAAATCCAGTCAGCAACATCTGATACACAGTATATTGAGCTTGCATTTGGGCTCTTGTGTCTTGCAAGGGCCATCTGTGTGTTATGAATGCTCACATGTTCTGTCATGGTGATTCACTCTTTTTAAAAAAGCATATATCTTATATCCCCCAGTACATTTTGTATAACCCTGATTGCAGTTGTAGTCACCGGAGCCTGAAGACCATCATGCAGCTATAATGTGAACATGATTCTAACAAAACAAATTAGTGAGGCTGAGAAATAAAGCGAGTTCTCTACCCTGCACTCTGGTCTCCCTCCTTGATTACACGATGATATATAGAAAAGTCTAGGACTCTTTCCCGGAACAGAAAATCATCTCTTGACCTCCTAATCTAAACAGAAGTCAGTTTTGAAGAGACTAGTGCAGTGCATTTGAATATTCCTTTCAACATAATATTATCAAAGAGGAACCAGGATGTATAAGGACAGTAACTCAGTACATGAAAAAAAGAAAACCCTAGCTGAATTCCCTGATGTGCTCATAAAGAGTTGGAAAAGACTCTTGTCTGAAACCCCCTGAAAGTCTTTGCCAATCATGGTAGACTACTGTTCTTCAACCTGGGTTCCCTGATATTTTTGGACTCCAACCCCCACCATTCTAAGCCAGTTTAACACCGATCTGCAATGGTGGGAGCTGTAGTTCAGATCCGAGGTTGAAGAACACTGATACTGAGCTAGCTTACCAGGGGAGGCCACATGGCACACACAGTTCTGTCCTCTGAAAGCTTGCCACCACACCTGGCATCTGGTACAGCTACTGCACTCTGCCTAAAGTCAGGTCAGCCCTCATTGGCTTGCATAAGCCCCTAGCAGCTTATTGAATTCTGGAGCAATGCATGGTTGGCTGCCTGGAACCCTGAAGAGGAACAGTCCTGTTAATGGGTGAAGATATCCCAAACTCCCCCCCCCTCCAGAACTTGTTAGAGATCCCTGGCTACCGTCCCCTCAAAGAACGGAGTGTTGGAGTGACTATCCTATGATTAAAGGCTGCAACACTGGGGGGGGGGAGTACTTTAGAAAAAAGGGTGAGTAAGAGGAGATATGAGAGGTGTATACAATTAGGTATGGAGTGGAGGCAGTGGATAGAGATAACCCACCCCCATCATAATACTAGAACTTGGGCCCATCCAATGAAATTGAATGTTGAAATATTCAAGACAGATAAAAGAAAGTTCTTACCCTCACAGCACACAGTTAAACTATGGGCTTTCCTCTCCCAAGGTGTAGTGATGGGCATAAACTTGGATGGTTAAAGGTTAAAAGAAAATTAGGCAAATACATGGAGGATACGGCTGTCGGTAGCTGCTAGCCATTGTGGCTATGTTCTGTCAATAACTACTAGCACATTGGCTTATAGACAGATCCAGCAGGGCTTTCTGTGTTGTTAATTTCCAACTCCCAGGATGCCCCATGAATGGCTAAGCACATGTAAACTCAGACGTAAGTCCTATTGAGTTAAATAGGAATACAGCCTTAGAATTGTTTTCCTCTATGGTATACTGCAGTGTAGTGTATCTACTGAAAAATAAATTACATCATGGAAACAAAGGGATATTACAAGTTGCTGCCCTTTTGCTGTTAGTAGTAGTAGTATTACCCAGAGGTATCCAAGTAAACAAGAGTACAATATACCATAAAAACAGAACAAAAGAGCCCCTGCAACAGCCACAGAAGCTTGGCAGCACAAGAATAACAAATGATCATCCTCAAATGAGTTAAACATGATATGTGAGCGATACATAAAAAGCAGAGTGCATGTTAACGGGTTCAATTATTGTAGCACTTTATTATTATTTACAATATTAAAGTGGGGCAATGAAATTGTAAGCATGTTTCCTCAAAAGTAAGCCCCACCAAGTCCAATGGCACTTGCTACCTCCTTTGTATGTGTGCACAGCAGTCTTCTGCAACCTTGTGCCTTCATTGGTTTTGTACTCCAGCATCCATCTTCCTTGACCATTAGTCACGCAGGGATGATGGACATTGGAATCCAAACCATCTGCAGGGTACCAGGTTGATGAGGACTGTCTACTGTATTGGTCTTCTTGATAGGGCATTCTATGAAGTGAATGTGAATGCTAAGGACAATTCAGAGGTATTCCCGATGGCTCAGGCCCAGTGTTAATACATGGCATGACATGGTCAGGCAAAAGTCAGAGCTCATGAGCTTCAGAGGCCTATTGTAGCTTCCACTGGCATCCCTTAATTTAAAGAAATTACGAAAGATTTCAGATCTATCACTGGGAAGAAAAGTGGTAGGTGATGTCATTGCACCTGTTGGCAACTTTATTATCTCAATGACTCAGTGTCCCACCCTAAGGTACACTATATCAAGGCACTGTCATAGTCCAAAACATCTGAAGGGCATCAGTTTAAGGAACACTGGCATGCAAGAATGCAGCCTTAGCAGTATTTCTATAAAGAGAAGTTATTGCATAAGAATCTCAGTGGATGTATACTTTGCATCAGTGTCCAGTAATCTTTCATAATCATAATCCATGCCAGGCAAGGAAACTTTATCCTTCTCTGGCCTCTTTGCATGTTATATATTCATTACAGTCATTATTATGCCAGAGAAAGTAAAACACCCTAAATAAGTCTATTGAACTTTATTCAAGTTTGGAAACCACTTTGCCAGATCATCAAATAATGGACAGAGCCTCCTTCCAGAAGCTGTTTACTTAATAAATTAAATTCTGAGATTTGGAAATGCCTGCTATCTCTTATATTACTCATTGTTTATTCAGTAGTGCTCAACGTTAGCAAGCACAGTAATCAGGAAGTAATATAATACAGAAGGCTAAGTGAGCATCGAAAAAGGTTTTGCCTTGAATGAAGTGCATGAGATGCTGATCTCATCTATGCTCCTAAAACTGCTCACTTCAGTGAGTCCTGTGAATTTGGACTGCCTTAGGTGCTGTGAATTACCTGCAGAGAAAATACTTCCATGTGAAATGCATGTGGAAGCAAAATGCAATCCGTGCACACACAAAAAACCCAGATTACTAGATGCATTTATGACATGATGTGGTTGTGGATGGGTGTATGCCCAAGTGTGCATTGCACTTAGATGCAGAAAAACATACATGATTGCTCTGCTCTGACTCTTGAGCTGCCCATGTGCATAAAGAGCCAGCACAGCTTGCAAAGGGTTAGCTCGTGGCTTTGTCATAATCTAGAAAGAAGAGAAGAACCCCTGATCTGATGCAGTAATAGGAGTTGTTGACCTACAGGTGTGTGAATTGACTCAGCAAGGTGTCAGCTGATCTACATGACTCTTCCATCATCCGGTTGGTTGACTTATAGAGCCATCATATGTGTATAGGCTTTGGATGTGGTCATGGTAGGATGGCCGCTACATCACTATAACTTACCGTATTTTCCCGTGTATAAGACTAGGTTTTTCCCCTAAAAAATAATGTCAAAAATTAGGGGGTGTTTTATACAAGGGGCCATCTCCCCCATTTTCCTAAATCTGAGTCCCCCAAAATAGGGGGCCTCTTATACATGGGGGCATCTTATAGACGGAAAAATACGGTACTAAAATTAAATAGAAATACAATGCATCTCACCATAGCGTAGAAAGTGGCCATGTGCCTGCTCAGTCTGCTAACTGAGCTGCTAACCTGTCCAGGTCCTAACTGCTGAAGGGCAACTTCATGACCCCTGCTTTGTAAACTGGACTTGGACCAGACAGTCATTCAAGTAAAGGATTGCCATCTTGAAGCCCTTCAAAGACATGTATAGTATTTCTATGGCTGCCCTACTTTTGGAATGGAGTGATATAAAATTATTTAAATCATGACCATGCTAGAGATATAAAAAGGAGGAATCCCTATAATGCCTGGATCAGGTTGGCGGGGAGTTATAACCCTGGCTGTTGAGTTGAAGTTTCCAGTCAAGGAAGGAGAGAGATGCCACTGGAGGAAATGCAGACTTCCCTTTCTGAGGCCCTTTCTGGCAGACTTCCCTTTCTGAGGCCCTTTCTACATAACTACTTAGGCAGAAGGGTTCTGCGTTCCTAGACTACCTTCGCACCTGGGTATGTTCCTGGAACAATGGACAAAACGGAAGGGAATACATGCCAAAGAACTGAGGTTGGAAGATAGATGCCCAACCAGGAGTATGAGAAGCTGGACAGGAGGCAGGAGATACAGGAGACCAGCCCTCTTCAGGTGATCTCATGTAGTGGAATCATGTGGGTGAGACTGCAAGGACAAGCACACTTGCTCCACCCCACCCTCTGTCATTCTTGGTGCTCTCAATGAGATGGAGGGTGACCGTGTGAAGCAGGAATCTGCCTGGTTGTAGAATTCCTGGAACACCATTGTATGTTCACAGTACACTGTATCAGAATGCCTCAAGAGGGTTTCCTAGACATGGGAAACAATAAAGGAAATGCCTGGTGTAATACGAATGTGCTGACTTGCTTCCAGAGGCTCAGAACAGAGTAAGCCTGGTGGGTTGGACTTGGGAGTTGAAGCACAGAGAAGGCCACCATGGAAAAAGCCTCAAAAGTCCCTGACTTCCCGTGAATGCGTGCTCATTCTTCTTCCATTATATCTATTGAATCAAATGCCTGTGGATTCATGGATTCTGTTATCAAGAGCAGTGAAGAAGATTTGGGCTTTATTCACAACTTTCTGCCTCAATATTATTCTGTTATATCGGCTGAGAAATTTGACAAATGTTAACTTGGACTGCGTATACAAATATATGCAATTTTGTTATTTCCAATATATGTTGCACTGAAGAACAAAATACCAACAAATTGTGTGTGGGTTTTTATATAAAAAGCACAGTCTACATAGAAAATAAATGAGTCTTGAAAATGATAATTTTTATTTCCCTCTGGACAGTAGCTGCCTGAAGACTGACATTCTGTAGCAGTAGCTAAATTTACTCCTAGTTATATATGCCAGGGGTCCACCCCCCTCCATGAATTTGTTTGCAGATGGGTCTTTTTTCCCCTTTCCTCCTCCCTACAATCTTCCTTCTCCTTCTCTCTCTCTCTCTCTCTCTCTCTCTCTCTCTCTCTCTCTCTTTCCTAGAAAGAAATGAAGGTTTGTTTTTTTTACATTGAATATTTAAAGACGGAGAATTTGCAGGACGCAGCAGAGACTGCCTCCTGTGATAAGAGGAGTTATTGTTGTGAAGAATTCCTTTAAGATTCAATCTTAATCATTCCACTATTGAAATGGAAGAATAAAGTAATATGAGGTTTGAATAGACTTGATTAAAAAGAATAATTATTTTGCTTGGGTGAGTTAAATATATAAATTCATGGTGAGTTTGCATTCTCTTAGCATTTGCCTATTAGAACAGTTCCACTTTTCAATAATTATGAGTCTAGCTTTTAACAAAGAAGAGGACCCTTTTGTCTCCCAAAGCCCTCTTTTTCAGGATGATTGATGGTAAATCCACACTAATGTTGGGTTTTGAGCACAAGGGACTCTGGAGCTTGTAATCTGAGGTTGCAACACAGCCAGTTGCAGCTAACATAGGCAATGACTTCTCATGTCTCAGAGCCCACTTAGGCATTGAAGTACCAAGCCTTCTGCCCTTGTATCAGAGCTGAGCCAGGAGGTAGGACAAAGAACAAAGTCAGGAACATATCCACAGCCTAGAAGGCCTTGTTGCTCAGGTAAGGTCCCAAGAAGGGCTTCATAGCCCTTCCTGTCTAGAGTAGTCCAATGGCTAGGCTGAATAGGTGGGTCCAGTCCAGGACGTGAGTGACTTCATTGCTAGGATGGTGTTCCAAGCTTCAGTTGTGATAGCTGAGGCATGGTGAAGCTGTTGACCTCTAAATGTTGTTCAGCTTCCATCAGCCTCAGCGAGCATAGCCAATGGTCAAGGATGATGTAGGCTAGCAACATCTGGAGAGTCACAGTCTCCCCATTCCCATGACAGCTCAACCATATGCAAAGGTTCTAGCCTCAACAGCATCAGATGCCTTGCTAGCTCAACAAGAGAGGCAGTGTTTTTAGTGATCATTATCTCAGCCATAATGATCACTGGATTACCTTAGGCTTGTTGCTATTTCACAGACTAACCTACTTCACAGGGTTGTTGTGAAGGCAAAAGGGGGGATTTTCTCTGAGCTCCTTGATGTAATGGTATGACCAAAAATGTCCTTAATAAATCAATTGAAAGGGGCAGAATTTTTTTTCTGTTACTCTTCAGACTCCAGCTCTAACTCCAGACCATGACTTGGAACATATACCCTTCAAAGAAAACTTCAGCCATTGCCTTTCCAGAAAGATCAGGAGAAGGTATTGGCAGGAGAGAGATAGAAAAGCTTCTTTAGCATTTTTATTTTTTCCTTCCTCCAAGAACCTCTTTGTGGCACATGGGGTTTACCTCTTTCCACCCCCACAACAACCCTGGGACATAAATTTAGGCTGAGCATGTGTGACTGGCTCAAGGTCAACTAGTATGCTTCATGGCTGAGTGCAACATTTGAACCCAGGTTTCCCTGTTTTCATCAAACACACTAAACATTACATCACATTACACTAGCTCTCAAATTCCTCTTTCTTCACACTATCATTTAAAAACAAATTAGCCCTATGACACACAACAGCTTTCCTGCAACCATACAGCTAATGTTCTGACTTTAAAACAAGTTACTGATAAAGATGCAATCCTAAGCATATATACTTCTTTACAGGAGGCTATGTCGAGTATAAATAATCTACAACTGAAAAACAACACCATCGACTGAACTTGCTTCTGGAAGAATCCAACTCCTTTCTTCTTAACTAGAAAATACTAGACAAATGCTGAAGTTCTAAATCCTCTTTTCCTGGGAGTAGGCCCCCTTAAGCTCAACAGGACTTACATCTGAGTAGTCACATATGGGATTGTGCTGTAATAGTGCAACTCTATATATGACATCTCATGAGCATGCGCCATTAATGCAAGTAGTCTCACTTCCTGGGGCTGCAATCTTATGTACATTTGCCTAAGAATAAGCCCCACTACATAGACCGGGACTAAATTCTGAGCAGATGTGCAGATGCTGCATGGCTGCAATCCTAAACCTAGCGCCGATGAATTCATTGTGATTTACTCCCTAATAATCATACATAGCGTTGGGCTCTCAAGGCATTATCTTATTTTAAAACTCTTGCTTCATCTCTTCTAACTGAGCTGGAAAACAAAGAGCCTGGCCAGTAGGTTTTCAGGTCTGCTGCTAGAAAAGCATCACTAAGAGCATCGTTTTTTAAAGCTGTACACCCAAGGTAAACTTCTAGACTGGACTCTGTCCCTGAAGGTGACATCTATTTAAAGAGCTGCCCAGTCCAAGTCCAGTTTAAAGATTAAAACCATAAGAAGGGAGAGCAATGGGGACCTTGAAGTTGTCCATCTACATTTGGCATCTGGACTACAGATTAAGCTGACACACAGTCCATCTGGTCACATGGTGAGAAGTATTGTATATCTATTTAAATTATAGTCATTCCCCCCCCCAAGCTTGCATCTATGCGTACAAATTAACTTATGCAAATCTGTATTCTTTCTCGTCCTCTGTTTTGGTAGAATGTAGGTGGCTACCTAACTTAGATGCGCCATTAATTAACTGCATCTGTTCCAGGCTGTTGGGCCTTTCTCCCAAGCTTCAGAAGGTCCCAGATCTGATTCCCAGCCTCTCCAACTAGAGACCCCTGTGAGAGACCCCTGCCTGAACCCCTGGGCAGCCATTGCTAGTCAGCATAGACTGTATTGTGCTAGATAGCCATTGGTCTGACTCAGTAAGATTCTGACATTTCTCTTACCCAACTACCCTTAAAAAAAATCAAATTATTGTTGACTTTTTCCTCCCATGCTCTAATTTGCAGTGTGCATGATTGTAGAGGTAGCAAGTTATACAAGGATTTTCCTTAGCTTTGCAGCAGCAACTACTCAGGGAATGGGGAACAAAAGGAGCAGCTCTTCTTGCAGTCTTCTTTTACCAACCTGTGAAATTCTTTGCCAACTTTAATTTGTATTAGCTCTCCCTCTCTTTTTCTGACACTTTTCTGCTGCTTCCCCCCCCTTTCTTTTTAAGAATACTTTCGACAGGAAATCATATTCTTTATAGTTGCACCCCCACATAGACACATAAAAACATGTACCAGTAAATTAATCCTCCTGTCCCTCTGAGTTTTCTTCTAATTTCAACTTTTTGTAAGTTGCCTTGGGAGCCTGTTGAAGGGTTTAGCATAAATAACCTAAAAACAATAAAATAAAATATTAGGCTTACATGGTACATAGTGGAAATGGTTGTTGCTCTCAGAATTGTCAGGTGGGGGGATTCTGGAGGAAAGGACATTGAAAACAAGCTGTGTGTGTATACATGTCATCACAAAAGAGGAAATGCAGCACCCAAAAATAGGACAAAAGAGGATACAGATTTGCATAATACTAGCATAGGTTGATTTATCTGTATAGATGCATGTTTAGAAATAATTGCTATAATTTAAATAGAAATACGGTATGTCTCACTCCCTATAATGAAGAAGACTGTGACACCTGAGTGCCTGTTGGTGCTATCTGTTGATATTTAAACCAGTCTTAGACCAGACCGCCTTTCAAATAGAGGATACTTTCAAACAAAGGACTGTCCTTACAGGACATAGGACCACACTAGATATGAAAAAGTGATTCTCATGATGCTTTGCAAAGAAAATGTTGCTTTGTTGATAAAGCCATGGTAGTGGTCAGTGCACTAGTTGGCTCTCACAGAATTCTTTGGCCACCTAAAAAATTGCAGGATTATAAAGGGATTGGTTAGGATTCAGCAGTGCATAATCAAACATGGTACAAGTGGGGAAAGAGTTCCTAGAAGGGTATTTTAAATGCACGGTGAAGAAAAATAGGATATGCATCACAATCCTATGCCTGTTTTCTAATAAATGTCCCTTAGTGAGGTACCGGTATATGCATGATTCCCAGTAAGTGTTCAGGCTTAATATGTAAAATCTTTGTTATCACTACCTTAATCAGATAAAAGTTTCTGTGAGATGAAAAAATTAAAGGTTTCATGTGGTTGTTATCACTAAAGATACTATTTCCTTATGACTTGCATGTTCTGCATCCGCCCCCCCCCCCGTTGTTCCAGAAGCCTATATCTGAGGAATAAGCAAAGAGGGAAGGGCGGGGTATAAATAAAAAATTATTATTATTATTATTATTAGTGTGAGAAATAATGGTTACATGAGAAGTCATCTCAAGACTGAAGCTGAATATGAGTAGGAAGGGAAGGATTTGTCAATTTCAGTTCTTACAGTTTCTCATTTCTCCAATCTTAAATTGGGTTCTCCATATTTCTGCAGCAATTTGCAAATTTTCTTTAAAAAAAAAACCCTAAAGAAATTCCTTAGCATTTTAGTGTGAGTTTCTCCCTATAAACACACATAAACACATGTTTGTATGCAGTTTTGGCTAATGCACATATTTTGCCAAACAATAAGCTTCAAAAGCCTGATTCGGCTAATCTCCCCTACCGACTCCCAACTGCGTGATCATCATCATCACCATGTGAGGAAGAACAGAAATATTATCCCTCGGCCCACCCCTTCCCTTATATCCTGGTCACAGCTCCCTCAGCCCTCCAGGTGTTGAAGGCTGAATATCTGCAGTTGGCAGCCTGCACTACTCATCTAGGGGCTCCCTGCACAGGTTAGGACCCTGGAAGATCACAATTCAAATCACACAGGAAGCCTAAACAAGTCGCACAGCCACAGAAGTTCAATCCCCATGTATGGAGGAATGTGAGAGTAACAATGGTGGTATGATGGAGGGGGCAGGGCAGGGAGCATAGTCTGCTCTCCATCTCTCCATGTGCTGGTCAGTGCTTTGACCATTCTATAATATATCACAACAATACAAACACAACACGTAGGCTAATAGTTAGTAGAGAAGTTTCAAAAGTAAAGTCAATAGCCTTTCAAGAGTTTCAAAAGAAGACGTCTCAAAAACCTCAAAAGGACAGTGTCTCCAGAATGATACTACTGTTTCGTAATAGTCTTCATCAGCTGGAAATAAGATACAAGGCATACAACAAATGAATGATAACAAAACTGAGCTACCTGCATACACATTGTAAAAGAAAGCAGAATATACAAAACAGAATATATAAATAAGGTACATACCCGATATTTTTCAACAGAATACAGTGGTACCTCGGGTTACAAACACCTCAGGTTACAAACACTTCGGGTTACAGACTCCGCTAACCTGGAAGTAGTACCTCGGGTTAAGAACTTTACCTCAGGATGAGAACAGAAATCATGTGGTGGGGGAGGGGCAGCAGCGGGAGGCCCCATTAGCTAAAGTGGTACCTCAGGTTGAGAATGGTTTCAGGTTAAGAACAGACCTCCAGAACGAATTAAGTTCGTAACTAGAGGTGCCACTGTATGTAAGATTCATGCTGATACTTGCAACACAATTGCATAGGACAAGCTTCCTCAACCTCGGCCCTCCAGATGTTTTGAGACTACAATTCCCATCATCCCTGACCACTGGTCCTGCTAGCTAGGGATCATGGGAGTTGTAGGCCAAAAACATCTGGAGGGCAGAGGTTGAAGAAGCCTGGCATAGGACATATGAAGTAAGCCACAGGTGTTTCCAATAACGGTATACTTAAAGGAACAGTATGGCATATACAGCATACAAAAACAAAGTAGACCCATAAAAACAAATATACAGATTCTATTCTTCTGTTTATTTGTTTTTCATGAGACGTCTTCTGCTGAAACTTTTGAGAGACTATTGTGAGACTGTCCTTAGACATCTGTTTTGAACACACGGCTTGACGGTCCTCTCTACCACTCTGTTATATTGTGCATATGAACTTTGATTGGCTTATTCCTATAATTTGAATGGTATCATTATTCTATTATATATTCTCTGCTAACTATTAGCCTACGTGTTGTGTTTGTATTGTTGTGATTGGTTCCTATTGCAACACAGGGGTTTGTTTTTGGTTCATTCTATAATATATGCTGTGTCCTTTCAGAATAGCTTGATTTTTAATTTAGTATTGGACTGCCTTGAGCACATCTCTCCCCTCCACCCCACCCCACCCCACCTGCACATACCTTAAAAAGGCTTTTAGATACTAGGATGTGGGCTACATTGAGGAGGTGGGAAAGGGAGTACAGCTGGAGCCTGTAACTCAATGCGTATTTATGGAATACGTCACTTTTAACACACTGGGACATTTCCAAGTAAGCAAGCATAGGATTGGGCTGCATGTCTGTATTTCATCCTGAGAACTGGAAGCTTGTTCATAAATTTTCCTGGAGAACATTTTCATTACCCAAATCCTACATATAATCCTAAATCAATTAAGTGTTTGCTGTCTCAGTGGTAATTGAGGACTCCGCTCCTTAGGATAAAATTATCCACAGAACAAGATGGATACACCAATCCTAAATACATTAAGTGAATTAATTCTAAGGCTATCAAAGTGACTAAAGGAATTTTAAGTTAATTAATCATCTTCCTTTTAGCCAAGTAATCAGTCAAATAACAGATCAAATTGTTTTGGGGTTTTTTAAGATATTGAAGAAAGTATAAGTCAGCTTACAATTTAATAAACAAGAACTGCTAGTCTCTATTAGGAGATGCCATCTTTCTTTCTTTCTCTTTCTTTTTTTAATTTCGTTTACTATTACAGAAATGCACCAGAATTAACACTGATTAATATTTCCCCTGAGTGATTAAATCTGGTCCTCACCACTTAACCCAACTGGAGATCTGATTCATCTACTGAACAACGCTTGCAACCCTCATACATTTCATTTGAATGCGGTGGAATTTACTTCCATATAAGAACGTGTTTGTAGCATTAACAGCCAGAGTCCCACAGTCATTGTACCCAGCAACCTGTCCTGTAGGCTACAGAGTAATCCTCAAGTCACATATGGTGTGTTTCCTTTTTAGCTGTGTTGATTACATTGAAACTAGTTTAAGGGACCTGAATGCCAATTTTAACCACTTGGGGTGGGATGAACATTCCCAAAATCATAATTTCAGCAAATTTGGGAGCCATTTCACTAATTTAAGAAGCCACCACACAGAGAAAAACTACTGCTCGCATGGCTCCTGGTGGCAAAATCAGTCAAATGCAACCACTTAAAAATAAATAAATACCTGTTACATAGACAATGGGCGTTGGTTCACCTGCCCTAGCAACAGCTCTCCATAGTCGCAGGCAGGAGCCTGTTAAAATAAACTATGGCTTAATGTGAATGTGCAGTGTGCTAGTGCCTACTGCTGAAATGGCAGCTGCTTTGTTCCTCTCCTATTCCTATTGCTGCTGCTGCAGTGCAAGAAATAAGCCAAGTTTGGCTTGTGATATCCAAACCCAGGTGCATGGTTAGCATTGGACAGGGCTCTGTGCACATACTAATGTACAGACATAGAACTCCTCTATGTATGGGAGGGGGGAATCTGGCCAATCAGAGTCAGTCTCTCATGAATAGCTTATTGCAAATTCATTAGTATGTGCATACAGTCCTTTTCCATGCCAACCAAATGTGTGTACTGTGGGTATTTGGGTACTTCACTATTTGGGTAGTGTTTAATAAGTGATACAATAAGAAGTCACAGTGTAAAGCAAGACATGGATCAATATATTTGTATTGTAAATAACTTTATTACTACTGTAAGGTACGTTCATTGTTTTTTTTCTTTTCTTCTCTTCTTTTTCTTTGTCCACGATTGTTGCTTGTTGTATTTGAGATGCTGGAACTTTGTATGTGGAATCTTTAAAATATGCAAATAAAAATAATTTTAAAAAAACAAAAACAAAAAAACAAATGTGTGTACTGTGGGGAAAGCATTTCTTCCATGGGCACTGTAAGTTGGTTAATTCAGCCCCAGGATATGCATCTGCCCTGCTCCAGGTAGCAGTGACAGTCTCTTATTTATCCAGTATGGTATAGCATTTCTTCACAGAAGCATTAAGCCCTGTGAATTTTCATTGGTTTCAATCAGCACTTTGGGCACTCAGCATCCAACAGTATCAATCCATTAAGTAGAGTCAGGTTTTTAAGGTTCTTTATTGCAAAGGCCGCAATTTCTAACCTAAATGAAGTCACTTGAAACTGATTTTCAAGAGCAGTTAAACACTCATCTGCTGTCACTTATTTCCCTTCTGAATGTTAGGGTCCTTTTCCGAAGTGATGGAACAAAGCCTGTCTTCTGCTTGTTTACATGTGGCGAGGTGTTTCTCTGATTTCCACCACCAACTCCCCGTTTTATAGGTTCCTTCTTTTTAGGCTTTCTCCCCTCTGTTAACCTTTAGTAATAATAAAAATGTCCTCTTCATTAAAAAGAAGCGTTGTGCAGAGGTTTCTATAAATGCTGAACCTGACAAAGCAGGAGGTTAATGTTTGCCAGGCAAGTGTAAATCTGATTTAAAAGGAAAAGAAATAAAAGGTTATTATTGTGAAGGCCAAATAGAGAGACTTCTCAGCTGAAATGGATGGCAAAGGGAGGCCTACATTTAATGGAAGTGGTGTCATTTGCTGTGCTACTCCTTGGGGGGGGGGGAGGCTGGTTTCTGCTTAGTCTCAAATTCAAAAGTTTCATGCATTATTCCCCAGGAAGAAGACTCTGGAGGTACGCTTGATGCTGAAAGAAGCTTCAAGCCTACATGCACATAATGGCGCTGAGCAGTGCTTTTTTGCGTGTTTAGACCTTTAACCTCCCCCTTAAATAAATTCAGACAAGACTCATAATTTTGGATTGGTTTTTGGCAGAATTTAGGCCACAACTTTATTGATTACAGCAAGTGAGTGGTTGCATAGGCTCTGGTTGAACTAGCTCCCTGCACCGTTGCAGGTAGCGCTGACCCAGGGCACCAGCATAGGTCAGCCTAGGGTGAACACCTGGAACAGCGGAAAGCCGGGGTCAGGCTAGTCCACCACCCAGATGTCCCCCTGGACTCAGGCACAGGCACAACCCCTCTCAGGGTTGGCCAAACCATTGAGTCCCTGTATTCCTTTAATGGAATACCCTTCACATAGGGATGGCAACAGCATTTCCCCATCCCTATCACCTGAACCAGAGCCTATCCGCAACCTTACAAGTTGTGGCGATTTGCTACGCGGCAGGCGAAACCCAAATGGCAACCGCCAATCAGCCAAGTGGGGAAAATTCCTGCCGTGCCCCTGTCCCAATGATAGATGACACATGACAGCATAGCAAGGTCAAGTGTAAGCCCTAAATATAGGGAGAGGTGGGCGGGTGTTCCAATGCACTGGCCCAAAGGAGAAGCTCAGGGACACGTGCATAGGCTTATGTAGGTCCCTCGATCCATTTGACTAGTGTCCCATTGGTCTGATTACACCCAGCATCAAGGGACCTACCAATAGGGTGTTGTGGCTATCAAAGCGGACTCATCCACAACACAGGGTTTGGTTGTCAGGTTGCACCGCAACTCGTGCCCTCTTTGAGGGAGGACACGATTTTCCAGAAAAAAGGTGGTGGTACTCACCTTAACACTTGAAGGCTTGCCTACTTTGCTCCCGAAACATGCTTTCCCTGTAGCCAGCCGAGGCGAAGTTCCTCCCATGCCCTGACAGCAGCCGCAGTGTCTCCATTGGCAACAAGGCCACGTGAGGAGATCGGTGGTGAGGCGGGAAGAGAGGAGAGAAAATGCCCCTGCGCAGTTGACAGAATAAACCGAGAAGGTGCCCTGATGGCAACGGTGACAGCAGCTGTGAGGATGAGGGAGGCGGGGAACGGGGATCCATCCTGGAAAAACCTCCAGGGCACAGGTGATTTTGCAGCTGTCAGTCATTGCTCTCCTTCTTTAAGCTGTTGAAAAACAGTTCTGGTTCTGCGTACCGGCATGTACCTCCAGAAGATAAAACACTGGCGCTGAGGTAAAGGTTCCCTCAGCACAAGAATTTCCCTTGTGTGAGGGAACCATCTCCCCTTCTCCTCCCCCTGCCCCCTCTCCATATTTAGAGGATGTTTTCTCCAATCCTTCAAAGCCAATTTGAGGGTGGCACAGGGCAAGAGCAGTAGGAGGCAAGAGCTAAACTGCCACCATGTGTACAAGTGACAAAGGTTGGAAACAGACTGTTTTCTCCATCTACAGTTGTATCCAGTGGTAAATTTGCCGTAGCAGAAAACCCCTCACACTGGTGCAGGCTTCATTCATAAGCCTGTTCTGTTTCCACATCAAACTGTCAGGGGTTTCTTTTTAAAAAAAAAAAAAACTCACACAAAAATTCACATTCAAAATATGTATTTGAAGTCAAATTTTCTCACAGAGCACATATTTCTAAACATATCTTACCTCAAAATACATGTTTCAAATGCATTTTGATTCCCTGCCCCCCAGAATTGCATCACAAAATTCAAAAATGTGGGGAAAAAATGTGAAGGATAGCTACAGCTACACGTTCATCCACACATTTGTCCAAGAGATCAGGTCAGTTCCTACTGGAATTTGCAAAAAATTAAATTAAATTAAATTAAAAGAAAGCTACCTGAATTCCTACAACACCCCTTGAATAAGAATAAGAATATTTTGATGGGCCTTTGTTGGGGGACATTCCCAGAGGATGGCTTTGCACTGGGTAATGACTGTCTACAACAGTCACCATATTATATTTCCAAGCGATCTCTGTTATGGGAATGATGACTTACTAGCATCCTTGCCTCCCTGAGCTGCATGAAGAATCCCACTTACATATATACACAGACACACACACGCTCCTTCCATGTAAACTCATTTCTAGGACAAAATGCCAGGAAGTGAGGCCCTGTACATCTCTTCAATTACTATTGTTCTGGTTTCCTCTTAGCTACTGGATAATAAGTAGCTTTCAGAGAAGCATTAAGCAGATTTGCCCTCCAGGGTTTGCATTCTAGTAGAGTGACAGTTATTTTCATAAACAGGAGGGGGGGAAGGAACCCACAATCCAAAAAAAATATAGGCAGACACTGGCTAGCCAAACTGCTTATTACTATAGAATCTTGATCCAGACAGGAAAATACACAGATTTTTTTTAATGTCTTCAAATGTCACTGCATTATGATTTATATCAGTGTGCAACATATTGGGCTTTATTATAGAGCGCGCGCACACAAACACACACACACAAATTGCTGGAACTAATGCCTCTTCCCTTTTGAGAATGCTTCCATTCTAGTCTGAGGGCAGAACATACATCGTTAGTTATTTAAAGCTCACCTCTAATGATGTAAAATAATAATAATAATGGGGCATGAGACCCGGACTTAACAAAACAAAAATACAAAACACAGCATTTTACAGACTTTACGTAAACATAATGTGACAATGCAGTTTCTTTCATTCTCTGCTATGACAGTTAATTCCAGACCAGGAAAACTGTCAAAAATGTTTAGTTCTGCTTGGGTTGAGTTAATTACAGGCCCCGAGGCTGTGCTGACTTTTTCCCCGCTAATGGCACTGTGCTACAGGTAAAAATCCATTTGCAAGAATGTTTTCATAGCTACAGATCTAATTTACTGAATATCAAATATTTATGCCATTGCAATTAAAGTGACAGCGTTCCAGCCCCCCTCGCCTTCCCCCCACCATGCAAGCTTGGGTTTTTAATAGAATTTATTATACAGTAAACATTTGGTGAAAAGTTTTGCTACAGCTTATAATGTGAAAGCTTTGAATATTTTATTGATTTTATTCTTTTGCTCTCAGCTCCCATAAACACTGGAACATTATGAACTTCCACACAGTGCATGTTGTGGTAGGGGCCATTTGGGTCCTGCTGTTGCCTCGTGGGTGGGAGGGCACTTCATCATCACGGCAACCGTTGCGGCGATTAGAGATGCAGAAGGACATTGAAAACGGGCTGGAATGCCCAACGGTGTTTAGGGAATCAGGAAAAGGGGAGGAAGAGAAGGAGGAAAAATAAATAGAAAAAATAACAAGCATCCTTTGGCTCATACGGAAGAAGGCAGGGGTCAGGGGGTGGGCAATTGCTGACCCAGCAAGGTGATGCACGTATAGACTTGGGCTTCTGCAAACACATCTTTCAGTGGAATGATGTCTACAAGTGAGAATGTGTAAGAATAGTTCCCAAGACTGAATCACTACATGCAGCAAAGAAGAGGAGGAAGCCTATATGGATGTCCATTGCTGAATTATGACACAGAAACATGGCTTTAATCTGAATGCTTGGATAAGAACTGTAGTTCAGAGGTAGAATCCATGCTTTGCATGCAGAAGGTCTCCAGGTCAATCCCTGGCATATCCAGTAACCAGTATTAAAAGGATCAACTACCAGGACTGGGGGAAATTGCTGCCTAAGATCCTATAGAGTTGTAACCAGTCAGAGTAGACAGTACTGGGTTAATTACCTGGAATGAGACAGCTGCCTAAGTAAGAGGCTGCAGATACAAACACTGCAGTACTGTGGTTCTGTGAGTCTCTTCTCACAGCTCAGTTTCACACCAGTAGTGAGCACAATTTTCTTCAGCAATGCATTATTGAAACTGCTAAGACTAGGGTGTTCTCTGCAGAGAACAGTCCTCTATTTGGAGGTGTCCTGTATCTGGGGGCTGTCCAGTCCAAGGCTGTGTACCAATATTCCCTCTCCTGGAAATAAATCAATGGGCAAAGAATCACCAGCACTAAGTTTTTAGGGCTCCATCACTGCACAAAGTGAGGCCCTCATTTTAGGCTGCTGATGCTGGAAGGTGAGCCACCCATTTCTCCTGAACCATACCATGGCAGAAGCAATGCTTGCTTGTTACTGGCTTGGACTGTCACTCTGTCTTGCCTAGTTGCCTTCCATGAGTATCTCACAGGCAGCCCCACTGGAGAAAGCCCTGTGCTGAGCCTGTGCTTGCCCTGTTCTGCTCACATTCTAGTGACTGCCACTGCTGCATTGCAGTATTAGTGTGAACAAGCACCAGGTGCAGCAGTGAGTAAGGAGTAATGATGTCTTGGAGGACATAGTGTGTATATATGCTATGTGGCCTTGCTTGTATCTCCCTAACTAGACTGCTGCCCTCAAACACACCTGGAGATGCTATTCTGTCACCTGTATTGAAAAAAGATTCCACTGAAGGTCCAATCAGCTTCTATACATGAAATGGGATACCATCTTGTTGGGTACCACCAGCAAAATGTCTTGTCCAGTCCTGATATTAGTCTGCTCTTAAAGCACAAGAGCAGCGGCAGTAAAAGGTCAGGTTTATTTTTAATGCCATGTTTTAGCCAAACAGATGATTTTAAAAATGAGCAACTCTGCTATTATTGTAGTTGTGATGCAACTGTTTTCCCTCCACCCATATGCCTACCCACACATGGATGTATCTTTCTCTGTCGGTATCACTCTTCTATTGGATAAGACTCCTGCATACAAAAGTTCATGTCACAATAAATTAATTGTTTAAGTGCCACAGGTCTTTGTCCTTTTAGTTGCTGCTGACTAACAGAGCTGCATTTCTGGAGACTGTCTGGCCTTGCTCTTCTTGCCTGCTGATTAAGACCTGCACACTTACCATTTTGTGATGTAACAAGAGCGTCCAATGGAAGCAGTGCAGTCCTGATACAATAGCCAGACTGAGTGTCTGGCCAATGGGATAAAGCAGCAATTCATTGGACACAGGCAGTGTTGTCAAAACTCAGGATATAAGAGTTCAGTCTATGCTGCAGTCATACAAATGGAGGCCAGAGATTAGAGAGATGCAGCAGGCAGAAGCACAATCAGAAATGACCAGAATTCAAGAGCAAGCTGGGAGTAGAAGTGGAACCAAGCACAGCTGGCCCTACCATGAGGCAGAGTGAGACTCCTAAATTATTATTTAATATAAGGCAAGGTTAGTTACTTCTGTAGCCCAGAACAAGAGGCTGTTTGTTGATGAACAGGTTAGCACACAACTGCATAGAAAAACAAAAGTAACCAAAAGAACAAGCTAAAGAGTAGATTCTTAGCTCTAATCCATAATAAATGGAGATAATGTTTAGTGGTACCATTACCCATTACTCCAAAGGTGGTCACCTCAGGCAATAGATGATGGGGACAGTAGGAAGAAGCAGTGGGGCAAACTGAGTTTGTGTGTGCCCACTAAAATAACTTGCTGTCCTCAGGAGGATGCTGTGATGTCATCAGTTTTGAAGTAACATTCCACTGCCAGCCCAAGGGGCTTCTGCACATAGAATAGAACGAGAAACCATCTTATCCTTTGACTCAAGCAGCAATATTTCTCAGGCCAGACCGGGAGCCAGAAGCTTGACACACAAAAAGGATGTAGTAACCAACTAAGTTTAATTCAGAGTAGACCTGTGGAAATTAATATCAACGGGCCTAATTTGAGCAGGACTAGCATTGGACATAACTGAAAACCTATAATCTATCATTATAATAACCCCATCCCTACTCTATGCTCTTTGCTATCAAAAAGTGGCACTGCACACCATTTAGGAAACTGCCCCGTCCTGAGTCGGACCACTGGTCCACCTACAAGAGCGCACAGTTAAGCTATGGAACTTGCTCCCAGAGGAAGCTGTGGCGACTGCTGGCTTGGATGGCTTTGAAAGAGGATTGGACAAATTCATGGAGGATAAGGCTATCAGTGCCTACTAGCTGTGATGGTTATGTTCTGCCTCTACAGTTGGAAGCAGAAATGCTTCTGAATACCAGTTGCTGCAAACCACAGGAGGGGAGGGTGCTCTTGTGCTTCGATTTCTGCTTGCGGGTTTCCCACTGGCATCCGGGTGCTGGGGATTGAACCACAGGCCTTCTGCATTTAAAACATGTGCTGAACCACTATACGATGGTCCTTTTACTACACACAAGTTCTAGGGTGCCAATAGATACTGGGGCGTGATCAATTATCTGCAGATTCCTTCCTGGTAGGAGTCTTTTGAAAAGGTCTTGAGTTTATGGGAATATTGACATCCTCCTCCCAGACTGGCACATGCATTTCCAGCCTAGTTCTAGAGGGAGCAGCAAAGTCACCCTGTGGCAATGGATAAAAATAGAGGATCACTGTGTGCAAAGCTCCAGGGCCAGCAGAAAACTTTTAAAGCTTGGGTTTGCTCTTTAGAACCAGGCAGGGGACAGTGACATTTCAAGAAAATTGAATTCTCCTTCTTTGCAAGAGACAAACAATGGCAGTCCTATAGCAGCAGCAACTTAGTACAGTGAGAAAAGGAAAGAAGAGATGCCCCATGGATTTGTTTTCACCAATGAGTGAAAAACCCATCATGGGATTCCCCAGCAACCAGAATAGCTCATAGTTTATCTATTTTATTTGAGTCTTTCCATGTCCCATGAGACTTACTTATCCTTCTAATACTCTACTCACTGCCTTCCTGTTGGCAGGATTAGAGCCTGAAAAATTAGAGAGCATGCTTGGGGGAACCTTTAAGTCTGCAGATGCCCAAACAAAATAAAAAAAAAAAATCCTTCCAGTTGCACCTTAGAGACCAACTAAGTTTGTTCTTGGTATGAGCTTTCATGTGCATGCACACTTCTTCACATATCAGAAAAAGTGTGCATGCACACGAAAGTTCATACCAAGAACAAACTTAGTTGGTCTCTAAGGTGCTACTAGAAGGAATTTTTTTTATTTTTTATTTGTTTTGACTACCTACCTGTAACTGATGCCCAAACATTCAAAGAACAAACTTAAGGAAACCAAAAAAACCACCCCACAAACCAGTGGCAGGCAGGGCAGCACCAGTGGGAGTGGCCACCAAGACCATATAACACCCATCCTTAAAGACCTACATTGGCTCCCAGTATGTTTCCAAGCACAAGTCAAAGTGTTGGTGTTGACCTTTAAAGCCCTAAACAGCCTCGGCCCAGTATACCTGAAGGAGAGAATCCACCCCCTTCATTCAGCCTGGACACTGAGGTCCAGCTCCGAGGGCCTTCTGGCGGTTCCCTCACTGTGAGAAGTGAAGCTACAGGGAAACCCAGCCAGATGGGTGGGGTATAAATAAATAAATAAGTAAATAAATTATTATTATTATTATTATTATTATTATTATTATTATTATTATTATTATTTCGAATGATCAATTAGCTAAATCAGTTCTGAGGATGTTTACAGTAGTGTGCAGTGATATAAAGCAGTATGGCATGAAGGATATAAGACCAGTGTGGCATTAAAGCCTGCAGTGAACTCTTGCAATAGGTAAAAGGCTGAATGTTAAGTGACTCCACAGTGGTTATCTACATCCCTCCAGGGGTTGCTGGACCCCCCCCCCCCCAACTGCCATAATTCCTGACTAGTCTAGCCACATTCTGGATTAGTTGTAGTTTCCAGGTCACCTTCAAAGGTAGCCCTACATAGAGTGCATTGCAGTAGTCCAAGCAGGAGATAACTAGAGCATGCACCACTCTGGCGAGACAGTCCGTGGGCAGATAGGGTCTCAGCCTGTGTACCAGATGGAGCTGATAAACAGCTGCCCTGGACACATAATTGACCTGCGCCTCCATGGACAGCTGTGAGTCCAAAATGACTTCCAGGCTGCGCACCTGGTCCTTCAGGGGCACAGTTACCCCATTCAGTTTTGCAAACTAGCAAAAATAGTGCCTAACACCAACCCTCTGTAAGGACTAGGTCCCAGTAACTTCTAATAGGTGGGAATAGCCCCAGCATATCTGCAGTATGGGTTCTTAAGCCTGCACTCTCACATTTTCAGACTTATGCTTCTGTAGAGTTCCAGTATGCCACTTATCTTACCATCACATGACTCCCCATTCCTCTGCCTTTTTATGAAAAGGCCAATTAACATGGCCACCCTGGTGTGTTTTGATGTGGGTCACTGTACTAGTGGCAGTTGCAGACTCTGTGCTACAGTGCTCATCATCTGCTTGCTTCAACATGAACATGGGTGACCCATGACCTGAATTCACAGTGAAGCACACTGATAACCACTGCGATGCACATATACTTTGATGCCTGCCTCTGTATAGAGAAGAAGGATCACTTAGAGCATCTGGGAAAACTTTACTCACAGCACTGCACCGTACAAAAGATCAGAAGCAATGACCAAAAAATGGGCTTTTCCTTCCATTCCCCCTCTGCTCTGGAATGCCCTTCCCTCTGTCATGTGTGAAGCAATTTACATCCGTTTCTTCAGACGTCTTGTAAAGACACATCTTTCCCTGATGCATAAGACGTTTTACGGCTGAATTTGTTTTTCATCTGCTTTTATAATACTGTAAGTGTTTTTATGTTCGCCTCTCCATTTTTATGATACTGTTTTATATTGTTTTATATTGCTTAGAGATTTTTTTTAAAAAAATTAAGCGGTTTCTAAAAGCTTTTAATTAAATAAATTAATAAACTCAGCAATCACACTGAGTGCATGAACTCGCATTACGTCATACCAGAACAATGGTGCGAATTGGCTCCGACAGCACTGACTGATGTGAGCCTGGGGCAGAAAACATCACAAAGAAGAGAGAGGAGATTAATGCAAGTGCACTTTCTTGCATTACCTTAAACCAGAGAACAGCCGTCTGGTAGCAGGTGGACTCCCATGAAGCAATTTTGTCTGACCCCAATTACTAATCAAGATGCGATCCAAGAAAATTGTATCCCCAGTTTCATTAAATTTTGTCCCCAGGAAACAGGCAGAGCAATCCAAACTCCCTTTGTGCTGGGCTTGCAGTGTGTGTGTGTGTGTGTGTGTGTGTGTGTGTGTGTGTGGATTGGGCCCTGCTGGTCTCCATCAGCATCCAGATGGCCAGCACCTGCCGAGTGATGCCAGCATCATTCCACAGGCCCAGAGCTCCATCTCTGTAGCCTAACATTGTGGAAGATACTTGTATCATGAGGAGATAGTGTGATGCCATCAGTATTTTCTCTTCGAGCCTCAAGATAAGGGCTGAACAAACCTGGACTTAGCATTGCTTGCTATTTGTAACCCATGCTTGTAGAGTTAATATGAATCTGTATATTCAGCAGTTATTCAGTATAAAATAGTAGGATGTCACATGGATGGTTAAGCATGAGAAACAATACACTAACCAGGAGAATCAAAGGCTGAAACTAGTTATCTTTCCTAGATAAGTCAAGGATCTGACACACACTTTGGTTTTTAGTCAAAGCCATGAGACTATCTACACTTAGACTACCCCTTTCCTTGGAAATTCATAAGGAATGTTACAGCGAATGTGATGTATTATAGCCCTAGTGAATTAGGTAATATACCAACCAGCCTTGTCCACATAGTGCAACAGTATATAAAAGGGAATCAGGGAGCTAGAGGAGAAGCACACCCCCACCCAGCTCACACACCAAAACAAAGAACTGAGAAGCAAGACCTGCTTTTGTGGTCCAAAGCAGTGCATCAAAAACTACTCACATGTGGCCTCCAAGCACAACACCTACTTAAAATGGGTCTTCCCAAGGCAAAAATCCTTATTGACCAGCGCCTGAAGGATATTGAACTGCAGAATAATCTGGCCTCTATCAAGAAATTTAGTGCTTGGTACGCTTATCTGCCCCCCTCCCACTTCGAATCTCGGGCACCATACTTGTCCAACCTAACCATCCCAAAATTTAGGCGGGCCTTTACACTGGCCAGGCTAAATATGTTACCCTCAGCTGTTCTTGAAGGTAGATACCAAAAAATTCCAATCGAGATCCGGCTATGCCCCTGTGGATCCGGCTATGTAGAGACTGTGTCGCACGTACTCTTGTCCTGCCCCCTATATAAAGACCTGAGAAATGAGACCATCACGCCACTCCTATCTGCCATCCCAGGCCGCTCTTGTGAAGCCAAATTGTTTTCACTTCTAGCCGACCAGAACAGCTCGATAACAGAGAAGGTTGCCAGATTTATCGAGAGAGCAATGAGATTGAGAGCTGCTATCTGAACGACAACAGTGTAGACATCCGGATTCCCAGCATAGGATTTTATTACTATTATCATTATTATTATCATTTTACTATTTATGTTAAGGTCCAAGGAGCTATTACCTTGAGTTTTAATAGGTTATAAGGTTTTATTGGTAGCCATATTTGTTGTATTTTTGTTGGTGTTTGTCTTTTAGATGCTATGGCCAGTCGGCTACGCAAATAAAGTTTGAATTTGAAAAGAACTGAGAAGCAAGACCTATAGCTGATAGAGATGCATGCACCCTGGGTGCAATGGACCATGTCTATTGCTGTCCAAGAGATTGAACAATTGAAGGGGTAGTGTCTTCCCTTATAGCCTTATGCTTGGTTATTAAGCTAGTTATGCACAGCGTGCTGTTTCATGACGTATGCTTTAAAGAAGCTAGGTGTAGGAACTGGACTTGCTACAGGCTAGCTTTTCCAGGCATCCCATGAGTTGGGATTGGGCACACTGGGTGCTTATCTCTACCCTATTATTCTCCTTGTTTCTTGCTGTTCTAATATGTATGCCTATCTGCAAATGGTAACCAGGCTAAGCTACTTAGACTTTATGTAGTCTTATTGTGCAAATTATGCTTTAACATGCTTTATGCCAGCTAGCCCTGTGCAGCAGCTGGCTAGCTATGTGTGTTGCATGCTGATCCTTGCAGTACGTGAAAAGAGTGAGAAGCCTTCCCCCCAAGCATGTCCATGACCTCCAAATCACAAAGATAAGCTGCCCATTCAGCTGGACACTCTTCTACCTGCCAAATGTGCAAGGAGGCAAGAGCTGCCACCAGCAGGATCTCTACCTGCAGCAGCCAGTAGAAAACTCTGAAACTAACGACAAAAGAGGGATGGGCTGAGTCAGCCTGGGTTCCATTGCATCCTCTGCAGGTCCTACTGCTGACATGTGATGGCAATGGGCCAATTCAAGACCTGGTTGCTGCACCAGCTCCAACCAGGTGCAACAATTTGCCAGGGGTGGATTTGGGGGGAGCACAACTGGTTCAACTTCACTGGGTGCTGAGCTAAGAAGGCGCCACAACAATGATGAACAATGAGAGGTGAGAGGGGGGGGGATTTTGTCACCATGTTATTGTTCAGTCATTCAGTCGTGTCCGACTCTTCGTGACCCCATGGACCAGAGCACGCCAGGCACGCCTATATTTCACTGCCTCCCGCAGTTTGGCCAAACTCATGCAAGTTGCTTCGAGAACACTGTCCAACCATCTCATCCTCTGTCGTCCCCTTCTCCTTGCGCCCTCCATCTTTCCCAACATCAGGGTCTTTTCTAAGGAGTCTTCTCTTCTCATGGGGTTTGTCACCATACATCGCTGAAATTTCAAAGCCCAAAGTCTGCCACTGAATCACCCTCCTTACCCCCCCCCCACTACCCTGGCCACCATGTGTGGCTGGGTTGTAGATTCTGCCATGAGGCATCAGAGTGGAGGGGGGGCAGCTAGAGCCAGGATTGCTCTCTACAATTGTTTTCTAAAGTTGTGACAGATAAGACACATCATTCATTTTCATGCTACCTTATTTCTTTGGGTTCTCTATGTAATCCACCAGCTCCGCATGAGTACATGTGCTCCACAATTGTAAAGATTTTACTGCCTGACTATACCAACTTTATGATACAGCCTGACAACATGGGATGGAGACAAGCTGCATAGTAAAATACACTTCTGATCCCAGATCCCCACAACTGGAGGTTGAGATAGCCTCTGAGAATAGAGAAACTGTTCATCCTTGCTTTAAACATTGCTTGCACATATTATATTAGCACTCCAGAACTGCACCATTGAAAAAAAAATCTCTCATCTCATGCCATTTGCTAACACAAAGAGCCTCATATGTTCTGAAACAGGCACCCAAGTCATTGTTGCCTCTGGTGAGTCAAAGCTGATGCAGTCAGTATTTATCTCAATTAAGTTAACCCTGAGGCCGATGTAAGTGGTAAATTGACACTTATCGCTGCATGCATGTTCTGCCGGCTCGTAACATGAGAAAATATCCAAAGCATTCCCTGCAATTTGCCCCGGGGATTTCTAATGTGTATAAGTGTGCTCCATGAGTCCTGCTTCCATGTTTTGTGGCAATCGTGCTGCCTGATCCAATGCCTGCTTAGTCAGCAGTAAACCTCACTCAGCACAATGGAGTTTGCTCCTAAATAAGTGTGCATAGAATTGCAGCCTTAATGTGCCAACATCTGGAGCAATTTCAGACCAGGTTTACTAATTCCTCAGACTGGATCTGACCAGACAGCAGTGCAAGATTGTGATAATCTTTGTTCTATATTTCTAGTTTGCACTGGATTTGTCTTACATGTATAACACAGTCAAAGCAGTGTATATTAAAGCTAAGCCGAATTTTCTCAGAAGATAGTTTTCTGGGAAAATTTGAGGGTGCCCCCCAATTTTTCTCTGCTTTATCAAAAGAAGATGACCTCTCCGCCGCTTTTTAAAACTTGTGACAGCCATTCCACACACACACCCCACACACTGCCCAATTACAGTGCTAGAACTGGGGCATTGTGGAGGATGTAAACACAGTTGCTGCCTCTGCCACTTGCAACAGCAGTGCAGAACAAAAACTTGGAGGAGGAGAAATAAACTGTTTCGCTGCCACTACTAATAGTGAGCCTCATCCTCAAGAAATTGTTGAGAGAAATTCTCTCCCCTTCAAGAAATGGGGTGAAATAGTCAACACCAAATTTAGGGCAGTGTGTACCCACACAGGGCACTGAGCCAATGGGGCACAAAATTGAGAAGGTCCGCAATTGAGAATATCCATTTGGGGACGCCAAATTTTGGCCTCGCATGGGGCATCATATTACGAAAAATTACCAAAGTCCACCCCTGAAATAATTTCCGCAAAATACGGTGTGGGATTTTGTGAGACTTTTTGTGCAGAGGGCAGAGACATGTATTTGCAGAGTGAGGTGAGGTGTACAAACTTACTTTTGCATAGGTTGACTCTACAAAGGAAAGAGTCACTTCCATTTCTCTTTCTATTTTTTGCCTTTGGCTATGCACACTTTTGCCTTTGGCCCTGCCCTCCATTGGCATGTGGCCCCTGAAAAATTACCCTGAAGGGAATGTGGCCCTGGGGCTGAAAAGGGTTCCTACAGCACGGTAAAGGAGAAATCCACCACCCATGAAAAAGGGAACTGGAATAGGGGTCTGTAAGAAGATAAAATAATGACATGTTTCTTTAAGAGTCAGCTTCTGAACTGTGGAGCCCTTATAAATGAATGAGTTAGGAGGTTAACAGCTGGAGAAAGTCCCTGTTAGCTGCCACTGAGCCTTTAGATGATGTGCTTCCTTTATCACTGGCTTGTTTTCATTAAACTTTAATGTTTTCTTCTCCTCTCCCTTGAAGTAAGTTTGTTCACTTGTCCCTGTGGTGGATAAAGACCGTGCTGTAACAGCTCCTAAGTACATGTCCAATTTTGCCTTCTGCAGCGGCCCCTCCCCCTTCCCGCCCCAAATGGCAGCGAAGACACCAGGACTGAGCTACTGAGATAAGAGGAGAGATCATTGGTTAAATCCTCCCCTCAGGTGAACAGGGCGCCTAACAGAAAGAGACGCAGCAGTGCTACTTTAACGGCACAAAGGCTCAGGGGAGTTTTGTCTGTGGTCTGACTGTGCTTCAGGAGGCAGGCAGAGTTAATGAAATCTTTCATTTGTCAGTAAACGTCGCTGTATGAAGTGTAATTAATGGATTTACTAGAGCTGGAAGTAGCCCAAGCTGAAATCTAAGCATTTAAGCAAGCTGGTTCTGAGCAGTGTCCTCCACTCTGTTTAATTATAAGGTCGTTACCTCAGTGAGCAAGAGAGGTCTTCTTTCCTTTTCCTTTTTTTTTACTCAGGCAGAGAGGTTGCCAGCTCAGAATTCTTGCCTAGTGAAGCAATTGCTTACAATGGCTATGTCAGAGTTCCAGAGAAGGACCTTCCATAAAACCACGTCAGCAAAGCAGTCTGGTTGCCAGTTTGTTTCTAGGCTCCATTCAGGGTGCTCACATTAGTTTCTGAAGCTCTAAATGGACCGAAAGCTTGTCACCCAATGCCCTTCTCTATGTCCCCACTCCCTGAGATGTTCGGAGGGTGAGAACACAAGAACACACCTTTTCTGTGGTGGCTCCCCATTTGTGCAATGCTCTCCCCAAAGAGCAGTGCTATTTTTCTAGAAAAAGAAATGCTGAAACTCACCATGAGTGCTCTTCAAATGGCAATGGCGCCCACCTGAGAGGTGCCGGGACCAAGTTCCGGCTGAAAAAAAGGAAAGCCCTCACGCTGTGTATTATGATTTTATCATTATGCTGCATAAATTATGTTCTTAATGTTGTACACCACTCTGAGATCTTTAAATAAATGGCAGTATATAAATTGAATAAATAAGTAAATTATTTTTAAAAAAAAACACCTCATGTCCTCTCAGGTGCTAAGATCAGCAGGGGGCCCTACTGGGTCTTGGGCAGGGTGCTGGTACAGGAAAGAGCATTCTCTGTGGCAGCCCTTAAATTCTCTCCCTACAGAGCTGTGTGGCGGAATAATGCCTGGTTCATCATGGATTAACCTATCACTCCCATGTTAGGTAGGTGTTCCCTGGGAGGCGGAGCTAGTTGGCATTCTAAAAGGAGGGGGAACAGCCTTGAAAGGCAGTTGGGGGTGGAGGTTGAGAGAGAGAAAACTGAGAGGTTAGGCTTTGGGGAATGGGAGGAAAGGTCATTACCATTGCTATGTTATAACAAAGCTGAATTACATGAGAAGAAGATTTGTACCAGTAATAACCCGAGACATCCATGTTTTCAAGTTACCTAATAAAGTTAAATGTGCTTAAACGTTCGTTGACTCTGCCAGTGGATCAGTACCTTAAGAGGTGTGACTAAGAGGAGAGAACAAAGCTTTCCTGAGGAAGAGGAAACTGTTTGCTTATTCTCCTGTCATACAGAAGGGCTGGACAGTGAAGCCAAATGTGCCACGTAGTTGCCTAAAGTGAAGGTAAACTGCAGTAGTTGGGAATCCTGGTAGGGAGATCCCATAGGTGGCAAGAGGTTTTCAAACGTAGAGCCCTTAGGTACCCCAGAGACAACTCCCATATGAACACTGAAGGATTCATCCTAGTTGTCAGTGAAACTTAGGGAGAGTCTCTGCTGGGGAAGAATTGAAAGGGGAGGGAATAGGATCCCTCACAAGCTGCATCTGGCATCTTTATTATACAGCTTTTGGCAAATGTTGAAGACACACCTCTTTATCCTGCCTTTTGATCCTTGATATGTATATTTCTATGAGCCCACCTTATTTTTTGCAATGATAAGTTGCTCTGAGTTGTTGTTTTTTAACATTGTTTTAATTGTAGTAACCTGCTCTAAGACCTTAGGGTTAAGGGTGGGTAAATCACAACAACACCGTGTTTCTCATAAAATAAGACACCGTCTTATATTTTTTATTCCCCCTCAACTAAACACAGTATGGCTTATTTTCAGGGGGTGTCTTATTTTAACTGCGTCGCATCGGTACGCTGCATAGGCACGCCTCTCCAGGCTGTTTTAATGAGAGGTGTCACGTCACTATGGCTTATTTTCAGGGAATGGCTTATATTTCGCAAATGCATAGAAATCCTGCTATGTCTTATTTTATGGCTATGTCTTATTTTAGGAGAAACACGGTAGCAGCAAGTCATCCTTCCCCAATCTAGTGCCCTCCAGCTGAACTGCTGGGACTTATACGAGCTGCAGTCCAGAAGGCACAACGATGGAGAAAGCTGCTATAGGTGGAATCCCACCTGAAATCCCACTTGAGTGGAAATGACTGAATTTATATACACCTATAAAGTGCCTTTAATAACTATTCTAAGCAGATGTGCACTGAGAGGAGAATCTAGTGATGGTCTACACAGGCAAGAACACATGCAAATTGTGTATAGATCAAAAACAGAGAAATTTCATACATTTCCCAATCAATGCACGTCGGGAACAATTCAGCCTAAGTGGAGTACTTTAAAGTCCCACTAATTTGCCACCCAATCTTGGGCACTCAGATATAAGCCCCACTCAGTTCAATGGGCTGACTCATAAATGTGCATAGGATTGCATTCTTAATGGGTTTAATTTTGACTGGGGCATTTAATTTATTTTATTAATTTTAAATATTTAAAATTTTAATATTAAAGCAGCCTTTCTGGGCCACGTCCATCCAAGACAGTAAAAAGCAGTATAACCACAAGGACACTGTTATAACATTGTAAAATATAACATCGCATCACAATAAGATTAAAAACCAAAAGTACATTAAAATGTCATTCATCTGATATAAAGCCATTTCTTAAACTACAGTACCAAAACAATAATACAGCTGCATCATATATATATATATATATATATATATATATATATATATATAGCCATTGCAAATACAGTGGTATCTCTAGTTGTGGACATGATCCGTTCTGGGGTGCCGTTTGCACCCCGTAAAGTCCACAACTAGAGCGGCACTTCTGCGCAAGCGTGGAGCACAATAGAGTGCTTCTGCACATGTGCGAAGCGTGCTGAATGCTTCTGCATGTGCACGAAGCATGCAGAACACTTCTGCATGTGCGAGCACGGTGTAACCCGGAAGTACTGTATACACTTCCGGGTTTGCCGCATTCGCAAGCCGAAAAGACACAACATGAACCTAATGCAACACAAGGTATGACTTAGGTGGGCTTTTAAAGTCCAGCAGAAGGCAGGTTTCAAAAGGTAGGGGCCACTACTGGGAAGGTCTTGTTCCTAGTCTCACCATGCCTGTAGTCTCTGACTCCACCTAATTTTGGAGAATGTGAACTCATCTGAATTACTGTGAGAAATTGTGAGCCATCCACTAGGAAAGGAGCTATGAAACTTTGTTTTCTTAATCAGCCTCCTTAAGTCAAAGAAGCAAATCTCCCCCTCCACCTCATCACATTTCTATGAGAATCTTCTTCAGAATATGTTAAAGGACCCAGAGCCCCATTGTGAGGAACAATCACAGCAAATTTTAATAGCTGCAGTTACACTTAGCTGTCACCATCTGTGTCTCCCATTAGAAATGCAGAATGAACATATTTTTACAATTGCATCTGGAAAGAGGGAGACAGAAACAACTTAAAAGTGATGATGAAAGGACTAGCGGGCTGCAAAGTTTATCTGCATTTTTTTTAAAAAAACAAAACAAAACAAAAATCAATTAGCAGAAATAGTTATACTTATGCAATCCTGTGCAAAGTTACTTCAAGGTCCCACTTAGTTCAATGGCATTTACTCACAAATAAGCTTACAGAAGATTGTGCCCAAGGTCTTCATGCAGAAAGAAACCTTACCAGGAAGTATTTCAGTTCACATCATCAATGAATCCAAACAAAGGCAGAGAGGCAGATGGATGGGTGGATGGATGGACAGATGGATCTTACTTGCTCATTTTTTCAAAGAACTATGTATAGTACAGAGAATGTCTATGCATTATCTACTTTCACTTTCCCCCTTCCACCTTTGCTACAGGGAGAAGCCTTAGCTCCATGGTAGAGCATCCATGAAGATCCCATGTTCAATCCCCAGCATCTCCAGGTAGGACCCTGTCTGAAACAGTCAGTGTAGACAATACTGAGCTAGATGCACCAATGGTCTCATAAGGAAGTTTCCTATGTTGCATGTAGTCTTTCTTTTCCCTGCTTCAGAGCCTCTGCTAGTCACACTATCTAAGTACTTGGTCTCTACTCTTATAGATCAATGTGCATGGCTAAATTTATCCACATGGTCATGGCTAGGAAAGCAGTAGCTCAGTAGAAAGAAGAACATGTCAAGAAGAAAATAAACTGTGCCCTTCTTTCTTTCCCATGTGATCCACAGGAGCCGAGAATGTGCTAGAAGCATGGAGATTCTGACATATAAAGTGGAACAGCCTTCTCCAACCTCGTGCTGGCTGGGGCTGATGGGAGTTGTAGTCCAACAGTGTAGGGCACCAAGTTGGTGAAGACTGAAGTTGACTGACAAGACAGCAGAATAATTACTTTCTTAAGTCCTTTAAAGACATCTAATTTTATGGCTTTATTCTTCCATTTCAATAGCAGAACAATTAAGATGGAATCTCTAAGGAATTCTTCATAACAATAAGATGCTTCTTATCGTGGGCAACCGTCTGCCTGCACTGTCCTACAAATACTCTTTGTTTTGAATATTCACTATATCAACCAACCACTCATTTCTCCCACAAAAACTAAAAAAGGGGGGGTTCACTGCATATGATTGTCTTTCCTCTCTGCATCCATCTGCTTCCCAGCTCTTCATACTTTCTTATTAAATTGCAATCTTGGCTACTCTGCATTGTGTTTTGTGAATTTTGCATAAGCACAGGGCCAGCTCCACCATTCGGCAAAGTGAGGCAACAGCTGCAGGTGGCAGATGCTCTTTATCATAAGCCACACACCACTGCCCAGTCATCCCCATCAGTTGGAGGACAGAGCTGTGTGTGCTACATGTCCCGACCCTCATAAAATAGCCTGCTGCGTCAGGTGCAGTGGAGACCACCATCCCATGCCAGTGTTGTAAAAAGGGTCAACTGCCATTCCAGTACATGGAATAGGGTGGAGATGCATCTTGTACTTTGCCTCAGGCAACAATATGTCTCGGACCAGCCCCACAGAATCAGCCCTTCCATGGTGTTCATTACAGTGGTACCTCGGGTTAAGAACTTAATTCGTTCTGGAGGTCTGTTCTTAACCTGAAACTGTTCTTAACCTGAAGCACCACTTTAGCTAATGTGGCCTCCCGCTGCCACTGCACTGTTAGAGCACAATTTCTGTTCTTATCCTGAAGCAAAGTTCTTAACCTGAGGTACTATTTCTTGGTTAGCTTCTTTTGAATTTGACATGTTTACTCAGAAGTACATCTCACAGTTCAGTGGTGCTTGCTACCTCATAACTGTGTTTAGGATTTCAGTCTTACACATATATAGCAGATAGCACATTACACACCCAGCTTAGTCACCTTGAGACAGGCTGTTGAAAAATCTGGAGCTTTGCTCACATGGCACCACTATGGTGTAGTGGTTAGAGCAATGGACTAAGACCTGGGAGACCAGAGTTCTAATTCCCACTGGGCCATAAAGCTTCCTTGATCACCTTGGGCCAGTTGCTGTATCTCAGCCTAACCTACCTCACAAGGTTGTTGTGAGGATAAAATGGGGAGAGGGAGAACCATGTATGCAACCCTTGAGCTCCTTGGAGAAAGAGTTGTAATATAAATTCCATAAATAAATAAGTAAAATAAAAAAGTAGCAGAGCAGCCTTTAAATAAATTGCTGTGCACACTGATTGAATAGTAATAATGATGGTAGTGATAATGTTTTAGAAAACTGAAAGGAAGAGCAATTCCATTATAAAGTTTCATTCAGATAGGGCACATACATTTGGAGACATGAATGATTGATTTCTCATTGTATTGCTACTGCAAACCTAAGTATCAAGACACTACCACACTTAGAATTGTGATTACATGCAAAGAAAACCCTCTAGTCACTTGCTTAGAAATGAAGCTGGTTAATGATACTGAATTCTCACTTGGCAACTGTATAGCCTAGCAAGAAGCAATTAGAAGATGCTGAACATCAGGGCAGCGAAGCATAAATGACAACTTGCCATTGAGGCACACAGCTATCACCAGCTTTGAGTACCTGATCTTACTTGTTTCATTGCCTCTCCATGAATTATCCAAGGCCCCAGGAAACTGAAGAAGCAAAGTGGCCTTTCCATGGCAGTGAAGTTTCCTGGTCTAAATAAAGAAAATGTGGATACCTAACTAGGGGTTCAATAATCATTGCACAAGTTTTAAATTTCCAGAATTTTTTGTGGATACTATTATTAGGAGAGAGATGGAAAAACAGAGCTATATTAAGAAGCAAACAGTTAAGCCACATGAATGATGTCAATAGTTCTTCCAATGAAACCATAATATTTACTGGAGCAAAATATATTTTAGAAGGGCAACAACTACAATACATAAGACTGGAAACCAGGCTTCTGGTAGTGGGAGAAGACAGTATTTTGCCCTTTTGCTATGGTACTAGGAGTTGTCCTGGCCTCCTTCACTGCTTATACAAGAATATTTCCTTATACAGTCCATTTATTGGCTACTAATCAGCTGAAGCACTAAGTTGCCAGGAGCCATTGATGTCATCTTCTTGGGTGAAGAGATGTGCTTGCTCCCTTTGTGCATCAACATCTTGTGTTACCTGCATCGATGGATGAAGAATTTGATTCAGTTCACATTTAAAAGTGAACCTAGCTAATTCACAGTCTATGAAACAATATGTGAACCGGCCAGTGCAGTTCTCAAGCCAAGTAATATGTGCAAAAATGTGTATGCATAAAAATGCATATGTTCATGAAAATAACATACAACAATGTTATATTAGAGTAAGCTGCTTTGCCAAAACATGTATATTAGACAAAATTGCATATAAATGTGAATTTTAGGAGAAATTCGCACTAAACTGTTGAATTTTCATGAAAGCTTATTTATAATAATAATAATAATAATAATAATAATAATAATTGTAGACTAATGTAGAGAACTGAACTAAAAGTTGGAAACATGAGAAAATGAGAGAAACTGAAATGGATATATTTGCCCATTTCTAGTTACCTGGGCTTGGTGCTTAGTCACACATGTCTAACTTTTGTCTCTGACTTTTGTCTTCTGGGTTTCTGGAGGTTTTCCTGTTGTTATTCTGTCTCTCATAGCTACAATAAACCTAACATTAAAATTATGGACTGGTCATTTCTTCGTCAGAGGGCAAACGGGCAAATTTAGCAGGGGATCAAATACTTTCCCCCCTCACTGTAAGAAGGTATCATTTTCATTGCATGATGTTCTGTTTCTGTTCCGCTGCAGTTCATCTGCCAATATTATTTGTCCCACTGTCTGTTGCAGCAAATTATACAACTTGCATAGTTTATGTAAATTACATTGCCATTATGTTCTTCCACCCCATCATTTCAATGCAAAGGAAATGCAATGCAAATGGGGGGAAATTTTACATATTGCTCGTGGACTGAAAGCAGCAGCAGCAGCAGCAACAACAACAACAGTGAATACTGATCATATATGCTGGATTGATTTCCATTCTGGACATGGGACAAATAAATGAACATCAGCAATTTCCACTCCCATCTCTGTTTTTGTCAAAATTCTTCGACATCCCTACTTAATGATAAAGTTTGTATTCTGCCATTGTATCACTGCTGCATCGATATTCATAAGCTGAATAATGTTAAATTGCTGTCTATCTTCAATAGACTTTATGCAGGTTCCTCTTGCATTCCAAGCTTTGTGTCTGCTGGAGATTAAACTCTGCTAAAGGCTGCCTAGCTGTAATTCTTCACTGACAGTTGTTTCATTAGTTGATGAGGACTAGCTTAAAATAAACTTTAATTAAACTGAGAACTGAAATAATATGTTTTAGACTACAGATTGTTCCCATATGGAGCACTTTTGCTCCCTGAGCTGTACTTTCAGTCCAGTTACTATTTAATCTATATCAAGGCATAACCGGATGATGCTTGCTAACTAGAACAAAAATTCATGAAGGATTTTGCAAGGTTCACATGAGACAGAGAATATTGCAGTAAAGTGGCTACTGAAGAGCTGGTAGCTGTCTTAATGGGACTCCAAATGACAAGAAGGAAAACAATGAAGCAAAATGCAAATAATAATGACAATATAATAATAATAATAATAATAATAATAATAATAATAATAATAATAATTTATTTGTACCCCACCCATCTGGCTAAGTTTCCCCAGCCACTCTGGGCGGCTAACAACAAAGATTAAAAACACATTAAAATGTCACGGGTTAAAAACTTCCTTAAACAGGGCTGCCTTCAGGTGTCTTCTGAATGTCAGGTAGTTGTTTATCTCTTTGACATCTGGAGGGAGGGCATTCCACAGGGCAGGTGCCACTACCGAGAAGGCCCTCTGCCTGGTTCCCTGTAGCTTTGCTTCTCGTAGTGAGGAAACTGCCAGAAGGCCCTCGGCGTTGGACCTCAGTGTCCGGGCAGAACGATGGGGGTGGAGACGCTCCTTTAGGTATACTGGGCCAAGGCCATTTAGGGCTTTAAAGGTCAACACCAAAACTTTGAATTGTGCTCAGAAATGTACTAGGAGCCAATGTAGATCTTTCAGGACCGGTGTTATATGGTCTCGGCGGCCGCCCCCAGTCACCAGTCTAACTGCTGCATTCTGAATTAGTTGTAGTTTCCAGGTCACCCTCAAAGGTAGCCCCACATAGAGCACATTGCAGTAGTCCAAGCGGGAGATAACTAGAGCATGCACCACTCTGGCGAGACAGTCCACAAGCAGGTAGGGTCTCAGCCTGCATACCAGATGGAGCTGGTAGGCAGCTACCCTGGACACAGAATTTACCTGCGCCTCCATGGACAGCTGTGAGTCCAAAATGACTCCCAGGCTGCGCACCTGGTCCTTTAGGGGCAGAGTTACCTCATTCAGGACCAGGGAGTCCTCCAAAAAAGAGAAACAGCATCAAATGATATAATAAAAGCAAGAGCAGACTTGTAAAAACCAGACAATCAAGACAAAGAGTGTAACATTGTTATTTTTCTAGGTCTTTCGTGTCCTACAAAAGACTGATGATGCAATCCTGTGTAATCCTACTCAGAAGGAAGCCCTGAATTTGAGTTAAGCTCCAAGCAAGATGGGGTGACCACCTCAGGTGGCAGTATCCACTGGGGCAGCAGATCCCAGTGTCAACCTTTCTTTCCCATCTTGTTCCTGATGTAGACATTCCTTTACACCTTCTTCCCTGGTGGGGACGGGGCCCACCTCATGTGCCAAAATGTCTTGGGCAGCCCTTCCCTCTTCTAAGCATGTATAGCAAGGATGGGGAACCTGGTGCCCTCCAGATGATGTTGGACTCCAACTGCTATCATCCCTGACCTGGCTGGAGCTGATGGGAGTTAGAGTCCAGCAATATCTCATGGGATGTATGTATAGGACTGCGGACTGAAATAAGAATATGTGAATGAATTAAGGGTTTCCAGCAGAGTTTAATAAACCTTTCAAACCTTAGTTGCTTCCACATCCTACAGATCTGTTCAACCATGTTATAAAAAAGGTGAAACTAGTTATACCACTGTGGCTTAATCCAAGTTTGATTTTAAGAGCCAAAACCTTTCTACAGTGTATTCAAGCCCCTAAATGGACTTCGATGCTTTTCTGAATGGATTTAGCAAGGAGAGAGTGTACCACTTATACAAACCAGCACACCTGACTCCATTCCCATTCACATATATTTAATGGGTTTGGGGGATAAAATTCTATTTAGAGCACCGTAGTATATTGTAGCCACTTCTTATTTACCAGACTGAAAACATACATTAAGAAGTTATCACTTATCTTGCAGGAGAAAAAATTGAGAGTGAAGGGCCCATTCCATGCTTTGCATGCAGCCATACTTCCTCAGTTACTAAAATGCCTGTTGATGTACCAGTCCAGGAAGAAATAAGATTTTCATTATGATATGCAGGCTGCTAAGATTGTAGTCTAATGGCACCCTATTCCCAAGGAGGAACAAAATGGCTTGGAACCAGTATAAGTGAAGAAAGGCTTATATAGCATTGTGCAGACATGTGCTCTGTACACAACTGAATGGGGGAGAGGATTGGCAGTGAGCTGCTAGCCTTGCCCCCAATCTCCATTCATTCAGTTCAATGTTCTTTCTGCACAGGGGCCTTCAGGGGTGGGAAACCTCTTTCTGCCAGAGGGGCACGTTGTCTTGTGGTCAATCTTCTGGGGGATGTATGCCAGTCCTGGCTGGGTGGTGTTAAGTAGCTTTCACTGCTTGCTTCCATTTTGTGTTCAAATGGGTTTGGCTGAAGACGGGGTTGGCTTTGGTGGATGACCATATGAAAGGATGACCTTCCTTCTTTGACCTTATGTACAGTCCTGTGGTTGCTTTCTGTATGCTTGACCATCTTGTCAGTGAGGTCAACATGAGGATCCAGAAAGTTCATTTCTCCTCAGGAAATGAGGTTGCAATAATGGTAGCATAATTGAGTACTGAATAAAAAGCACCAGTTGTGGGTTTTGACATCCTGAAACCTCTGCTTTAGACTCAGAATGCAGGCTTCTTCGACCAACTGGGAATCCCATAGAATTGCAAATACAAACTAGATAGAACAATGGCACTTCCAGGATGAGTCAGACAATCTCAAGCCATAAACATTGTTCTCAAAAGGGAAATCCATTCAGGAGGATCTCTCTCTCTCACACACACACCAGCCAGCATTCCAGATGAGACATTATTTATTGACTACCTGCTCAAATATACAATGTATTAGAACTTGCAGTCCCCTTTCATTCCCTCACTTTCACAAAATTCCCTTTCGTTCCCCCATTTTATCCAACCTCCTTTCATTTTCTTCATTTTTACCCCTTATCATTTGTCATTTTTTCAGTTCCCCAAGACACACTTTGGATCCTCCACAAAGCTACGAATGGAAAGTTGCTTTCATCATCATGGAGGGGTTCTGAGCATTAGTATTAGCTTGTTTAGGGAAGTTTTTAATGTGTGACATTTTAATGTATTTTAATCTTTGTTGGAAGCCGCCCAGAGTGGCTGGGGAAGCCCAGCCAGATGGGCGGGGTACAAATAAATTATTATTATTATTATTATTATTATTATTATTATTATTATTATTATTATTTATTGCACCCCAAGAGGGTCTTGCTTCTCCCATAGCCATGGTCTGGGATCCCAGCAGAAATCAGGCTTAGCTTTGTGTCTCAGCTGTCCAGCCTGCTTCATTGCTTCTAGCTTCTAATTGACACACCTCAACTTAGGCTTTTTGTTCTTTCAACTACCAGACAGTTGAGGGAGGGGACAACACCATTTGTCTTCTAACAGACAGCCACTTCCTTTGTTACCTTAACAACCCATACTTACAGTGCCATTACCAAGAAACTTGTCTGGCTATTCCAGCAGTTAGATCCTTGTTGGATGCAGGAATTAGAAAGGACTCAGGCATATAGCCTACTCCTTACAAATTCAAAATATAAATTCCCTTTGGGGTTTGGTGTCAGAGAGGGAATGCAGATGTGTTTGCAAACCAGCAGGGGAAGGATGCTGTTGCTTCGTGGGATCTGCATAGCAGAAAGCCATAGAGGCTAACTCTCTCCATAGAAACATGAGTTGTTATGGGAGGGATTGAAGAAGAGCTTTAATCTGCAAGTAATATCACACCTACATAACTGGCATTCCCCTCCATCAGTTAGCAGGAAAACCTTCCTAGTTTTTAAGCTTCAAGACAAGCTTTCCAAAAGGCTGGCTGAGCTGAGCAGCTTCTATTAAACTTGCATTAGTTAAAGACAAACAATTTAGAGCCATTTATCTATAGCCACAAAGCCTCCAATTTAAACCCCGGAAGTGAGGGGGAGGGGGATAGGGAAGTATGAATCTACAGCCTTAGATTTTCTGTGCACTGCTTAGATCAAAAGACATCAGGATGAGTGTTTTGTGCAATGATCAAAAGACTTAGCAGAAGCTGCACCTGTCAGCAGAACAAGTTCAGTTTTGTATAGACAAAACCCAGAGTGGAGCTGGCATAGCATGAGAGACAGAAGGCCTCTGAAGCAGCAAAGTGTAAGTGCAGAGAGTGGATTTAGAGCAAGGATGTGTAAATATAGGATTAAATGCTAATGCCAGATGATAAAGTTCTAATGTTCTTTCATTAGACCATTCCTAGCTAATAGTTCCTTGATCAGCACATCTCCTGGAAGATAAATAGGATGGTAAGCGACAAATACATAAACAGTGCACCATGTTGATTGTTAAAATGAAATTGATGGATGGCTCTTCTTCCGTGAGACTCCTTTGAATTACTGGATATAGATAAAAAGACCCATCATGTTATACTCATATGCTGGCTCTAATGACTATTAATAGGTACCGGTTACCCACATACACAAGAGGTTCAGTCTTATGGCTCTAGCATTCGTTTCCTGTTCAGTGCAGATAACAGAGCACTGTACTGTATTAAGAACCATTTTAACTCTGCTCCAAGATGATGGCAGAAAGATGTTGCTTCAGCAGGGTTGACGTGCTTTCCTTCCAGAAGCAGAGGGCTGCCATTTGAGCCACCCAAACTGCTTTAACTGTGGAAGCTGCAGAGAGCAAAAACAGAGCTTCTGGACACTGTAGCTAGGCAGCCTCCTTCTCTTATCAGCATGTTTTAAAAGAAATCTGATATGCCCAGTTCTAGCCCTCTTCTAATGGACATAGCGATGAGTTACATACATGCAGCTGCATGCTAAAACACTGGGCACTCAAGAAATGACAGCTGGTAGGTTGAGAGCTCAGAGGTAAAGTTTAGAAGCTAGCCCGGATTCAAAAAGTCAAAGGAACATACTCCGGTTTCTCTTCAGATCTTATACCGTAAATCTTTCGCCTTTTACAAAAAGTCAAAGGAAATCTAGGCTATTTCACTCAAAATGGCAGCCATACTGAGGTCAGTTCAGGTCCCCTCATTTTGCATCATGGTAGTCTCTGTCACCAGGAATATGAAGGCATCAGCCACTCAACCCTGGAATTGGGGTGGAATTCTCCAGGCCATCACCGTAGGACCCCCCCCCCCCCCCTCAGAGAAAACGCACTGAAATTTGTGAAAGCTCAACCTATACAAGGGAACATCTTACTCATACTGCTTTCAATGCATTGCAGACAAAATGTTCACAGAAAAGAATATATAGTTTCTAATTGCTTTGTAAGCTGTTTCCCACTGCCTTCTCTGAATTCTTAGAAAATGGGTTTTGGTCACTGAATCATAATATTAATTTCAGAGAACATTATGGTTGCACACCACCCCGATTCCAGGGTTTGGAACTCACCCAAAGTTCATGCTTCCTTTGGGGAATGAGGCACAGTGGAGACTGTGGTGTCTTTATGCACACTGCACAGCTGTCCCGTTTTAAGCAGAACATCCTGGATTTACAGAAGGCACCCCAGCTTCTGATTCCATTCCCAGACGTCTTGTTTGCCTCCTGAACTGTTGGCAAATGTCCCGCCTGGGGCAGTTGTGAGACTGCCCCGAAACTGGAACAAAGTCTTGTGCACATTCCTGGCTACTTGAGTCCGGTGGCACAGTCATATGTGATTGTTCCCCAGCTTGAAGAACAACACACACAAGCCGTTGATTGAGGCTAAACTATTTATTGTAGGTAAAATGCAGAGTATGTCTCTGCTTTGCCAGCTCAGAAAGTCAGAGCTGTCCATAAGAGTGTCCAACATCTCTCGAGCCAGAAGAGAAAGTAAAAAGTACAATAACATCACATGGCTGAGAAAGCAGATAAGACAGCTGGCTTTCTCACGGGTAACAAAACAGACACATATCACACCAGCCTCGCTGCTGCTGCTTTGGCAGCTCGGCCTGGACAAATATCCCAGAGTAAAAGGCACACTTTTTTGGTCCCACACTCTGGTGCAAGACAATTGCCTCCCACCAGATTGTTGGACCAAAAGACAGAACCAAAAGATGTCCTCTCACCTTGTGCCCATGTGCCACCCACTCCCCCTTCTCCTTCCAGAAGCGGTGCTGGCTTCTGGAATTACGTCAGCTGAAAAGCTGAGTCACTGCGGCCCTTGAAGCAGCAGCAGCCATGGCCACCGCTGCAGAGGTGAAGGCAGCAGCAGTGGGCGAAAGTGTGTAAGGGCCTGTCAGCAGTGTGGTGCAGGGGGAGGGGTGAGCCTCAAGGGAGGGAGGGAGACGTGAGTCGAGGGAGGGGGTGGGGCCTGAGTGAGCCGGGGTGGGGCCTCTGTTGAGGTCGTGTCCCGATTTGCCTCACTGGGCTGTTGGTCTGCTTTATAATATATTGTTTATTTACACATATATGCAGCCTGAGCCTATGATCAGTGGCGAAGCTGCATGCTCTGGCACCGGGGGCAGAGAGCAGGCGGGGGCATGGCTGGCGCGTGTCCCGGGGTCATGGCACATCGCCCGCGGGGGTGTGGTGTGCATCCTGGAGACGTGGCACGCCGCCCGCAGGGGCGTGCATGGCATGTGTCCGGGGGAAGCCACACTCGTACCCCCCTCCCCGATGGTGACGGGGGCAGTACACTCCCCTCACCCCCCGTTCCTCCACCAGTGCCCATGATGGAGGGGTTCAGAATATTAGCACCCCAAGATGGCCTTGTTTCTCCCATAGGCATAGCCTTGGATCTAAACAGACATTAAACACCACATTCTGCCTGCTGCTTTGAGGCTGTGTCACATAGCTTCTTCCTAACCTAAGTTTCTAACTCATGTTGCTCCCAATTCTCTACTGTAAACCCTGGCTTTATCTGTTGAGAGAGGAGTCCCATCTCTGTTTCTTTGATCCATTGTTTTGTTAATGGTTCATCCCCCATATTATCACCTCACACAGAAAGTTTAGACTAGCTTAACAAGCTTTTGACACTTGCTGATTCCACATGGGTCTGGTCCCAGGTTTAACATTCTGAGCCTTGATTAAATTCTAACAGTTACTGGTTCCAAGAAGTTAGAAATGTCTAGCACCCACAGAACTCATAACATTACATTTGTCAATGCAATTTCTGTGCACGTACACACTGATGAGTTGTTTTGGAGGCAAAAAGATAAGGTTGTTTGTAGGGTTGTACTTGGCATTCAGGTGGTGTGTTATAAGGAATATGTATGTATTGTATGCTTCATTTCTGCGAGAGCATTCAAATTGGTTTGAGGCGGGGACAGTGAATAAAGTGTTAGCAATAAATCTGCAAGAAAACTGACATTAGAGCAGTGCTTGTCCAAGGATAAATAGCACCCTGTTTGCGGTTACTCCTGGATACATCCCCTTGCATGAACAAGTCTGGGGTATTCTTAGGTCCAGTATTGGCTCAGAGGGAAAGGGGTCTTTCCCCCTCTTTTTTATGACAGGGAGATATATTTCCACCAGATTTTAAATGGAAATATGGAACATGCATCAACCAGACTACTCATTCACATTGCGCATGCAGCTCCTCTGCTTTCTCTTATGTTTTGTCAATGATCAGATTTAAAATTAAGAAACAGTATGAGAGAGCAGTGTAAGACAGTGATGTAAACCTTACGTATGAAACTAGCAATGTCTACTTACTGGCTGGAATATATGTATCTCGGTGACTTGTAAAGCTCACCTCAAGCATGAGAAGAGCATGACATTTAAACTGAGCCAAAGAAGAAATCAAGTCTTCCCTCTCTGCTTTCCTTTAATACACAGGCTGTCTCCAAAACTTCTCACTCCCAACAGTAGCAATGTTGGAATAAAGGAAGAGAGGGAGCTCTCCCATTCCTTGGCTCCCAGCTACTGTTATGAACCAAGCATCACAAGCACTGGGAAATGAAATTTTCCCAGCACAATTGACCTCTGCCAGTTGCAATGGGGAAATTGTGCTTCCCAGTGCTCCTAACACCTGGCTTGCAGCCATAGCAGCAGGAGCAGCTTGCCTGGTGGGGTAGAGCCATGGTAATAGCTTCCCAGCAGTGGCCTTGCTATCACTTACCAGGAGATGGAGAAGGAGGGGGGGAAAGCAGCAGTGCAGTCAGGGTTGCACAGTGTACCAGTGGAGCCAATCCAACACTCCTAGAGCACCAGTGTTGTCCCAACCTCAATGCTGTTCCCTTCACTGGCCCAGAAAATAGCAATGATGCTCCCGCCTGGTGGCTATGGCTGTGACTCTGCCCCACCACATGAGCTGCTCCTGCATGGCAGCATATAAGGTACCACAGGAGTCTCAGAGTAGCCCCTTTCCTTTCTCCTAGGAGCCATCTATGTAAGCAGTTTGGAATTAGAGAGCAGGTTTAGAGGCAGGCAGGCATGGAGAGGTAAATGGGCAAGAGAGAGGGAGGGTTGGTGGCTCAGAATTTGGAAGAGAATCAGGTCCCATCTTGTTCCTGATGGCATTGTTGTCAGAGATCTGAGGGTATCTGGTTTAGCTTCAAATTGGACTTGAAGTAAAGCAAGCTATTTTCTGAATGTTGAAGGAAATAGAATTCAGTTTTCCAGGTCCAGGTCTGGCCTGCCAAGGGAGTTCATATCATCACCTACTAAAACACTCCATCTATGAATACTCCATAAAGTAGATTTCCAAGAGTGGGTTGTTACTAGCGTCACATTTTCAGTAGTTTTATTAATGTTGTAAACAATGCCACTGACAGGAAAAGCTTTGGTTTGTAATTTCAGACTGATAAATCCTGTATCTGAATGTGGATACTTTTTGTGGAGAGAGAAATCTCATTTAATTTCCTAATTTGTTCCATGCTTTAAAAAACACAGTGTGTTAACTTCTGAAATAACACACAAGACTAGTACTTCTGAACTGTTCTCAGAACATTGAGATGGATGTACGTTATCTCAATCAAGTTATACACTCATCAAGCTGTTTTGAAAATGGCTACAGAATACTAAACAATACAGGCGAGCAGATCTTTGATAAGACTTTTAAAAAGAGCTTTTCCAGTGCTTAACAGAGCATACAAAATGGGCCAGCTATATAGCCCTAAGTATTCAGCTGTCATAGGAAAAAAGTCATGGGTTGTGGTTCATTGTGTAATGATTTCTGGACACCAGCAAATAAATTATCCATTTTAAATTAAAGAGAGTGCCTAATATTTTGAATATCATAAATGTATCTAAAAATCATAAGCAAACAAGGTTCTCTCCAATATCTTACTAATATGAAGAACTTTCTCGATGAATAAATATCTTAATTAAACACAAGTAATTAAACTAAAAGCCCTATCAAATGTAGCTTGTCACTCAGCATACAACATTTAATTCAATCTTTCTTTTCCATTCCCTGGTACCTTTTCCCCCAATAAACAAATTCATTCACAGAAGATCAAGTTTCACTAACCCAGAAAGCAGATGACAGTCAATCAGCTAATTGACACAGGAAAGGCTTTTATATAAATGTTGTCTAATTAAAGCTCATATAAAATTTAATGTTACACGGTCTTCTTGTGTTATACATTACTCTGTTACTAAACATTGCCCTGCACCATTAAAGATTGTGGAAGCCATGTCAGAAAACCCAGAAAGACTGGTCATATATTTAGGCTTCACGGAAAGCAGCTGCTCTTGAACTATGTGGAATCATCAGCTATACTAATAACAAACTCAAGTGCTGAGTTACAATGACTATGTAACCAAAACAGAGCTACTGGGGAATAAGAGGGATGTTTGTAGTAGTAGAGAAAAAAAACCTTAGGAATAAAATAAGGGTGGGGAATGAAGTATCCTGGCAGAAGGCATGGCAAGTTGGCTGGAACCCTGATCAGGAGTTTCCCACGATGCAATACAGTATTTAGTTCCTGGTCCCACTTGTAGATTCCATGTACCATATTTTGCCGTCCATAAGATGCCCCCATGTATAAGACGCCCCTGCGACGAACCTCCACTTCAGACTCTCCCCTTGTTACTAAGTTAAATTTTTAATCAGGTGTTCTGGTTCAAATTACCATGCACCCCACCTGTCCCTCTGAGGTCCGTCTGTTATTGCCTTTCCCTTTGGTTAATAAACTGGGAATTTCTTAGTAACGGGAGTTTTCCTGTCCAGCGACCGTGGCCGGTTATTTCCACTGCTCTGGGCTTCGGGGGTTAACCTCTCCTTTGCCTACAGTTCGGGGCCTCTCTTTATTAGATCCCCTCACTGTAGCAGTTGGCTAAGCCCTCTTAGCAATTCTGTGGCAATACCAGGTTTTCCGCCCGCTAGCCCCTCCTGAGGGAACCCTAAGACACAAACTATCGCCTTTCAGGTTAGTCTTGCCCTTTTCCTGAGCTCCCCTCCTCAAGAGCTTATATAACTCGCTGGACCACAATAACGACGATATTCTCTTGGCTCAAAAATGAGAGATCTTTATTTAGTACAGAGCATAACGGTTTCAGTATAGGTTCATAAGCTTAGTTTCTTAACAGTGTAGATTCTTCTTTTCAGAAACACAAAAACATCTTCAACAATCCTAACCTAACCTAAACCTAACCTGGCCCCACACCCTCCTTCTTCAGTCACCACTCTCCAACCCTCACACACCCACCAACGGCTGCTCCCTCCTTTTTAAATAGCGGAATGTCCCGCCTCCCAAGGATATCTGCCACTCAAACTGTGGAGCCCATTAACCCTTAAAACACCATGGGTCTCTGAACAGCCCCTAATTTATATCTGATTCTGTTGCCTATTTTTGCGGCAACAACCAAATGCCAGTCCACCCTTGGCACTATCCATGTATAAGATGCCCCCTAATTTTTGACATTACCGGTATTTTTTAGGGGGGGAACCTAGTCTTATACATGGGAAAATACGGTAATTGAACATTGTTTTACTCTACCCTTGGTTTATATTCATAAAACTGATCCAGATTAGGACAGTGCCAGGTAGAAAGGGAGGATTTAAATGAAGTGTAGGAAACCTTTGGCCCTCCAAACGTTGCTGAACCACAACCCCCATCATCCCTGATCATTGGCTATGCTTCCCATTAAGTGAATCTTATAGAATCCTTTAAGAAGTACACAAACAGAGAACACATAGCAAAATAGCTGTTCCGGAAGTAAAAACAGAACATTAATTCAGAAAGAATTAATCTAACTCCGTCACTTAGTGGTCAAAGTGTTTGGTGATGCACCTTCTCAGAAAAAATGTCCCATGCAGAGCTTTTTCAGAAAGTTGTTTACAAAGGAAATATACGTATATTTGCCTTCAATTATTCGCTAACTCTGCTCTTAAAAGATACTAATTTCTTGGTAGCTGTGATGGCCTGGGAGTCAGACTCTGATGCTGAACCTGAGGGATCCCAGCCTGCACGGGATTCCCCGCCTCCAGAACCAGCTGAGCCGGGGCCAGGGCTTGAGCCTGAAGGATCCCCACCTGTGCTGGATCCCCAGGTGCAGGCATCAGCAGAGTCTGCTCTGGCTCCTGATGGGAGGGAGGACCCATTGCCTGCAGGTGCTCCACTCCCAGCCTCTTCAGAGGAAGCTGAGGCATCCCCTGGGTCCAGTAACCCACCATCCTCTCCTGAGCTACAGAGGCTCAGGGCAGAGAGGCGAAGGGAGTTAAGTGTTTGCAGGAGGAGTGCTCGCCTCCAGGCCCAGAGGAGAGGCGAGTCTCCGGAGGATCAGGACCGCCCTAAGCATAGGGCCAGATAAAAGCCAGCCAGACCCAGCCCAAGTTGCGTGAGCAACTTAGTTGCAAGCGTGTGCTCAACCTGCAACCTTGTGCCTTGGACCTTGACCTGCTCCCTGCCTCGCTCCCCGCCGGATTGACCTTCTTTGGACCCCTAGACCCAGGACTGGACTTGGACCTCGCTTCATGGACAAACCCTTGGGGCTAGCACAGTAGCTATTTTAGGTTGAATGTTGAAAGACCAGGTCTTTCAGAACATTGTGACAGAATCCTACTCATCTCTGAAATATTAGCCTTTCCCCAGCTAAAATCTGAAATAGCTGCTCTGCTCACCCTTCTTAGTTTTACAATTTAGAGAAAGTTTAAGAAACAGTTGACATGTAAGGGTTAAGCTCTCTTCAATGTCTTTGGGGTTATTTTTAAAGCTATTACTCCTGAGTATATTAATAAAAATCAGGATTTAATACACCTGAGTTACATACATTATCTCTTCATTCCAGTGTATAAGATGCTGTCAGTAAACCTTCAAGAGCCAAGTGTTGTGTGCTTTTAGTCTTAGTTGGGTTTAGCTACCTGGTTTCTAAAACACTGAATTGTTTCACAAGTCAAGAGATGGATTTTTAAATCCTCCAAATCTTGCAGCAAATATACAGATCTTCGTCTAGAGTTACAAATCCGATCAGAAGGTTTGTAAAGCCCCACAAAAGATTTATCGGGGCAAGTTTTCATTTAACAACTCTGTTCTTTGCCTTGTTGGACATATACATAAGTGACTTAGGAGGATTCCAGAGTGCTGTCTCCTATTTGGGTTAGATTGATAAATCCTTCTCTTTGCCTGTCACACCCACAAGTCAAAATCCTGATCTAGTTATTGGTTGTCTGTGTCTTCAAAGAAACTCAAAGCTAGGAAGGTACTGTACACAAAGAGGAAGGAGAATGTTCACATCTGCAGCAGCATTCTGGTTGGGAGTGCTGTTTATTCCCATCCCACTCATCTCTGCCGGTGAAAGGCTTAGGAATATTCTGCAAGGGCTTTTTCTGCCTCTCAAAGATGATGTCGTGCATCTACAGCTACTGCTCAGCTACATATTTAGGCACCGTGGTGGAATGGCAGGGCTGGCCCCAACCAGACAAAAGGCCTGCATTGTGCTTTCTCTTCCTCCTTGCCCAGCTATGAGAACTGCCCTTCTCCAAAAAGTATGTGCTGTTTGCTCAGTTCTGCAATCGATGATGATGATGAAGATGATGATGATGAATCCCACACTTTAGCTTAAAAAGGCTTCCCAAGCAGCTTACAGATATCAATAAGACATTCCCTGTCCTCAGGTTCTCAATAGAAAAGTCACAATGGAAAAGAAGGAACTGGTAGGGAGTAGGGAAGAAGCAAGCTCTGGCTATATTGCTTAATTACAGAGATCTTGTAGTGAACACTAAGAATGGAACAATTTGGAGAGCAGGCTAAAGTTCCTGGTGTCTCAGCAAAGGTAATGGAGAGACTGTGCAGTTGAATCTCTTTCCCACCTCTCCCCATATGGTCCAACCTGGGCCCTGCAATCATCATCTGAGGCCCTTCTTTGCATGCCTCCTTCACAAGAGGTCCGGAGGGTGGCAACACGAGAATGGACCTTTTCTGCGGTGGCTCCCTGTTCGTGGAATGCTCTCCCTAGTGAGGCTCACCTGGTGCCTCCATTACATATCTTCAGATGCCAGGCAAAAACATTTCAAACCAGGTGATTAGCATTCTACGGCTTTTTAAATGTGTTTGTGGGAGTGAGGAGTTATTGATTTGTTTTTGTTTTATTATGTATTATGTATTCTCATTTTGTATTTTTCTTTTGTGAACCACCCTGCTGAGGGGGAAGCCTAATGTAACTAGACTTTCAGCAAAGATGATGGAGGTGCCCTGCAACCTCGTCTCTCTCTTCTATAGCCTGGTAGAATGACTGCTATAGCTGTCTCTTGAGGAAGGAGCCTATACAGGTGGTCATTTAGCAGAACCAATGGAGAGGCCCTGCAAGCATATCTTAATCCACATTTTCTGGGTTGGATATTGTGCTGGCTTCAAACACCCATTGGGTCGTCATCAACTGCCCAATGTTCCACTGGAACAGTCATGGAAAACTAGGGCATGTTGACTCAATCGGCACCTCCTAGACTAATGTGCAGAATGGAACTTAAGTTACTCACCAGGTTTTGAACTTCCTCGATTTGGGTCATAGTTCTGAGCTATATATATATATATATAGAGAGAGAGAGAGAGAGAGAGAGAATCTAAAATGCGCATTTTGAAAGAAAATGTGTTTTTAAAATATGTAGTTGAGTGTGTGCTTAAATGTGTGTGGGGGGGGGAGAAATCAGAGATAAATACAAAAATCACAAAAGTTATACAGATCATATAATTATGGAGTTATACAGAACAATCCCTAGTTGGGGATAGGGTAGCCATTCAGCTTGGTTCACATTTTAATGCAAGCCTACCCAATTTGCATTTTTCTGAGATGATATGCAAACCAAATCACAGTTATCTTTAAAGTTCACCGTTCTCTGAATTTTGCAATGCAATTCTCCAGTAAATATAGGGCTGCCATACATCTGGATTTTCCCAGACAATATTGGGATTTCAAAGGCAGAATTGATGTCTAGGGGAAATTTCCGAAAGGTAGCACTTTGTCCTAAAAAGCTCAACAACTTTTGGGGTGTCTTGGTTTTTACTTTTTCAAATATGGCAAGCCTAGATTATATACAAATATGTGTATATTGTAGAGGGGTGTTATAAAAATTAATATGTTGGTGAAAATGCATTCTATTTGGGGAAAGTGCTTGCAAAAATGCATGTTAGATGAAATTGCATGCAAAAATGGGTATATTCAGGGAAATGTGCACTAAAATAATGACAATTTTTTATTGTGGCTTAAAAAAAATCACAAACTGATGAAGAAATATGGTGAACTGAATATTGGAAAAAGGAGAAACTGAATGGCATATTCACTTATCATTAGAGCATCAGAAAAGCTCTGCTAGATCAGGCCAATGGCCCATCAAGTCCAGCATCTTTTTCTCACGTTGGCTAACTAAATGCTCACAGGAAGCCCAAAAGCAGAACATGAGTGCAGCAGCAACTGTCCCTGTGTCTACCAGTTAAGTGTGTTTAGGATTTAGAACAAACATACCAAGAGTGAAAAGAGGGGTGGGAGTTTTTGAAAAAAGCATAGCAAAACAGGGGTTAATCAGCAGCTAGCAAGATGGAAAAGTTGAAGGCATGACAGCCCAAGAGAGGGCATAGTATTAGCAGATTTTAAGGAGAGATTTGAATGAGAGTTTCAGAATAACGTGTCTGTTTTTAGGCTTCCGAATAAAACTAGGGCAGTGATGAGGAAATGTGAAGAAGAGTGCATTTGGTAGAGTGCATTTTTCATTGCATCAGTCTCTAGCCACTAACCTGGAAAATATAATCACTGTACCAACCGTTCCCCCTTACAGCAGGGCTTCTCAAATTTTCTTACTGCAGGCTTACACAAGTCAAAATTAAAAACTGTTTGTGCTTTTACTCACGTAACCAAGGCAGAATAAATATATAAGGTTTCTGCAAAAGGTTTTGTTCTTGCTTTCAGAAATGAATACACTGTGGGAGACGAAGGAGAAAGACCCTGCAAACCCTTACCGCATTTTAAGAAAGTGGACATTGTGCCCTATAGACAAAGAGCAGGCAGGTTAAACGTGGTCTTAAACCAAGATTGAAACTCCCTCCTTCGAAACAAGAATGTGCTCGACCTAAGGCAGGTATGCAGTAGGATATATTGAATCAACAGAGCCAACAGAGAGAGTGCCCCCCGCAAGTCTATTTGCAGCAAAGGAAGTGCAAATTGGGGTGGGGGTGTTCAGCGGAGGGTCACAGCTAGGGAGGGGAGAGTTAACTCTTTCATGCCTACCCATGAACCCTTCAAAATTGGCCCTTCCCAAATGCAATTAAGCCTTGAAATAATTGCAACACAGGGAGTGCATTTTGGGCAGATGCCATAGGTGGGGAAGGAAAGGTTAACTCTCCCCTCACCAGCTGTGATGAGAGCTAGCATTTCCCACCTAACCCCTTGCCCCCTTCTGCCCTGTCTGGCTGTAGATGCAGCCATAGCTGTGACACTTTGCCAGTGCTGCCAGTCAGGACATTGGATTGTCCCCCAAGGCTGAGGTTTTTGGAATGCAGAGACTCTGGCCACATCCATTGCCATTGCTCCATGAAATATGGTGCAGTGTCCAAATGGATCAAAGTTGTTATCACAGGGTCATTTATTTATCTTTAATGTTGAGACGTTGTAGCAATAAAGTTAGTCTAATATGATATGGGGTTGGAGGGGTATTTTTAATTACCGAAAGGAAAACATTAATTAAAAAAAAACTTATTAAAGTACCCCAAAACAGATGCAGCTTTAAACTTTGGCTTCAAAAAGAAGGAAAATAAATAGCTTTCTTCTGCATTTCTATGTGCCTGTAAATCAGCAATGCTCTCACCATCTCATACTGCTTCTGTTTGGCCATTCTCCCTGTCTCTGTTTTCATGTTTTCATTTTTCTATGGCTGTATAGAACATATTTCTCATTTAAGTAGTTGCTTTTGAGAGTTGTTGCCATAACAACCATTTCATTTCACGATATGCACACTATCTCTGAAATACAGAATTTCTCCTTAAAGGAGCATGTGCCATACACATCAAAAGGGAATATGCACTCATTATTCTTACATTATTTTGCAGGAAAATAGATATATATTTTTTTAGTAAATACATTTTCTAACTTGATTTTTTTGTTCGCTGGAACCATGGCTGGTTGTTAGGGGGGAGGGGAGTTTAGCTTGCCTATCATGCAGTATCTTATTGTTTCCAAAAATATTAAGAATCTTTATTGCATTCCCTCCTCTTCTTAAAAAAGATATTTGAGTTAACTGTGCCACAGTTAATGCATTTTAAATCTATCCCAGTAGATAGTAGATTTTGTTTGCATGTTTTGCTCACTGTTTAAGAAGCCTTTTATTCCAGTCCTGAATATATTTATGTTGAAATTTCACCAGTTATGATGGAACATAGCTTCCAAATAAGTTAGAGTTTCAAGATTCAAACCCTGAGGTAACCCATTTACCTATGGGCACATTTGCTTGTGGGAGAGTAACTCCCTTTTAAGACAGTTTGGTGAAACTTACTTACAAGTAAACACGTATTAGGTAAAGAAGAATATTTTGGCAGTTGGAAGGTTGCCATATGTCCTCTTTTTCATGAGTATGTAAAATGAAAGTCGTCATAGTGATCCATAGTTAATAGTAGAAGTCGGCAAATGTTTCCTCTTTTTTGCTCTTCAGAATATGGCCAACCCTAGCAGTTGTGTACTTTTTCCTAACATGGCATTTAGCAACAGAAGAAACTACACTTGCTGGAATTTTCCTTCTAGGTATTCTTCTATTTTTCCTCAGTGTTTTGGACCTGGGATAAGCAAACACACACACAACAAACTTATTTTATGGGGAAGGGCTATAACTCAGAGGTTGAGCATCTGCTTTGCATGCAGAATTGCCCGGTTTAATCCCTGGCCTCAGGGGCGTAGCGAGCCGCTTTGCCGCCCAGGGCGGCAAAGCGGGTGCATCCCCCTTGGGGGCGAGCTACCGCCCCCTAGCGCGTGCTCACACCCACCCACCCCTTCCGACCGTGCTGCTGCCTCCACACGGTTGGAAGGGATGCCGGCTGCTCACGCCCACCATCTTGGGTGGGCGTGAGCGGCTGCAGCCTTAAAACTTGCCGCACCACCGCCACCGCACGGTCAGAAGGGGTGCAGGCCGCTCGCGCCCACCATCTTGGGTGGACTGCGCATGTCCACCCAAGTTGGCAGGCGCGAGCGGCCAGCACCCCTTCCGTGCGGCGGCATGGCAAGTTTTAAGGCTGCAGCACATGAACAGCAGCACAGACGGCTTGCTGCTGTTCATGCGCTGCAGCCTTAAAACTTGCCATGCGCCGGAGGCACCGGTCGCGGGGGTGGGGCACCACCCCGAGTGTCACCCCCCCGGGCGGTACCCGGGGCGGACCACCCCCACCCCCTTGCTCCGCCCCTGCCTGGCCTCTCCAGGAAAGGCTGAGAGAGTTCCCTGCCTGAAACCCAGGAAAACCTCTTCCAGTCAGTGTAGACAATACTGAGCTAAGACAGCTTCCTGCATTCCTAGGTTCATGCCCAGAGTAATTTTTAATGCTTTTCTTTGAAAATTGTGGTGTTACTATGGGAATGGATATGTAGTACATTTCCAACTAAACCTGTGTTCACATGTTGAACCATGTAGATTTCCAAACTTGGGTTTCCAGCTGTTTTTGGACTACAGTTCCCATCATTCCTGACTACTGGTCCTGCTAGCTAGGGTTGGTGGGAGTTGCAGTCCAAAAACAACTGGAGACCCAAGTTTGGGAAACACTGATGTAGATCATCTATAAGAAAAGGAATGTGTAGGGCCACCCATTTTGCAAGGAGTTGGACTAGATGACCCTTGTGGTCGCTTCCAACTCTACAGTTCTATGACTTTATGATTTTCCCTAGAGAAACACTCTATGACAGTGATGGCCAAACTTGACCCTCCAGCTGTTTTGGGACTACAGTTCCCATCATCCCTGACTACTGGTCCTGTTAGCTAGGGATGATGGGAGTTGTAGTCCCAAAACAGCTGGAGGGCCAAGTTTGGCCTTCACTGCTCTATAACAACTTCCCCCAACCCAGTGTCCTCCTCACACACCATGAATAAGGTGTGTTCTGCCTCTCCAGAATATTTTTTTAAAAAATGGTTTATCTTAGAAGTGAAATTGAGTAGGCCAGAAATAATTTGTTTCTCTTTAGCCAATGCCACCACTGAGAATGGTAGCGTTTGTGAACTTCTGGAGGAGGAACATGGTGGACTGAACATCTTTTGTCAGCAGGCTGCTGATGGAGGTAATTATGTGTTGGTTTATGATAGCCAGCCATAAATCTTGGCTATCAAATTCATTCTGGGGAAAAGAATGAACAGGGGATTCAAATATGATTCTCTGAAAAAAAACGCTTTCTACATCAAGGGACCGAGAAGCTGTCAGCGCCTGGGAACTCTGATAGGGTTAAGCGACTTGTGAGTGGAGGAATCAACATCTTGACCCAAAGCCATTATGTTTTAGGCAGTTGAACTCTCTTCATGTTGCCAGAATCCACTACTGATGAAGGAGGTGTGATAGGTGGCACCATGCAGCTGTTCTGGGAGGCAATTCCATGTGCATGGAGTAGTGAGGCAGAAAGGGTGGAATATTTTGAGGGAGCAACAGGCCTTATGATGGCTGAAGGTAGTGGAGTGAGAGAAGTAAGGGTCATGGGCAGGGATGTATCTGGATTAAGTGTATCCAGATAAGGGAGACAAAACAGTGTAGGGTGTTGAAGATATATTTAACTGCTTTCCTTCTCTTGCTCTCTAGCCAGTGGTGGAGCTTCATGCTCCAGCACCAGAGGGCAGAGAGCAGGTGGGGGCAAGGCTGGCGCGTGTCCTGGGGTGTGGCACGCTGCCCACAGAGGCGTGGTGGGCGTCCTGAGGGCGTGATGCACCACCTGCCCACAGGGGAGTGGTGTGCTGCCTGGGGGCGTGACATGCCGCCTGTGGGGGCGTGGCGCCCTGCACTGGCGGGGGGCAGCCGTGATGGCACCCTACCGGTATCGCGCTGCCTGGGGCGGTGCACTCCCCCCGCACTCCTCTTCCTCTGCCACTGCCTCTAGCCAATGCGGAAGTTACACAGAATGTGACATGTCTCCTTCAGCATCCTGTGTGGCGATACAGGGGATCCTGAGGCACCCTTCTGGGACAGCTTGTGCAGATTGAAGCAAGTGCTCTGTGTGACATTACTTGGAACACACCTCTGGGATGGCTTCCATCATCAGCTGCTGCATACAATGTGCAATTTGAGTGGAGCACCTCAGCACACTCTACGCACTGCAGAAGGCACGCAGATGTATCTCTGGAGCTACATGCTGCAGCAGCCATCATTTCTCCTCCAGAAAAAAAAATGCAAATTGAAAGAAGCCAGCAAGCATTGTGATGCTGGCGGTGTTACCTCTTGCAGATTTTGGGTTGCAAATCACCAGCTGAAGAATCATCTGCATATTTGGTTATCTATACACAGCCTGAAAAAGCACTGGAGTTATCTCAGGATCTGGACTGGATTATCCTAAAATAAATTTGCTCAGGCTTTCAGACTCTTAATTAATTTAGAAATTAATCCCTATTTTGCAAGTTGAAGTAAGAGAAGAGTTTTCCAGAGTAACTTTTATGGGTTTTTTTTCATTTTGTAGCTTCACATAGTGTTGTGTTGTTGTTGTTTTAAAATCATGTATGCTCTATGGAGCATCACACTTATTTTTGAAAATGTCTTATTTATGAACTTACCCCAGTTACTTTGGGGTTTTTTGTGTTGTTGTTGTTGTTTTTTTACCTTTTCTTTGCTACTCAAGATCTGTGAGAAACAAGCAAAAGATTCTGCAGTACTTATACTGAAAGAGGTCATACATTATTCAAGTGTATTTGCATGTATTTGGGCTTCCACCCCACACCAATCCACTTTCTATGAGCCAGGAACAAATACATAACACAATTCAGTATTGGTCAAATTGATGGGGGTGGTGGGAGGGATGAGAGATAAATGGGAAAACACAGCATGCCACATAACTGTTAACTGGTACATTGTTGCAGTTTAATAGCTTGGGTTTACCATCTTAAAGAAAGAAGTTAAATTACCTATATCAGGGCTACAGTAGTATGCACACTTACTTGGCATTAGGGATCAGAAAATCTGCCCAGCATTTCTGCTTCTTTCCATTTCTTATTTTCTACATCAGTTTTAGATTTTTTTAAAGTCCTCATAAAAATCATCATTTAAGTCTTCATTAAAACATGAAGACTTTTGTCCAATATGCACATTTTTGCAAAGCATTTCCCCCTAAAATAATGCATTTTTTCTGAGTTGTTTTCACACTATATGTGTTTAGAATTTCTAGTAAAGAAATTCTTGTGCACATTACTTGGTTGGAGAAGTATGGATTTTGAAGGATGGTGTTGTTTAGGTTTGTGTGTTGTTTTGGGGGAATGCGAACTAGGTAGATTCAACTTTGCAAGTGAATTTAATTCCATTTCTTTCCCATCCCTACTTGGGAGTAAGCACCACTGAACACAGTGGAACTAACTTCTGAATAGAGAATAGAGAAGCACGGGGATGGGTGGCATGTGGATTTAAATGGCTTAGCTGTCATCACACCAATGCTAGTGAATACCCACCCTCACCCTAGTTGCTGACGTAGATGGCAGATATGAGATCCCAAGGACAGGCCACAAAAGTGGACTTGGAACACAAACTATGTAGTCCAGGACTAGGATATGTGATCAGTAACCTAACAAAGCACAGTAACACACTAAACGGATGGGCTGTAGCTCAATGGCAGAACACCTGTGTTGCATGCAGTAGATCCAAGGTTCAGTCCTTGCTATCTCCAGCTGGTGTAATGCAGCTTCCTACATTCCTAAATCTAACACTTGTTAAGTCTGTGCATACCCTACTGCATATATCAATATCAACCGACTCCTTTACTTGCAGAACTTTCTTCAAAGCAGAACAGAAACATCAAATGATACATCCAAACAGCTCCATAAGACATATGCCAGTCCAAGGCAGAGCATCAGCATCCTACAAAATATGATATAATTCCAACAGACCTAGAAGCAGAGGTCTGTCTCTCCCTAAAACCTGCATCCTCCTGGAGAGTCATTCACATCTTTACTCCCACAGAGTCTGAGAACAAAGAACTCCAGCCACCACCCTTCCAAGATGGCAAATTCAATACCTCTCATGTGATCTAAGGTTAAAACACCACGTCAGAGCTACCTGAGAACAATAAAATAAAATAAAATAATTCCTTCCAGTAGCACCTTAGAGACCAACTAAGTTTGTTAATTATCAACCCATCAAGGCAGCTCAGAGAGCCCTTTTTGCTCTTAATTTAGCTTGGTATACTTCAATGGAATCTTCCATGTTAGATCTTTTCAGCAATACACAGGCATTCCCATTTCAGTGTCAATTAAACAATTATACTTAACAAACCCAACAGCAATAAGCCATAAATATACTGCTTGACTGTTGGGAACATTGCCAGATCAGAGCAAATGTTCATCTAGACCAGCATCCTTTTCCCACAGTGCATGAGGTAAAAGGTAAAGGTAAAGGACACTTGGATGGTTAAGTCCAGTCAAAGGCGACTTTGGGGTGTGGCGCTCATCTCGTTTCAGGCCAAGGGAGCCAGCGTTTCTCCACAGACAGCTTTCCGGGTCATGTGGGCAGCATGACTAAACCACTTCTGGCACAGCAGGACACCATGACGAGTGCCAGAGCGCACAGAAACATCGTTTCCCATGGTGCCTAGCCACAAGTCAGCTAGGAAACCTGCAAACGGGGCATGAAGGCATTAGGCCCTTTTGAATTTCCCACACTGCCAGGAACTGGTGTTTCACCCCTGAACATGGGGGCTCCATTTAATTGGAATGGCTAACAGCCATTGAAAGGCCCTCCATTACCTTGACTAATCCCTATTATGCTATCTTAAGCAAATGACTCCTGCCACATCTTGTAGTGGTGAATTACAGAAATTTATTCTGTGTTGTGAAAATAGGTTTTACCTTTCTCTGCCCTGAACCTACTACCACCCTCATTGCATGACACTCACATCTTATCTTATGAGAGAGGGGTGTGGGGTGATTTCTCCTATTTCGGCCTGCTCTAAGCGGAGGTAAAGAAGCCAGAGAACTGAAGAGAAAACTGTAGTTGATCATAAAGTCTATGGAGGAGAGGAGGGAGCTCAGAGACAGGTATATAACCTCATTATTCCGTTTGCAAAAAGGCCTGGCGGGTGACAGCCTTTAAGAGTTCTTGGTATGTCAAGGAAACTGTGGCCCTCCTGGTGCTATCAGACTCCACTTCCCATCAGCTCCAGTCAGCATGGCCAATGGTTAGGGGTGCTGGGAGCTATGATCCACACCATCTGGGTGGGACCACAGCTTCCCCCTGCCTAATCTACAATGACTATATGGAGGAAGAAGAGGCAAGCTTGGGAGATAGTGTACCAGTGTTAGAGACATAGTTGGTATGTAGAAAGTCCCAGGTTCAATCACGGACATCTTCAGTTAAAAGGATCAGGTTTCAGGTGATGTGAAAGGCTTCTGGAGAGCTAAATACTAGCCATGTGGCATGGTGTCAAAAAGCTTGGACTCGGGCATGAGAGATTCAAGTTCAAATTCCTAGGTCAGCCATAAAAAGTCATTGTGTGACCACAGACAAAATAGTTCAGCTTAACCTAACTTTCAGGAGTGTTGTGAAGCTGCACAAATTGTTGTTGTTTAGTCATTTGTCCGACTCTTCGTGACCCCATGGACCAGAGCACACCAGGCACTCCTGTCTTCCACTGCCTCCCGCAGTTTGGTCAGACTCATGTTGATAGCTTCAAGAACATTGTCCAACCATCTCATCCTCTGTCGTCCCCTTCTCCTTGTGCCCTCAATCCTTCCCAACATCAGGGACTTTTCCAGGGAGTCTTCTCTTCTCATGAGGTAGCCAAAGTATTGGAGCCTCAGCTTCAGGATCTGTCCCTCCAGTGAGCATTCACTGAGCGAATTTGGAAACCATCAAGCTGTTTCTTTCTTCACCTTCAGTGGAGATTAAATTCTGAGGCCATTCTTAGAAGTTGGGCTTTTCTAAACTGCTTTCAAAGAAGCCATCATATTATGAACAATGTAAACTGATGCTCAATCCAAGTAAGATTGAGATAGTGTTGGTAGGTGGTTCATCTGACTGTGGGTGGGTGTTCAACCTGTTATGGATGGGGTTGCATACATTCCCTCTGAAGGATCAGGCTGAAAGTTGACAGATGCAGCACAGTCACGGGAGCCCCAGTTAGTAACCTAACAAAGAATGCAGCACCTTCCAACAAACACTTGAGGCTGGTGCACCAGTTGCAACCAGTCCTGAGCGGAGAAAGTTTAGCCACAGTTATTCATGCCCTGGTGACCTCTGGCTTAGACTATAGCAACGTGTTGCGCACGGGGTTGCTTTTGAATATTTCTCAGAAATTTCCATTTGTAACCTAGCAGCTGTGTTTTATACTAAACTGGAGTGCCTACAACTCTCTCCAATAACAAATATTTATTTTTTATTTAAACAATCTGGCAAATACAAAAAAAAAGAATGAACAACAACTAGCAGTGTTGTTCTTTTTCCTCAAACTTACAGACTGTTCAGCCATCTAATCCAGGACAAGAAACAGATGCTCAATTCCATCCAGAAGATATGCCCTTAAATGATCTGGGTGCAGGTGTGATCGACTTTATGCCATTACAGGTGGTGAATGGCAAGAAGGCATTCTCAGTTATGGTGCCTCACATTTAGGTTGCCAGTAGAAAAGGACTTTGGGACAGAGTTCTAAGGGATCCTACAGCAAAGTTGGCTTACTACATTTTGAAGTAAGTGAAGTGAATCAACTGTACCCATTACCATGTGAAGAAGCACACTTTGGGCCAGTCACTGCCTAGTAGCCGAACGTACCTCACAGGGCTGTTGTGGGGATTAAATGAGATGGGGGAAGAACCTTGTGTGTAACCTTGAGCTCCTTGGATGAAAAGGTGGGGCAGAAATTAAATCTATCGATCAATCAAATACTTCAGGTGTCCCTGCTTTGACTCATGCCACCTCACAGAGAGCCTGCTTTACCGTGGACAAGCTACAAATCTCTCCCAGGCACCCCACTTCAGTTTCAGATTCACCCCAATCCAATGTGCACCTAACATCTGTTTTCTGCATTGATTTCCCCGCTGCTGCTGAGAACAGACAGCAACGCAAGCCTTGCTCAGAGTGAATTCCAAACATAATGAACTAGGAGAGCTAATAAAAACAACAAGAAGGGACAAACAGATAGTGAAATGGCAACCGGCAGATATAAATGAGATGAGATTTTAATATAGATAGGCTTGACAAAGACAGACCTGGGGAGCCTGCATCCTGATCAGAGAAGATCACCAAGGGTGCTTCCAGACAAGAGCTTAATATTGCAAAACAGGTCATTGGCAACAAAAAAAATTAATGTCAGGTCTTCCGTGGGAAGGGTAAATCCAGATTAAATGGGGGGAGGTGGATTCAGGCTGGCATTTTGATCCCAATGATGTTGTGTGGATACCACGGAAAACCTGCATGGCTCCGAAGGAGAGTAACGGTTTCTAGAACAATGTTGTTGTTGTTTTGCAGAAGCAACAATCTCCCCCATGATGTCTTTGGGTGTATCTTGAAACTATGAGGCTGTTGACCAGAAAGCATAAACAACCCACTACCCAGGGCATTTTCCTCCTTCAAATGCGCAAAAGCAGGTAAGTGGCCAAATCCATTTGTTTCAGGCCCAGCAGCGCCAAGCAGCTACCACTGGACCTTACTCTTCTTCCCAAGCTGTAACACCACTGCCTGTAGCTGGTATTGCCACCATGCCCTCCACCTTTTTGCCTGCTGCGCGCAGAGATTTCCCGCCCACGTGCCTGTCTACTGACAGTGGAATCTTAATAGGACTGAGGATGTGGGTGGAAGAGATTAATGTGGAGGCAGAGCAGGGCCAGCGCGGCCTCTGAGTCTGAAGTTCCTTACCCCTGCTATAGGCAGGCAATGGAAACCACAGCCAGGATTCCCACTGCCCAATTCAGGCCCAAAGCCATCTGATATGCAGCATCCTATGCCACCAAGACACAATTGCCCCACAATAAAGATATAAGGAACTGTATGATTAGCAATAAGTGGGCAATCACAATGGGTTATCTTAGAGCATCTTATTTATATACTTAATTTTTTAAAAAATCATTCACACATATGACTGGCAATTGCTCCACAATTAGCAGCTTCCCCAGGTCACAAATTGGGCAGGAGAAAAGTATTTCTGTGGAGCTGATTTTGTGAGGTATGGAAGTATCCATAATGTATGTGTGGCCTGCAGCTAGGTTTCCATCCACGGTGAAGGATTTACTTTGGCATCAATTTCTTGTTGAAAATAAAACTGTACTAAGGGCAGGATGTTGCTTTTAACTAGCCTGAGATGACTAATTATTAAACTCATTTTCTAAAGGTTAGCATATACAGAAAAGCAATTATATGGAGATTAAAACAAGTTCAGAAACTTGATTCATTCTGAAAGTATGGTAAACCTAAGTCTTGTACTATTTCTGAGTTTTAATGACCTCAGGAACATTTTATTTAACTTAGATGTCAAATGCAATTTCGAAATGAGAGATGAAATATATTTCATGGGTTTTCTTTATTTTTCTTTTTTTTACATAGTACAGAGCACAAATTTCACTGGCTGGGTTTCCCCCCCTGAATTTCTGCAGCTTGGCACGGATGCCATACATGAAGTTTAACCCTTTAGATTTGACACTCTCAGAAGTATGAAACTGGAACTTGGAACTTAGATAACACAGGATTTTCTTGCTTTTGACTATACCTCAGTTAAAATAAATCAAAGCTTAAGCCACATCAGGTTAACCTAGTAAAGAAGTTGTTGTTATTGTTTAGTCATTTATTCATGTCCAACTCTTTGTGACCCAAGCACACCAGGCACTCCTGTCTTCCATTGCCTCCTGGAGTTACGCCAAATTCATGTTGGTAGCTTCGAGAACATTGTCCAACCATCTCATCCTCTGTCGCCCCTTCTCCTTGTGCCCTCAATCTTTCCCAACATCAAGGTCTTTTCCAGGATAAAGAGGTACATCCACATTTATAAACTTAACTGGGTTGGTAAGTTAACATTCCACAGACAATAGATTTCCAATCACTTTACAAAATATTGATCAATACGTAATAAACACATTCACTCACAGTTTCAGTTGCAAGACAAAGAAAGACAAACCATGCTTTAATGCTGTATCTCTTTGCAGGGTTGGGGGAGGTTGTACCTCAAGCACATCTGATTGTGTGTCCAGTTACTATGGAAGCCTTTATTGCTAGGTGGCTCCAACTTCATGACAGAACCAGATCACGTGACTGTAAGAAGTTCCGTTTGTATGACAGTTAGACTACAATTCCACCGTATCCCCAAATCATTGACTGGAGAATACAGTGTCCACAGAAAAGCCGGGACACAAAGGAGTGTGCTATGAATAGTGTGCTATTAAGCCACAATATAGACTCCATTTAAGTTCATCTCTTGGTCTGTCACACTGATGAATGCCTGTTGCCCTGCAGATGTTGTTAGAACGCAGGTCCCATCATCCCTGACAGTGCTGGCTGGAGCTGATGGAAGTTCAAGAACATCTGAAAGGCCACAGGCTCCCCATTCTTGATGTATTCAGTGCCCACTTACATCTCAGTATACTCAAAAGAGATATCCAATAGTTAAGTGTCTAAGCCCCACAGTGGCTGAACATGTCTACTGAAAACACTGAGAAGCCACAGGATTTTGTGTGTGAGAGAGAGATGCAAATCTGCTATTCCTGTTCTCATTTAACACAGTGCAAATTTCATTGAAACACCCATTTCAAAGGGGCTTACCTGTCCCCGCCCCCGGTAAGTGTGCGTGGATTGCAACCCAAGTCTTCAAGATTGCTTTCAGTATCAAAATATTTATTGCTCTTCAAACAGTTGTTGCTTACGGAACGTGGAGCTGTATGTGTATCCAAGACACTTAAGATTCCACTAAAATAATGCCAAAAACGTCCATACCTTCAAGAGAAAGAATCCATTACTGGGAAGTCTTCACAGATGATGTTCATCTGCCAGGGTGGTGTTGGAGCCCAAGTGTGTTGTTGTCAAGTACTGTACAGGGCAATCTAAGCCCTCCCCACAGTGAAGCAATGGATGTAGGATTTATTAGATCTGGCCAATAAGGAAAGAATTATTTATAGTAGAAGAGGCACTCCAGGGAAGCTTGATTCCATTTGGCAGCTGATCCTAGAGATGCTTAGCAATTAGAATAACTCACTACTCTTTTTTAGCGTCCATCACCCTGAGTGTTTTTAATATTATGGGATGGAGGACTGAAGAACTGAGATGGGCGTGCTTGAAAAGGGCATTGTTGATATTATTCTCTGCCTTGCATACTTGCAGCTTCTGAAACTTCCATATAGTAGGGTTACCAGACGTCCCCGGTTCCAGGGACAGTCCCCAGATTTGCAAATCTGTTCCCGGACAAATTCCGTCCCCAGAATGTCCCCAGATTTGCAAATCTGTCCCCGGGAAATATGGCAGCGGCAGCCTCAGCAGCCCGGAGCCAGCCTGGTAGCGCAGTTGGCTCTGGCTGGCTTCAGGAGCTGCTTGCTGCTCACTGCCATGGCCCCCACCATTTTTCCTTGCCGGAAGACCCCATATGATGTGTTGCACACAAGACACATCATATGGGGACTTCCGGGAGGCAAACTGGCGGGCACCATGGCAGCAAGTAGCAAGCAGCTCCTGAAGCCAGCCAGAGCCAACTGCGCTTCCAGGCTGGCTCCAGGCTGCTGACTGCTGCTGCCACTGCCACTGCTGAAGGGGAACCGGGGATGTCCAGTGGTATAGATCTCCTGCCCCCTTCCCCCTTTGTTTTGACTGATCAGGGAAGGCTCAGGAGTTGCGTGTGAGCAGCCATTGCCCATTTAAAAAAAAACTCTGCGCATTTATGTTTCACAGGGTGAGAAAGAAGGGCTTTGCACCTGTATACAATATGCATGTTTGCTTGGGGGCAGGATCTTTTGCCTCAACATCCCCTTTACTGACTCCCTGTTGCTACTCAGCTTCAAAAAAACAAAAGTGTCCCTGGATTCACTGGAAAAAAAATCTGGTAACCATACCATATAGCTTTAAACACAAACACAAGAAAACCTTTAATATTATTAATTATTAATTATTATTATTAATTACAGATTTACAAGTTATGTACTGTATTTCCCTTGTGGAAAGTAACAAAGGGTGAGCTGAGGGAGAGGCAAAATTACAAGTACAGTGGTGCCCCGCTAGACGAATGCCTCGCTAGACGAAAAACTCGCTAGACAAAGGCATTCGTCTAGTGGGAAGCTGCCCCGCAAGACGAAAAAGTCTATGGGGCTGCTTCGCAAGACGAAAAATTTTCGTCTTTTTTTTTTCGTCTAGCGAAAACCGCGGTTTACATTGCCGCTTCGCTAGACGAAAAAAACCGCTAGATGAAAAAATTCGTAGAACGAATTATTTTCATCTAGCCGGGCACCACTGTACTGAATTTAAATTATTTCAACTGAATTAATTACTGTATTTCAATTAAGATCATTAATATAAATGTCTACATATTGAGGAACCAAATTTTAAAATCCTTTTAGAATCTTGTGTCACTTAAAATACCATTAAATCTTTGTGGCAGAGGTTTTCTCCCACTAGAACCTCTTAATCAAAAACATGAAGCCCAAGGCACAATAATAACGTGATAGGCTTAACCACAAATGTAGTTTCCGTTGCCTTTTGTTGAGGGCCACCAGGTCACCCCAGAGACTGTGCCTCCAGTCTCATTTCTCCAATCAGGCCCAGCACCAAGGAGGGGGTCAGGTGGGGCACTGGCTGAGGGTTTGGACCCTCTAAGAAGCCCACCAACCAAGTGGTCACCTTCCCCTTCAGGACCCCAAATGTATGAGACATTTTTAGTAGACTGTTGTTGCTTTTATTCCATGGCTTTTTATCCTCTCAAATAACATATCTTATAAGCAGTCTATTCTATAAACATGTGAAGCTGCCTTATACCTAACCAGCCCACACAGAATCCCTTTTTAAAAGACCTGGAGATGCAAGGGATTGAAGCTCAGACCCTCTACCTGCAAAACATGTGCCCAGCAGCTACTTTACGGCCTCTCTCAAGGGCTTCTGAATCACTCTGGAAACTGAGTTGTTTTTTGCTCTTTGTGTGTAGAATATATGTTCTAATTTGCTCTATATGAGCCAAGGAGACAGAAGAAGAGACAGAAGAAATGTACCAACTCCTTCCCTTTGGGCTGCCAGGTTGCAGATAAGGTTGTCCATTCCATGGCAGTGAAAGAGGAGGCTGAGGTTGTGGAAAGGGATGCTCTTCCTGTGGTCCCTTTCCATAACCCCAGCTCTCACCTCCGCTTGGATTAGGCTTGCTTTTACACCCAATACTACCCTGGAAACCAAGTTGTATCAACATTACTTAGGCTGTACTGGGGAGAAAGACCCACTGAGGATAAAAGAACTTCCTTCTGCAGAGACACGCATAAGATTTTGCTGTTAGCAGCTGTTTGGCGAAGGTTTAATTTACCTTTACCTTATTTATTCATCAGTGATATAAAAGATTTAAATAAAGGGGAAAGGCTATTATAGAGGACAAATTAGTGAAATAAAGGACAGTGGTTCACCCTACCAGAGACAAAGTACATACTATTGATGTTTGAGTGTACATCATTAATTAGTGTATTTATTAAGATCTCTTTATTTAGGGTATGCTATGACCTCTAGTGGTTAGATAAAAGTCATTGTTGGCTTTAGTACAGGAAACTCTGTTTTGTGTGCAATTTACAAACAAACCTAAGGATACACACCCTTTCTGTCTCTGTTTGGTCCCACAAATTCATCCTGTCACCCCTGCTCTGAGATACCTTCATGCATTCAGTGATGCTGCACCATTCCAACACACATTTCAACTGGGGCACCTTTTTATACTGAGCCTTTTTTATACTGAGTGGCATATTTAAGAAAAAAATTAAGAAAAAAAAAAAACCAGCAGGCACATATTTTCTCATCAATGTATTTCCATACCAGGAAAATTACCCTGGTGATTTTGGTTTCTGCATATCATTCACCTCTTAAATGCATGAGAGCCCTACTAAAAAAGACAGAACGTTTGTCATAGTGTGACATTGAATTCCACCTGCTATCTTGAATGGGGCTCGCTCCTTTGTAAGTGAGACACAGAGCCCCCAAAGAACAAAATAAAATATCTATCATTTAAATAGTTCTTGACTACATTGGGAAATTTCTACAGGAGGGAACTTAAATGCCCAATCCAGCCCCTGGAGGCAGCCTTCCCCAACCTAGTATCCTCCAGATGTTTTGGACCGCAACTCTCATCATCCCACACAACTGATGATGCAGGCTGATGAAAGTTGGGTTGCAGAAAATAGCCAGAAGATCAGCGGCATAGGAAGCCTTTTCACTGCTCGGGGCGGCAGTGTGGAGGCACCCCCCTGGGGGCGGGGCATCACGGCACATGCGTTGGACGAATTTCAATGGGCATGCGTAGTGGATCCGGCCGGCGCTGCTGCGAGCTGACGAGCGAGTGGCGGGTCGGGCAGCCCCTGTTGTAAATTGTCCAGGGAAACGGGAGCAACGGGCATGCTCCCTGCTGGGCCAAACACCCCCCCGGCCGAACTGCCGGTCGAACTTCGAAGCCCTGGAACAGCAGCAGAGACCAGAGACCTAGCTTCAGAAAGCCAGGCACTCTTTCTGTTCATTCAGCAGCAGAAGATGCACCACAGAGGCGGGCATGAGCATTATAGTTAAGCATTTATTAGGCGAACATGAGGACAAAAGAAAGCACACGTGCAGTCACCTCCATGTTCGGAAAACGAAAGAGAAAGTACAGACTGAGGAACGGAAGTTCCCAGCAGCACACTGGAACACTATACAGACATGTGACAAGCTCCCATCCTCAGTCTGTTATTAAGGTGGAATGGGAATTACAACAGCCCCACGACCCACCGCTCGCTCACCGGCTCACTGCAGGAGCAGCAGCGCCGGCTTGGAAGCTTCCAATGGGGGGGGGAGGTGTTGTACAGGGAGGGGAGAGGCCCTGTTGTGAAGGCGGGAGTCTCTATGTAGATTGCCTGCAAAGATACATCTTTTGTTTATTTTGAACCAAAGCATGGCCAACTTCTTTTTTAGTAGGGCTCTCATGGGGCTGCCCCATCCAGATGGGGTGCTGGGCGATGGGGGAGGGGCCAGGGAGTGTCACCCCCTCCCCTGGAACACGGGGCACAGCGCCCCTATGCCCCGCCCTTCCTACACCACTGCAGAGGATACCTGGCTTGTTCAGCTGCTCTGAGGCAATAAGATACAAAGGAGGGGGGAATGTGTCCCCTTCTCTTTGTTCAGCAGTTGGGGACCACAATGGGGAGAAATGCTGAGGAAGGAACACAGCTGCCTCTGCCATCCTCCTGATCCCTGCATACAAAAAACATTGAGGGCAGCAAAATAACGTCAGGGAACCCTGATCAAGCCCCAGCCACTAGACCACATTGGATTACCATCAAATAGCCTTGGCTCATCTAAACATGAGATTAACAAGGTTCCTAGGGCATCAAGCAAATGTGGGTCTGCAATGGGAAGAACTGTGGTCTGAGCTTAAAATGGTGGTGTGTTATAAGCACCGCAGTGTGCTCTTAGCTCATTGGATTCTGGGAACTGACAATGATTCTGCTTGGGGAATAGTGTGTTGTACACAGGCTGATTGCTGCTTCCCTGTAATTCTTTCAGAACACATCAATGTGCATAAGAAACAGATTCTCGGATAAACTAAAACACATTGCTCTCTCCTCTGAAGAAAATACTGGAATGGCTGCCCTGTACTTGCCACCTTGCAGGAAAGGGCGAGCGAAGCAAAACATTCATCTTTTTATTGTTCACTGGCTCATGAACAAAACTAGGTTATTCTGCTGTTAGCTTCTGTGTATGACAGTTCACTGGAAACACTTGAATCAGATAATTGGAATCCAACTCTCCTGTTGACAACGGTAGTATGAAAAAACGGAATTGAATATGTAGAAGGAAATGATCTGATGGCTTTCATCTGCTCTTCGTCGCTAGGGAGAGAGCTTTTCCATTTGTCTCCGTCGGAGGCAGCCCCATTCCTCATCATGGAGAGGCTCTTGCCTTCATGGAGAAACCACAGAAAAATAATGACCATGCAGAAAAGGAAATAATATTACAAGCCATCCTGTTGTCAGAGTCAGTCATGTGACTGTGCCAAGACAGGTTAGGATCACATCTCACTATATCTTTGAAATCTATGAAAAGCAGTTTGTGGACTTGTTTTATGGCCATAGGCAGTGATGTGTGATTTCCGCGCCAAAATATTTGGAACCATTATACACCAAGTATACTATGCCAGTTGGGTATATTTGCTGGGCTTTGTAAATCATTCCACATCTAGGATTTAGGGGGAGGGGGAGGGGGAGGGGGAGGGGGAAGTGAAAGTTTCTTCAGGGAAGTTAGGCACTGTCTCATTCTTAGAGTCCTAACCAGGAGTGTTGGGGGTTCCCTAGAGCCCATAGGGCCACAGGTGTTGTGCCCTGAGTCTCATAATAACTTAAGAAAAGCCCTCCTGGATTAGGCCAGGCACCCATCTAGTCCATCTTCCTGTTTTCACAGTGACCAACTGGATGTCTATGGGAAGCCTGCAAGCATCTATCAATTTTGTGGAAGTTGGTCAGACTGGAGTGGCACAACTGTTTTCCAGATTTTTTAGATTAATCTCAAGAGCATCTTGGCTCTTCAGCAGTGGTGAAGTACCCGGAGGTGAAGCTGCCCAGATGTTGTTGGACCACAAGTCCCATCACCCCGACCATTGACCACGTAAGCTGGGGGTGATGGAAGTTAGAGTCCAACAACTTGTTGTTGATGTTGTTATATTTATAGATTTATAAGGTTCAAAGTATGCCCATAACAGCTTATTCTTGAGCAAACTGTCATGAAAATAGCATAAAAGTATAAGTGAAGACAGGTGTAGTATTTTAAGAGCAACGTTTGCATTCAAAAAAATGTACCTTTTTCTCTTCCCAGGGTAAGATCTGACACTTGGTTTAACAAGTTTTTAACAGTTATTTATGAGCCAGAAAATATGAGCTGTGGAAGGAACCTATTGGTTTGTGCCTATGCCATCTACAACATACCTCTCACTCAACTATTGGCAACTATTTCTAAATATTTGAAATTACAAATAAATAAGGTGAAGGACAAAGTAGATACATATAAACATGTAGGTCACCTTAGGGTTGTTTTTTTTAAGATTTATGCAGACATGGGAGGGAGGAAGTCTGACATCCAAATCAAAATTTAACTTGCTGAAATGTGTTTGTGTAAGGCATGTTGCAAAGCTGGGATCAAACCATGGATGAAGAATCTTCTGTGTCCTCTGTTAAAATATTATCTCCCTGTATGTTCCCTAAAACAAGCAGCAAAGCTGCAAACACCCTCTTAATTCCGCAAGGTCCTAAGCACTGTGATTCAGTCAATTTAAGCTCATGGTTGTCCCAGAAATTGCTGAAATACTACTCATTTTTCTAAACTAAGCTCACTAAATTGTTACCATTTCCTTTCGCAGCCCAAGAGGATAAATGAATACACACTGATAATCATTTAATTGCCTTATAAACAACAAGCAATTAGCACTACTTAAATGCTCCAGTGGCACAAATGGCCTTCTAGGAAGACACAATAACAGGTCATTAGATTGTGGGGTTATATACTAGGGAGCCATACAATTGAGTCTGAATACGTTCCTTTTCCTCGCTGTGCTACCGTGTGCCATGCAAATAGAAGCCACCAGTGCCATAGACCCTATAACCAAATTATGCTGGACTGAGTATCACTAGTGATGTTATAGCTCACATATTTCCAGATGGAATGCTAGGAAAGAATAGGAGCCTGTAGTGGAAGATCCATCTCTGTGCCCCCCCCCCATTTGTATATTAGGCAAAAGTGCATTCAAAGACATGTATATCAGAAGAAATCTGCACTAAATTGCTTATGAATTTTCAAGAGGATTTCTCCCTCAAAAAAAATGGCAAACTGATGTGGAAATGTGAAGAACTGAGCTTATGACTGGAAAAATAAGTAACTGATATTGACAGATATAACCATGTGACCTCAATGCCTCAGTTTTCTGTCTGTGGTGGTCATTGCAGAGGGGGAAATTGTGCCTAAATGGCTGCGTTGATTCAACCATTAGCCTTGTTTTGTGAGGCTATTATTGAATTCAGGCTACCAGTACAACCCTCAATAATCAAAACTAAGTGTACTTCTAACTGTCTTTGCATTGTAAGGAGCTCTTGTTTCTTCTGAATCTACAGCCAGCTGAAAGCACAGTGCTTTTAGCTAAAATAAGCATGCAATTCAAATTCCCCTCATCAAATATAGATGAGACACTTCAAAACCGAAAAAAGCCACCCTTGCCATTGATCCACAAGAAAGACAGAGGTCCATTTTCTTCCAGAGAGTGGCTCTGCTTTTATTTTGCTGTTATCACACAAGTGTGTTTCTGAAAGCATTGAGCCGATCTCAAATGGGATGGTTACAAGGCGTTTTTGAAAAATGAATTGGGTAGCCCAGCCCAGCCTTTCTGGGCAGCTATATAGCCAATAAACAGGTCTACACAGCAGAGTTGCTATACACTTAATTACAATCCCTATAATCTACAATCCCTGTGGTAACTTTTCTGGTGCCTCTTTTTGATCCTTTCACATTTAGTTGTCCTATCACTGTGAAACGGAAGCTATAACGCACTATTTTTGGATGCTACGCAAGAATGCCTTTTGAACTTTTGATGTCTTCTCTTTCTATCACAGTAAAGCAGAAGCAGGGCTGATCCAAGACAATTTGCAGCCTGAGGCAAAGGACATGATGACACTTCCCCTAATCCAGATACAAAAACTGACCAGTCTGGCAGTTAAAGTTAACTTCAGCACTGGTGAAAGGGTAGCAAGCTAGCTTAGTGGCTGCATGGCATACACAACTCCATGCCCCTTAGCATCCATCGCCTGAGGCAGCTACCTCATTCTCCTTATTGGTAGGGACGGCGCTAAGCAGAAGTATACAATCCAACCGTGAGCATAATTCAGACAGCATTAAACACCTTGAAATCCCATTGATTTCAGTGGGAGTGGGATACACTGATGTTTAGCTTCCCGCTGAAATAATTACAACTTATTGCACAACCCTGTATATGTCTGCTCAGAAGCAAGCTCCATTGAATTCAATTGGCCTTATTTTCAAGTACTTAAGAATATGAAAAACAAAATAAAAATTTCTTTCCAGTAGCACCTTAGAGACCAACTAAGTTTGTTCTAGGTATGAGCTTTCGTGTGCATGCACGAGCTTGCTGGATCAGGCCAATTGCCCATCTAACCCAGCATCCTCTTCTCACAGTGATCACCTGGATGTCTGTGGGAAACTAGCAAGCAGGACCCAGGCACAAGAGCTCTGGCACACTGTGGTTTCCAACAACTGGAATTATGAAGCATGGCTGCCTCTGAGTGTGGAGGCAAAGCATAGCCATCATGGCTAGTAATCACTGATAGTGTTATCTTCCATGAATTTGTCTAATCCTTTTTAAAGTCTTCCAAGTTGGTGGCCATCACTGCCTCCTGTAGGAGCAAGTTTCATAGGACAACTATGCACAGTCTGAAAAAGCATTTATTTCAGTTACTATAATATGGCAAGTTAATGTAACATTGAAACCTTAAATGCAGTCTATTCTATAAACATGTGAAACTGCCTTATAAGCTGGAGGAGACTCTTGAGAGTCCCATGGACTGCAAGAAGATCAAACCTATCTATTCTTAAAGGAATCAGCCCTGAGTGCCCACTAGAAGGACAGATCCTGAAGTTGAGGCTCCAGTACTTTGGCCGCCTCATGAGAAGAGAAGGCTCCCTAGAAAAGACCCTGATGTTGGGAAAGATGGAGGGCACAAGGGGACGGCAGAGGATGAGATGGTTGGACAGTGTTCTCGAAGCTACTAACATGAGTTTGGCCAAACTGTGAGAGGCAGTGAAGGATAGGCGTGCCTGGCGTGCTCTGGTCCATGGGGTCATGAAGAGTCGGACACGACTGAACGACTGAATAACAACAACCTGCTTATGAGCATCTGGTTGGCCACTGTGAGAACAGGGTGATGGACTAGATGGGCCACTGCCCTGATCCTGAAGAGCTCTTCTTATGTTCTTAACCCTGCCTCTGATCCCCATTCCAACTCCAGTGGAGTGGTTTGGATAGCACAGAGCCCCTGGCTGTGAAAGTGTTAGGGAAAATACAAAAGGGACAGGTTCAGAAAATTCCCTTTAAACTGTGCACTGATTAAGAATGAACAGTTATTATTGTAGTTCATCATTAGTATCTTAGTGCTTAATTACAATGCAGTGTTCTATTCCAGATGATGCGATTTAATTAAGCTCTAAGCTGAGCAAACTAAATAAAATTTAATTAATGTGACTCCTAAAGGTCCCTTGTTATGTCTCCTAAATGTACAACATATTGCAGGTGCAAGTGCCATTTCCCTCGGGAGACCTCATTGAGCTATTTTGCTTCTTCAGTATCTCGCAGGCTAAAACACAAATGCACACGCACCCCTGTTACGGGAGGGAAGGGTTTTTCAGTATGCACATCATGGAAAAACAACAGCACTGGCTCTGTATGTACAAACTGTGTCAAAGCAGTCAAACTGACAGCTTTGTTTAGTAGCAATCCATTAATTGACAACTGGATTTACGTGGCTTCCGAAACCACTGAGGGCTCATTTGCCTTATCACTAACAAAGCAAATGTCTCCAGTCTGAACAAAATGCTCAGATGAGCCACTTTAAGCTAAACAACCTCAAATGAGCTGTGACATATTTAGGAAGAACTCATTGAACACAATTTTATAATAAGGGGGATGGCTTTCATGCGCTGCTAGATTTGTTATGCAAGCAGCCGAAAAATCAAACAGGGAGAAGGCTGCATTTGCCAGAACACTCCTTATGTTGTTCTTCCTATGCTACATTTCTGAGAATCTGTGGCAATATTCTTTTTTTTCTTTTTTTAACAAAATTTATTAGCATTTTCATAATATAACACAAACCCAACCCCACACCTACAAATACAAAAACAAATACAATTACATATAATGTCAGGATTCTTCTTCTTATTTATATACCTTACAAAAAAAAATTTTCTAGTTCTAAATCTTGACGTTTGACTTCCCCCGCCTTTTCACCTTCGGTTTTAAATCAATATACTATTTCCTTAACCACTTTTCTCTATATAAAAAAAATTTAACTTTACTTAACGAAAAAAAAACATACTTATCTTAATCTTTGCATTATAACCTAAATCATAACCAAATATTCTTATAGCTAAACTTATTTCTTCTATCCTTTATCATGCTGCTTTTAACTTAAAATTCAATATCTCCTTACTTATTTAAAATAAACTTGTAATTAACAGACTTCACACTCCGATCTCGGATACCATGGCAGACCATTTAAATTATACATTTAATACTTCAACCCACTCCCCCTCTGTCCATTGTCTTTTTCTGTCTTTCTCCAAAACCAAATCTCGAATTGTCTTCCTCTGAGTGTCCACAGATCCAGGCAGCATCCACAACAAACCCCGCATCGAGCCTCAGGGTGCTCATCATCTCCATTCCTGTGGCAATATTCATTGATGTTGTTTTGAAAACAACAACACCTTCTTCTTACTCTCAGCCTATTCCCATGGTTATAACCATTCAGTGGTTAAAAGCAAAAACACCAGCCCTTTGCACTACAGTCATACCTCGGGTTGCGCGTTTTCGGGTTGTGGAACGAGCCGAACCCAGAAGTACCGGAACGGATTACTTCCAGGTTTCAGCACTCGCGCATGCGCAGAAACACAAAATGATGTCACGCACATGCACAGAAGCGCCGAATCGCGTCGCACGTGTGCGCAGGCGCAGCGCTGTGGGTTGCAAACATGCCTCCCGTACAGATCACATTCGCAATCCAAGGTATGGCTGTATGAGCAATTTGGTGTGTGGTTAAAGTCGGGAAGGTTCTGTAGCTCAGTGGCAGAGCATCTGCCTTGCTGCAGAAGGTCATAGAATCATAGAATTGTAGAGCTGGAGGGACACCAAGGGCCATCTAGTCCAACCCCCTTCAATGCAAGAATCACAGCTCAAGAATCCTTGGCAGATGGCCATGCAACCTTTGTTTAAAAACTTCCAATGAAGGAGCGTCCACCACCTTCCAAGGTCCCAGGTTCATTTCCCAGCATCTCCAGGTAGGGCTAGGAAGGGCTCCTGTTTGAAACCCTGGCCAATTACTACCAGTCAGTTTAGACACTACTGACCTAGATGGATCAATGGTCTCACTCTGGGTGTCGGACCTCAGAGGAGGAATGGTGGAGACCATTTCCCCCTCCTCCTGGACCTTCCAGAAAAGAGGCAGACAATATAGATTTACAACAGTGGTTTGTGGGAGGTCATAGCCCAGAGGCTGTAGAGGGGGAAAGCTGGGAAATAATGGGAGAGGAGCAGGAAGAAGAAGAATCACCAGGGGAGAAACAGCTGACACTCAGTGTCTTTAGAAAGCATGCCAGACCCCCCCTCCCACAACCCAGCAGGCAATGAAAGTAGGAGAGCAGAGAGCTCAGAGGCAGAAGGCACAGATAGCCACCATAGGGATGACGTATAATGCATAGCTGTCAACTTTTCTCTTATTCCGAATAGGGAAATTCCCTTATTCCGAATAGGATTCCTCGCAAGAAAAGGGAAAAATTGACAGCTATGATAATGGGAGAGATGGAGGGTGCGGGGTTTCACTCGGAGCAAAACCATTACTACAAAAGGCAGCTTTTTCTAAGCCTCTCTTTGTGAATATTGAATAAAAGACTTCAGCAAGAACTCTCCTTGTTTATCTATTCCTGGCAGCCTACCATGGGGCGGGGGGGCAGATTGGATTTCCTGGCACCTGGCACTGGGCATACCCACACTTACCTTTTGCCCCACTCTTTCCAGGTACAGGTTAATTGGCGGGGAAATGGAACCAAAAGCTTCTGATCTCATTCTTGCAGCCATGGTAGAAACGGAAAGGAGAGCAGGGAGTATGTGAGCCTCAGGCTCACCTAGGTTCATTCCCATGATAATAAGCCATTTTATTTATAGTATTGCAATTTTACTGTTTTAGCATTTTAACACGTACGCTGCCTTGAGACAGATCGTAATAGGCAGTATATAAATAAGTAAATAACTTATATTCCACAACCAGGGTGCAGCCCCAGAAAAAGTCCCATCCAAATCCCATCAGACCCAGCCAGCCTCCAGATTGTAACCCACAACATCTGGAGGAAATCACATTGGGGAAGCCTGGAGGCTTGTTTGTTTTTGTTGACTACCAGCTGTTGTTGTTGTTGTTGTTTTTGTTTTGCTATTCCCTCCCTCTCTCCTATATGAAAGGAGTGGCATGTTTTCTGCTGGATGAGCATTGCGTGGGGCCAGATACAGCAACGCCATGGCATTTAAGAAAATAACAAACTATTGACCTAATACAAATCTCATCTTAGAAACTGTGGGTTGGACACACATCCCTGTATTGCAACGAGCTACTGATGTATCAGCTCAGACAGGCATTTAAGAAAACCCACTTGTACTGTTTTCACAGCAATCTTCATGTCAGAAAATCAACAATTATTTAGTAGCCCAGTGATTTTCCTAGAAGATAACATTTATTTGCTTTGTGCAGATTATTATTCTGAGCAAAACCTGTGAAACAACAGCATCCCAGGAAAACGTACTATTTACAACTGTCAAAAATAAGTATAAAGGACATACCAAAACAAACAAGGTGCGTTCTGATTGCCTTTAATATGACAGTCTTCCTATATAGTCAATCAAGTAATACTAGGTATTAGTAGAGTTACTGAGAGAAAAATGGAGGGTATGCTGACCTAGTGAATAAAAATTCAGAGCATATTTTATCCCTACCAATTTTAAGATTTGCTTACTAGTCTAGTGTGAGCTGGACAAGCGGATCAGCAAGGCAGCTATGGCAATGGCTTTCCTCTCCAAAAGGGTGTGGGAGAATGAGAAATTAATAACCAATACCAAGATGAAGGTGCTTGTTATGGAAGTGAGTTGTGGGCAACTTACAACCACACGGAGTGACGCATCAACACATTCCACATGCACTGCGTCCAGAGCCGTCTCATCCATTGGGGCTGGTGGCGCGGCGCGCCAGGGCGCAATGGCCTGGAGGGCGCCTCCGTCCTCCAGCCCCGCTGGCAGCGCCTGCCGGCAGCGCCCTCTGACTCCCGGCAAGGGAGCTGGCCGGCCACGCCACGCCCTCTGGCTGCCCAGCAGAGCACAGGAGCACAGCTCTGCGCGCCCTTCCAGCGCTTCCGGGACGGGAGGCGAGGGCGGCCGGCTCGCGCTCCCGCGCGCAGCCGGGCAGCTCGCGCTCCGCGCGCAGCCGACCGCCCACCCGATGGAGCACAAGCTGCCCAGCCGCGCCGCCCGGCTGCGCCGCACCATCCGGATGCGCACGGGAGCGCGAGCCGGCCGCCCTCGCCTCCTGTCCCGGAAGCGCTGGAAGGGCGCGCAGAGCCCCGCGCAGCTCCAGCACCACGCCCCTCATCCCCCGCTCGCCCACCCCCCTCCCAAGGGGCGGCAAGCGCGGGAGGGAGGCGGCGGAGAGGCGGCATGGCGGGGGCGCCGGAGGGATAGCCGCGCCAGGGCGGCAGATCCCCTTAAGACGGCTCTGACTGCGTCAGGACAATTTTGGGCAGCACGTGGCAGGACAGAGTCTCAAAGAAAGATGTGCTCTCCCAAGCCCACATTCCCAGCATGTTCACCACACCTGTCTCAGCAACGCCTCTGCTGGCTTGGTCATGTCCACAAAATGGAAGGTGGTAGGATCCCCAAGGACAAGCTGGCTTCAGGCACCAGGCCTGTGGGCAGACCAACTTTGCATTACAAAGATGTCTGCAAACATGACATGAAGGTTGGCAACATCAACCCTGCCATGTGGGAATCCCTTGCTGACAACCTCTGTGCTTGGAGAAAGGAATGACCACTGAGAGGAGCACAGAGAGAAGAAACACCAGGGTGCATCTGCAGCAGCAGCAGCCAGCCCCTTCACATCTGGGCTTCTAGAGCAGGCTTCCTCAACCTCGGCCCTCCAGATGTTTTGAGACTACAATTCCTGCAGGCATCCCTGACCACTGGTCCCACTAGCTAGGGATCATGGGAGTTGTAGGCCAAAAACATCTGGAGGGCCAAGGTTGAGGAAGCCTGTTCTAGAGGATGTACAGATCTTGCCTTCGGGTATTGCTCCAAAGAAGACCCCTGGTGAGTTCTGTTTAATTCGCAATCTCTCTTACCCAAAAGGGGGGACTGTTATTAGTGCCATCCTACAGGAGCTTTGCTCGGATCGCTATGCATCCTTTGACCATACAGTAAAGCTGGTCAGAGACTGCGGCCTTGGCGCTTTCTTGGCAAAGTGCAACATTGAATCAGCTTCCCACCCAGTGCACCCAGATGATCTCAACTTTCTGGGCTTCAGATTTAATGACTGCTAGTATATAGATCATGGGTAGCCAAACTAAGGCCCAGGGGCCAGATTTGGCCCAATCACCTTCTAAATCTGAGGGACAGTGGACTGGCCCCCTGCTGAAAATGTTTGCTGACCCCTGATACAGATACATGGGAATTATAGCTCTGGAAAGGGAATAGGGGTCTCCTAACAACTCTCAACACCCTTAGCAAACTACAACTCCCAGAATACTTGGAGGGGGGGAGCCATGAGTGCTTATTGTGATATCATAGTGTTTTTAATATATGGTATGAATGTGGCCTATGTTTAGCTAGTGTGCACCTGCAGCAGTAAAGTTGTTTACAAACACAGGCATTTCATATTACGTTATTACTTATTTTAAACAGTTTTCAGACAAGCCCAAAAGTTTTGTACACTTTACATATAGTTTTTTTGTATCTGTCTGAATTAGGAGCGGGGAACTTCTGGCCCTTCAGAGGCTGCAGGACTACACCTCCCATCATTCCTGATCATTGGCCATGTAGGATAGAGATGATGAGAGCTGGAGCCCAACAATATCTGGAGGGCCACAGGTTCCCCATCCCTAATCTAAATTATATGGAATCTCTACACCAAGAAAATGAAGCGTGTCGTCCCTTCTTTTCATCTTGGTATTTAACAAGGTCTCATCTTCACAGGCTCTGAAGACCTTAAGCCCTGCTTGGATACAGAAGATTACAGCTGCAACACCTATAAGAAGAAAGACTGAACATAAAGGCTAAAGAGAATGAAATCTCATTTCCATAAGTTTCACAGCTCAGGGAATTACAGCCCAACATTCATGCCATGAAACAATCATAAATGCCTACACTAAAAAATAATTTAAAAAACCATGCCCTGGTTTCTTACTTTTTTTTTTTTTTGCCTAAAACCTACTACTCAACATAAGCCACAAAAATTCATTTTTTTGAGATATGAAAAATCTTGCCAGTAAAAAGCTCTTTGCATTCTTGGGTTCTGCAGTTTTCTTGAAATACTTGCGAGAGCATTTTTCAAATGTTGCTGACAGAACAGTTGTTGAAAACAACAATTCCTTACAATAAAAGGTAGGGATCTGAAAGAAAATATTAATTTGCCCGTGGTGTTATAGCTGCATATTTCAAAGAGAATCCTAGCCTTTCAGTTGTTGTTGTTGTTGTTGTTAGTAGTTACTTTTATAGCTGACCCAGAAGCTAAGGTGGCATAGGGGGTTCCCCCTCCTTTAATCCCCACAACAATCCTATGAGGTAGGTGAGGTTGAGGCTGTGTAACCCATGGCCAGCCTGAAACACAACTAGGAAGGGGTGAGATGGTTGTCATGTATAATGAGTAAGAATCCAATGTCTTTGTTCAGACCAGGTCTCTCCATGGTTTTAAGTGTGATAATGAGTTGCAATTCAGCAACTTTTCTTTCCAGTCTATTTCTGAAATTCTACACTTAAAACCATGGAGAGACCTGGTCTGAACAAAGACATTGGATTCTTATCTCACTATACATGACAGCCATCTCACCCCTTGCTTTTTCCTGTAAGACCAATTGCAGTTGTTAACAGTCGTCAACAGTTACAGGTAGGTAGCCCTGTTGGTCTGCCGTAGTCAAAACAAAATAAAAAATAAAAAAATCCTTCCAGTAGCACCTTAGAGACCAACTAAATTTGTTCTTGGTCATCAACAGGTTTTCCACACCCATCAGCCAATCACCCATTCCCACCACCCTTCTGAGTAATACCCCTCCTCACTCTCTCACTATATATAAGGGTCTGGTGACTTTTATTTCAGTGTATCTGAAGAAGTGTGCATGCACACGAAAGCTCATACCAAGAACAAACTTAGTTGGTCTCTAAGGTGCTACTGGAAGGATTTTTTATTTTTTTACTATGGCATACCAACACAGCTACCTACCTGTAATTGTTTTTCTGTAAATGAATGTCTGCTTTTTCTCTGTGTTGAGACTAACACTGCCTGGTTTTACAGTGCAACTGTAGGGTGCTCTGTCATTTGTTCATAAATAGCTGTGTAATGTTCTGCACCCCCCCCCTTAATCTACATTGACATAATTTCCAAAACTGCATTTAAAAAAAACCACTGTCTACCTTGGCATTTGGCTGTATTTGTTTCTCTTTCGTTACGTTAGTCAGGTGCTAAGCAAATAAAATCAATTCTGAAGTTATAAAAAGCAATTGAAAATGTCTAGTCTTTTATAGCAAAGACTCTGTTGTGGCAGCCCACAATGCTTCGAAAAAAATCAATCATCATTTCATCCTGCTACGTGTGCTACTAAAATTAAGGATTTATGTTAGGCTACTAGGGGAAATTATTTTTAGAGAACTACCTTTGCAAGATTTTTTTTCTCTCTGCTCATAAAACTCCTGTTTATGGTTTCCTCCCATAACAAGCGATCGCCTCCGTTCCAGCATGAATTATAGATATTAATGGATGATCCCGATTTACATAAAGTTTCCATCTTAATGGGCACCAAAATTGCAACCAGGGCAACAAAACCACTTACGATAAATGGCACACAGTAAACAAGTCATCACTGCCTTAAAAATATCATGAAGAGAAAGGCTGATAATATAATAATTACATATTATCCTCACCACAATTCTCAATGCTCAGAGAAATTTGCACTACTTTATCAGCGGTGCAGTCATAAGAGAATAAAGCCTGAGCTGGATAGCAAGATGGCCGGAAAAGCATTTAAATTCAGTATAGCCTAAATATTTTAGTGAAGTATCATGCCTGCTGGAAAGGAGCAGATTCAGCATCCATGTTTGCATATGCTGCTGTGTTAAGGCCTTTGTCATGTATCATATATTTCCAGCAGGAAGCCATAGGTCATATGGCTTCTTGCTGGTAATATAGGATGCAGAATAACAGGCATGATTCAGCAGAAATTATGCATTTTTAAAGCTGCACACTGACTGGGAAGTAAGACCTCAGTGAAGTCAATGGCGCTTCTTGATATATATATGCACAGGCTCTGGCTGCACATCCCATTGATTTTGATGGCAGGGTTAAGCAAGTATAATAAATTGCTTTCAATAGAATCAGTGGGACTTTTAAAAGTTTGCAACTTTGGCCGCTTCCAGACAATCTGTTTATTAAGCATTCATCTCATTTTGTTTGTACAAAATTTGCAGTGAGGTTAAATAATGCTACGTAGCTATTCCTTGAGCATTGTTCTGGATTGTTTGTGGGGAGGTTAGAGCATATTGCATCAAGCAAGCATTATGCCACGCTTTCCAGCACATATCACTATCACTTTCCTTACCTCAAAAAGTTTGATTTTGGGTGGGGGGGGTGGAGAAACAAGGGGTGGGCTAGTTGTGCAAGAGCACCAAATCCATTTTTTTATTGTGCAACCTACATTTTCTGACATGTGAATATGACTCTCTTCAAGAGCCCAGCTATTCCAGTGACTGGGATGAACTAGTTTGGTTTAATGAAGTTCCCTAAATCCTGAGTGAACAGAACACGAATTAAGTTTGTTTTGGGCAATTTCTAGTTAATTCGTGTGTGTGTGTGTGTGTGTGTGTGTGTGTGTGTGTGTTTTATAACTCTTTAGACTCTCCGGACCTTTAAGTTTAAAGGTAATAGTTGTTGGGAATAAACTGTTCACATTCTCCTGTGTCTGTGTTTTGATGTTTAAGTATTTTATGTACTTCAGCACAGCGGCTTGTAACATTGTGAATACTTGTTTTTGGTTTTTGGTTTTGCTCAGAATCATTTGGGTAATTCCCATCTCCCTAAACCCATTTAATGAGAGCATACTGCTGCCTAAGTAAGGGAGAAATCCAATTTTGATCACCAGGGCAAGCCCTAAGTCTCCTAGTAAAATAAAATGAGCATGCTCTATCAGTGTGCAATGTATGGGTTGTAGCCACCATCACCACCATAGGCAAGATTTTGTGCTCTCACATGTGCTTGGTCCTCTTTGCTATGAGACTTATGCCTCTGAGCCATTGTCCTGCTTGCTTCATCATCCAGAGCTCCCCAGTAAACCAGAATGCCTTTTGGACTCCACAGTGCCAGAGGGGGTTCTGGGGAGTGATCATATTGATATCCATCTCGCCATTCCATAATGAGGTCGGGGCATCAGCAAGAGTGCTAACCTTACCAGCCATAAAGTCCCTCAAAGCATTCAGTTACAGGGGGGGGGGAGGTAATCTTAAGAAGTCCTCGCCCCTGCAACTGCCACCAACAGCTTACACCTAACCAGGAAGTGGTTCGTTTATGAAAACAAGGTTACGGTATATAGAAATTCAACCCACTACCAGACCAATCCCAGCCAGCATGGCTGATGTTCCGGAATGATGGGAGCTGTAGTCCATTAACATTTGGAGAGCTACAAGTTATCTATTCCTGACATAAATACTAGGGTCTTGGCCTCCTGAACCTTCCCTAGTCAACGGAGCAGTACTTTCTGCTTGCCTGTTGACATTAGGCAGGCTCCATCATTGTATTCTTTTAGACTTCTGCTAAAAAGAACTTTCTGCTTGGGCAAGCCTTTTCAGACACATGTGGTTATATGTCTTGTTGTGTTTCGTTGCTTTTAGATGTTTTTCACAGTTTTGTAACATTTAAAATATGTTGTTATTTTATTTTTAATTGTAATTTTATTGCAGAGATGTTTGCAACCTGGACTCTGTTGAGAGAAGGAGAGAATATACATGTGATAAATCAATATAAACTTCAGGGCCCAGCCCAAACCTGGGTTCTAGTACATATTCACCAGTCTGAATTAGAATATGGCCACTGACAATCCCAGATTGGCACTGAGAGATTCTTGATACCAAACTTATTTTCCATATTACCAGAGACATTTCTCTCTCTCTCTCTCATGTGGTTCTGTACATGACTATTCAGAAATAACCCTGTTTGAGTTCAGTGGGATTTACTCCCAGGTAAGTATAAGATTGCAGCTTAAAATATGCAATATGCCAAATCTAATCCATTCGTGGCTTGATATAATGTTTGTGTATATTTCCTCTTTTAAGTATCTGCTTCTGTTCTGCATCTCCTGCTCAATATATTCCCGGCTTGAAAGAAATAAGAGTCCTTCGCTTTCAAAGGTATCTGGTCTTGCTATTTGGCTTTCTAGTCACATACCTCATGTGTTTCAAAAATACTTTAGTCAACTTTTAGAATTCAATAACTGACTTTGATAGAGAAATTACTGTTCCAGTGTATGGCAAATGACAATGGTCTAGAACACTGTTAAATTTAAGTCTTGAAAATGAACTTTAATAAAATGTGCTCCAATAATGTACTGTGACAGCTTTTAGAGAAATCAGCTTCAATACTCTGATTCTCCCAGGAATGCAGTGAGATATACTCAAGCAGCCTTGAGCCATGGAATAAGCAAGCAGACAGCTTTATGATAAATGGTCCTAGAAACCTAAATTACAACTGCACCAAATGAACAATATGTCCAAATTATTTGGTGGCTTTTTTTGTTGCAGAGACAGCTGCCATGAATACAGTGTGCTACCAGAGTTGTCTACAAACCTACAGTGTCACCTAGTGGGCAAACATCCCGTCAGGAAACCAGATCCTGGCTTGAAGGCTGCTGCAGGCTAAATGTCTCCCATCTAAACAACAGAGTGGGTACATGAAAGAACGGCAAAATGTCAGGTTGCCTACCAGAAAGGGAACACTAGGCTGAGCCAGTATTTGGAAAGTATATTGCATGACACACAGCAAATGGGGCTGCAGAAGATGGCGACACTATCACCATCCTTCCTCCAACATGATTTTTTTTCCAGTGCTAGAAAGATGTTATTCTTACTGTTGTGATTTAGTTGTATAGCACCATCAATACATCTGGTGCTTTACACAGCGACAGGGGGTAAAATAATAACCCCCCTGTTCCTAGGAGCCTACAATCCACTGGACAGATGGAGAGACAACAGAAGGAGGGAGTGGTGACAGAGACAGCAAGGACTGAGGAACAATTTGTGAATTTATCTTGGTCCTGATTCTACCTATTTGAAGGGTGGCAATACATTTTGATAATAAATTAATCTTATCTGTGGCCCAATTCCAATATGAGGCTAGGAATAAACATCATGGCGGGGCTCCAGGCAATGAGTGGCAGGTTTAATCCTGGACTAATTTACACTCATAGGTGCAGTGACCTGGTTTAATTCTGATGCCAGTTGCAAGAAGCTCCACAGGGGTAAATAGTTGTTGTTGTTTTTACCTGTCTTGCGTCACATTAACATTGAGCATTTCTGACTATCTAGCCAGCCATCAATTTCTGGCCTATCATTTATGATATTTGCAAATACAGTAATATCTATGTTAAATTGACTCTGAAATGTTCTTTCTCCCTCCCCTTGAAATCCATAAAAATTATTATGAAAAATTTAAATTATAATCAGTGCAATAAATAGAGTAGCTCAGCATCATTAAAATGTAGAATTCATATTTTGTACTGCTGAAGGTACCATGAAGCAAAACATTAGCAGTCAGTTGTTACTAGATCTGCCTATGTGCCTGTCTATACTCACACAAGCCTGTTTATTACATGCTTCATGGAAGCGTCACTTTGGGAATCTTCTCTGGAGGCCAGTGCATGCCAGAGATTATAGTGTTTGACAGAATTACATTAGAAATACCCAGTGCTTTTTTCTGGGGGTACGCAGGGGTACTCTAAACATTTTAAGTGTGGCCTCATTGAGGGGAAGTATTTCAATATGAGTAGGAAAACGAGAGTTTCCCTAAACATTTTTTTTTTAGGGAAAAAAAGCACTGGAAATACTAATGCAGCCCTGCTTATTTGGGGGGACTAGAACAAGAGCCCAAAGTGCCAAAACAAAACATAAAGTATTTCTGTACACAAAATGGCAGACAATATTTAAATAGTATTGTGGACTGAAGCACCAGAAGAGAAAAACAAAATGGCAAGTTGGTTAGTTGTTATAAATTACATAGGCTACCCAAATGTATACAGGAAATATCCTTAAAAAACTGTATGTATAGTATTTATGAGGTGATTTGTTTACTTGATTCCTTACCTGCCCTTTACCATAAGGTCCCAATGCAGGTTACAACAATGCATTATACAATTATAAAACAAATAATTCAGCTGCAATCATAAAGCAAACCATAAGAAAACCACTTTAAAACATTTATCTGTATAAAAACAGTTAAAAGTAATTCGGTTACAGACGCAGGCTGGGATAAAGATGTCCACTTATAAGGCTTGTTGAAAGAGGAATGTATTCATTAGGTGCTGAAAAGACAACAGAGATTATGCCTAATTGTAAGGGGAGGGAATTCCAAAGGGTACCGGTAGGTGCCACACCGCTAAAGGCCCAATTTCTGTATTGTGCAGAATGGGCGTCTTGATAAGATAGTATCTGCAGGAGGCCTCTTCTGCAGAGCACAGTGATCAATTGAGTATTTAAGGTGTGAAACAATCTTTTAGATATCCTGGCCCCACCTGATAAAGGGATCCACCTTGCAAAGGCAAGGTGATTTATTTATTTTTTGCACTGTCCAGGAAGACTGGCCATTCAGAGTGGGGAAGGATGCCTGGATGACAGAATTGTACTGACCACCTCAGGTGGGAGGCTTTAAGGAAGCCTTCCTGTTCAGCTTTCTGGCAAAGATGTTCAGCCAGACCAAACTGGGATGCAGAAGAGTACACTGAGCCAGCCTGTCTAGATGCACTGGAAGATGCCTCAGAGGAATCTTTGCCAAGCTGTTTTTGTGTTCTTCCCATATCTTCTTCACAATCTATGATAGTAGTGGCATTGATGGAAAAGCAAACAGGAAAGCTGAAACCTATGATGAGTGCAGAGCAGTGATGCCTGTTTAGAGAATTTATGGAATTTGTGATACTGTTTATAGAAAGAGTATGCACACGAAAGCTCATACCAATAACAAACTTATTTGGTCTCTAAGGTGCTACTGGGACGCGGGTGACGCTGTGGTGTAAACCACTGAGCCTTGGGCTTGCCGATCAGAAGGTTGGCGGTTTGAATCCCCGTGACGGGGTGAGCTCCCATTGCTTGGTCCCAGCTCCTGCCAACCTAGCAGTTCGAAAGCACGCCCAAAAAGTGCAAGTAGATAAATAGGTACCACTCCGGCGGGAAGGTAAACGGCGTTTCCGTGCACTGCTCTGGTTTCGCCAGAAGTGGCTTAGTCATGCTAGCTAGCCACATGACCTGGAAAAACTGTCTGTGGACAAACATCGGCTCCCTCAGCCAGTAAAGCGAGATGAGCACCGCAACCCCAGAGTTGTTCGCGACTGGACTTAACTGTCCAAGATCCCCTGGCCAGAATCCTTCTGACATGATTCTTTATCTCCTCGCAGACGTAGATAAGTATGTGACCTGGCATGTAGCACTTTTTGCAACTGCCGCCAGGAAAAATTTATATAGCCGAAATAGCTATCAACTGTAAAGGAGATGAATTTATTTGACCCCATCTACACCAAGCTGTATCTTTCTCACTAAACTTTGTACATAATTGTCTATTGTATTATTCAATATTACTTTTAATATATTAGTGGCCCCGCAGTGATTTTAGCTTATAAATTTTATTGTCTAATGTTTCAATTTGTATATTGAGTTTCTATAGCTTTGTGCAGATTAGGTCATGTTTTGACAATGTGAATGCTTTAAGTTTTTGTATCAAGCTAGTATATATTTTATTGAATGACATTGTATACATTGCAGCAGCCTTTGGCTATAAGAAATAAACTTGACTGACTGACTAACTGACTGACTTAACTGTCAGGGGTCTTTTTCCTTTACATTTAAGGTGCTACTGGAAGGATTTTTTTTATTTGGTACTGTTTATGTTTTTCTTTATAAATTATTGGATTTTATGTAATGCTCACATGTTTATAGTTCCCATTTACACTTTTCCTTAATTGTTTTAATTTTTATGAATACTTTTTAATCCTGCACTTTGAAGGAAATTTTACTGAGTTTTCCTTTTCTTTCTTTGAAACCAATTAAAAATGCTTTAAAAAGCAAATGGTGACATTCATTGTTGTTGTTGTTTAGTCGTTTAGTTGTGTCTGACTCTTCGTGACCCCATGGACCAGAGCACGCCAGGCACTCCTGTCTTCCACTGCCTCCTGCAGTTTGGTCAGACTCATGTTGGTAGCTTCAAGAACACTGTCCAACCATCTTGTCCTCTGTTGTCCGCTTTTCTTTCCCAACATCAGGGTCTTTTCCAGGGAGTCTTCTCTTCTCATGAGGTAGCCAAAGTATTGGAGCCTCAGCTGTGCTTCCAGTGAGCACTCAGGGTTGATTTCCTTAACAATGGATAGGTTTGATCTTCTTGCAGTCCATGGGACTCTCAAGAGTCTCCTCCAGCACCATGATTCAAAAGCATCAATTCTTCGGCAATCAGCCTTCTTTATGGTCCAGCTCTCACTTCCATACATCACTACTGGGAAAACCATAGCTTTAACTATACGGACCTTTGTCGGCAAGGTGATGTCTCTGCTTTTTAAGATGCTGTCTAGGTTTGTCATTGCTTTTCTCCCAAGAAGCAGACGTCTTTTAATTTCTTGACTGCTGTTGTCACCATCTGCAGTGATCATGGAACCCAAGAAAGTGAAATCACTCACTGCCTCCATTTCTTCCCCTTCTATTTGCCAGGAGGTGATGGGACCAGTGGCCATGATCTTAGGTTTTTTTTGATGTTGAGCTTCAGACCATATTTTGCACTCCCCTCTTTCACCCTCATCAAAAGATTCTTTAATTCCTCCTCACTTTCTGCCATCAAGTTTGGGTCATCAGCATATCTGAGGTTGTTAATATTTCTTCCGGCAATCTTAATTCCGGCTTGGGATTCATCCAGTCTGGCCTTTCACATGATGAATTCTGCATATAAGTTAAATGTTATGTACTGAGTTGAATAGGATCCAAAATGCTGAGTATATTTCATTAAATAAGCAGGGAGACAATATACAGCCTTGTCGTACTCCTTTCCCAATTTTGAACCAATCAGTTGTTCCATATCCAGTTCTAACTGTAGCTTCTTGTCCCACATAGAGATTTTTCAGGAGACAGATGAGGTGGTCAGGCACTCCCATTTCTTTAAGAACTTGCCATAGTTTGCTGTGGTCAACACAGTCAAATGCTTTTGCGTAGTCAATGAAGCAGAAGTAGATGTTTTTCTGGAACTCTCTAGCTTTCTCCATAATCCAGCGCATGTGTGCAATTTGGTCTCTGGTTCCTCTGCCCCTTCGAAATCTAGCTTGCACTTCCGGGAGTTCTTGGTCCACATACTGCTTAAGCCTGCCTTGTAGAATTTTAAGCATAACCTTGCTAGCGTGTGAAATGAGTGCAATTGTGTGGTAGTTGGAGCACTCTTTGGCACTGCCCTTCTTTGGGATTGGGATTGGGATGTAGATTGATCTTCTCCAATCCTCTGGCCACTGCTGAGTTTTCCAAACTTGCTGGCATATTGAGTGTAGCACCTTAACACCATCATCTTTTAAAATGCTTCAGCTGGAATATCATCATTTCCACTGGCTTTGTTATTAGCAGTGCTTTCTAAGGTCGACATTCATACACACAGACAAAATCTATTCAAAACACAAATCACAAGCCTGAGTAGTCTGCCTGGGACCAAGACAGGAATCCAACTAGTCAAGAGGAGGAGTGGAGAAAATAATGGACAGAGACTTGTGCTTCCTATTTTGGGGCACAAGAGGGCAGCAATGATACACTCTCTCTGCTGCTCTGACTTGATTTAAAAAATTGTAAGCTTTTCTGGGGAAGTGACCTGTCCTGTTATACTTTGTAAAACACCATGAATGAACAAACGCACATAAAGAAAATAGCTAATAAAACACTATTGAAATACATAGTGAAAATAATTAATGTCAATTATAATATTTAGAGAGGGTATGTTTAGCCTGGAAAAGAAGTGGCAGAGGATATCTGATAGCCATCTTCAAATATCACGGCTGTCACATGGAAGATGGAGCACGCTTCTGCTAGAGGCTAGCACCAAACCAATGGCTTAAAGTTGCAAGAAAGGAGATTCACATTAAACATCAGGAAGAACTTTAGGACAGTCAGAGCTGTTCGGCAGTGGGTGGGGACTCCCACGAGAGGCGGTGGACTCTCCTTCCTTGGAGGTTTTGAAGCAGAAGTTGGATCATGGCCATCTGTCAATGGATGCTTTAGCTGAGATTCCTGCATTGCAGGTGGTTGGACTAGATGACTCTTGTGGGTGGGGGTCTCTTATAACTCTATAATTCTATGCTCCAATGATTCAACACATTCGGAAAGCCAGCCTTACTTCCCCCTCTCCCATTTCTCCCTCCCTTCCTTCTGCGATAGGAAGAGCATCAACCAATAGCCAGAACCGGCGCACCGCAGCGGCCTCTACCGGCCACGCCGTTTAGAACACGTCGATACTCCCCTCTGCGCAGGCGCTCTTTGAGATCACCAACCCTTTCATCTCGCGTCATCCCTACCGCCGGGGCGGAAAAGGGCAGGCGGTTCTAATTGGAGCTTGGAGGAGACGGAGTGGGCGTGGCTACAGGAGTGGGCGTGTCCCGGAAGGGAGGCTGCTGGATGGCCGCGGAAGCGGGGAGAGGGAGGCAAGGGCGCCCGGGTTGCCCTCGCTGCGCGCGGCTGATAGATGCTGCTGTCGCCGCCGCCCCTGCACCGGCTGGGCTGGCTCTGGCTGTGGGTGCTGCACTCGCTGGGGCAGCCCCCTCCGGCCGCCGGGAAGGAGGTCGACGTCGCCCGCTACAGGTGAGCCCGGACCAGGATGACTGTTGGAGGGAGAGCAGCTCACTGCTCCCTCGTCACCTGGGCTCCTTTGCTTTCCCTTTTCTAAAGGCTCTGTGGTTCCAGGCAGATTTTCAACAGGTGAAGCCTCTCCTTTCCATGGCGTGCCTCTCTGGCTGGCCACGTTGAATTCTACCTGCCATCAAGTCTCCCGCAGGGACAACGGGAGGGGAAAGGGTGGTGTCAGCCCTGCTCTCAGATGGAAAACCGAGGGTGTGGGAGAGCGGAAATCCTCTAATACTTACATGCAGCTGTATTTATCCGTTTGCTTTTTTTTTTAAGTGTTTGTGGTCTAATAGTGAGAATGAAATAAAAAGTCAGGGGATGAGGATTAGACTTTAGATGGCAAGTTCTACCCTTGTAGAAGACGGTAAGAAACGACAGTCATTTTATTCATGTGTTTGTTTAAATATCTTAGGGATGTGGCTTCGTGGAAAAGTAAACAAGGTATCATAGCCATGGGGAAATCATAAAAATAACCGAGGGCATACTGCTCTTGACATATGCAGGTCTTTGTGGTCATGGTTAAAAGCAGCTGTGAAGAACTTTGAAGCAACCCCCCCCCCAAAAAAAGTAGATCCTGCAAACCTGAAGTGCTTCCTTTAAGAGAGTAGGGAAAGTGCAGTGGATTCTTGAAAACTATTTATAAGGGAATCTTGAAGACATTGGTTTGGTGTGAAGACATGATCAGAGGCCTTTTTCTCTTCCCTTCTTCTCTGCCTTCCACTGCATTCAGTGTATATCAAGCAGGCAGCAAGAAAGTTGGAAGGAAGAGAATTGCTGAGGTGACCTACTGAGGGCCCATCACAGCCCTGGTATGGGAGTTGCCAAAGATGCATATTTATTCTGCATGGTGCCATTCCCTGTGGAGGATGTAATATTTGAAAGCATCTCATTGTGTAAACCCTAGATGAAAAACATTTATTTTGCTTTTCAGACCAAAATTGTTTCCCAGAGTGGCTCGTGGTGATCAAAAAGTCAATTCAGTCCTTGTGGCGGGAATTGTATGTAAATGAAATTGACAGAGGCCTTGCCCTCAGGTTTACAGACTAAAATGACCAAAAGGAATGGGAACAGAGAGAGAAACTTGCGAATGGAGATCAGTTTGACAGCGTCAGAATTACGTGATTAATTCTGAATTGGCATTTAGCTAGTTGTGGTCATACTGACCTTCCCTTGCTGTTGGTCTTGCTGCCTAGAAGTGATACAACTACCCATTAGTCCAATTAGTGCTTTCCCCATCACTCCTGCAGTTCCAGGGCAACTGGAGCAGAGCTCTTTCTGGCTGGAAGATGGGAAGCATACTTATTGCGGCTGCTCCATTTCTGGAAGAAGGCTGCTCTCATCCTTGCTGTGATCTTCTTCATGTGGGTGGGGTTTCAGCCTCCTGGCCGCCCGCAAAACTTCCAATTTTGAAGAGAACATACTTTGTTTTTAGATGATATTGCACATGTATTGCATCATACCCCATTTTAGAAGAAGCATTACCTGCTCTGTGAGAGAAAAGAGAATGCGTCTTCTATGATGGCAAGTGTGTTCCACTTTCAAAATTATGGAAGTGCTGTGCTCACCTTTGTAGAGTTCACCTTTTTTGCTGCTGTTGTTCTGTGGTGTTGTCCACTTTTCTGTAACACTAAATTTCTGAAACGTCTTTCCCCCCCTCCCTTTAGAGCGCGAGTCAAGTCCATGTTTTATCATGCTTACGATAATTACCTGGAAAACGCCTTCCCGTATGATGAACTGCGTCCTCTGACATGTGATGGGCAGGACACTTGGGGAAGGTACTGGGAAGACTGAATCTTCTTTCTCTGGTTGCTTGTGGAATTTTGAAATAACACCTTCTTAGGGGATGTCCCTATTTACTAGAGCAGGTGTCGTCATCCCCCACCTGCCATGCTGAGTGAAGCTGATGGGAATTGCAGTCTAACTTCTGGAAGGCCCCATGTTGGGGAAGGCCATGTTAGAGGACATGTCATGCTAAATTTGGCTGATTCTTACTCAGATATTCCAGAGAATCTAGACCCAAGAAACAGGTTAAACAATAAAAAAAGATGTCCATTTTATAACTTCAGTTGTTGAATGCAAAAGCAGCATGGAAAGCTTACAGCATATGCTAGTGGTCCTGGAACAGCATAGATTTAACCTTTTCACTGCCTTTGGAATGGGTTTGTTTTGCCTAGAGAGGAAAGACTGAGGTGCACATGATGAAACTGTTCCAATACATGAAGTGCTGCCACAAAGAAGAAGCCAATTTCTCTGCAGAATTTGATGTAATGGGCTCAAGTTACAGGAGGATGGATTTCAGTAGAGTAGTGGGAGAAACGTCTTAATTGTAGGAGCAGTTTAGCCATGGAACTAACTACCTACGGTGGAGGTGGGCTCTCCCTCACTAGATATTTTCCAACAGAGACTGGACAGCCATCTCTTGCAGCTGCTCCAGTTCTGGTTTTTCAGAGAGGAATCCCATTGGTTAAATGCCAACATGTGCATCTTTCTATGTATTTTGTGGTTGATGCCACATTTGCCTCACCAGCATTGCCTTCCTTTCTTTTTCAGTTTTTCTCTCACACTGATTGATGCACTGGACACTCTGCTAGTAAGTACCATTTGTCAGTAACACCATCTTTCTTAGTTTTCTCAGGTCCTGCTTATTCTCAGGCATATTGCACATTGGTAGGGGGGGAAATTCTGTTCCTCATACTTTCAGTTTCTCCCTATTTTGAACTTCTTTACAAACAAGTAAAATGTCAGCATTACTAAAACCAAGCACAAAATGGATTCACAAATTTGAAAACAAGGGGTTATATCCAACACTATTGTTTCACTTACACAACATAAGTTTCCATAAGCAATGGACCATGCTCCCCTTTCTTGCCTGCAGCTTCCTCAAATCTTCTCCAGAGGGTTGAGGGACCTTTCAGAACAGATTTGAGGGTGCACAGAGAGAGAAAAGGACAGTGTGAGACTGGAAATTCATGTTTGCAGTGCAGGATACAACCCAAATGCAGAAGTAAAATTGTCCATTATCTCCCAGGACAGAGAAATGCCAGCTAATTCCAGACTTGATCCATAAGAACATAGAAAGCTGCTCTATACCGAGTTAGACTCACTGTTCCATCTACCTCAGTATTGTCTACACTGACTGGCAGCAGCTCTCCAGGGTTTCCAGGCAGAGAGTGTCTCCCAGACCTATCTGGAGATGCTAAGGATGGGACCTGGGACCTTCTGTACACAAGGCCAACTTCTGTTGTTGATGCAATGCCAACATTCCAAGTTCTTGCACATTTTCTTCATTAAAACAACTTGAAACCTCAAGGGCAAAGCTATATTGCTCCAGTGTAATATTATGTAATATATTTTTCTTATTGATTTCTACCCTGCCTGCCCCCAAATTTAGATGTTTGCAGTCTCATGAATTGTGTGCTTTCAGTTACATTTATTTCTTCCCAGATTTTGGGGAACGTCTCTGAATTCCAGAGAGTTGTCAGCGTGCTGCAGGAGGGTGTGAATTTTGATATTGATGTAAATGCTTCTGTCTTTGAAACCAACATCAGAGGTGAGCGGAACTCCAAAAGGTCACTTGTCTTGGAAGTATTTTGCATAACAAATTAGTCTAGGGTTGCAGCACAGAGGAAAGATGAGTGTGTAATATAGTATTATAATTCGGAAGAGTAGCCATGTGTAGCCAGTTGTAGCAAAAACAACAAAGAGTCAATTGTAGCAGCCTTTTAAGGATTGACAATTTATTATAGCATAATCTTTCATGGAGCAGAGTCCATAAGAGGTATAAAGTGTAATCCTAAATTGGCAGGCATTATATTAAAAGCACTGGGGGTTAGAAGAATGGAAAATGGAGAGGGAAATAAAAGCTATAGAAATACCCTGTTCAGAGGCAATACAATACCAGATTAGAACAAGGATGGATTAACCAGATATTCCTGAATGCCAGTTCTTATTATTCCTGACCTTTGGCCTTGCTCTCTGGGGCTGATGAGAGTTGCAGCTTCTAGAGCAGGGGTCAGCAACCTTTTCCAGCCATGGGCCCGTCCACCATCCCTCAGACCATGTGGTGGGCCGGACTATATTTTGGAAAAAAAATATGAACGAATTCCTATGCCCCACAAATAACCCAGAGATACATTTTAAATAAAAGCACACATTCTACTCGTGTAAAAACACCAGGCAGGCCCCACAAATAACCCAGAGATGCATTTTTTTTTAAAGGACACATTCTATTCATGTAAAAACAAGCTGATTCACAGACCGTCTGCGGGCTGGATTGAGAAGGCGATTGGGCCGCATCCGGCCTACAGGCCTTAGGTTGCCTACCCCTGTTTTGAGGGTCCCCACTTCCCCACCCCTGTATTAAAGAGAGAAATCAGACAGACATCTATGGCCTTCTGTCCCCTGCCTGTAGGGGTCCTGGAAGCAGTCAGCTGGCAACTGTTAGAAACAGAGAGCTTAGCTACATGGGCTTTTCGTCTTATCCAGCCGAGTTGCTGTTAACATTCTTGTGATGATTCTAATGCAAGCGTTTGCTCTGGTGCTTTTCTGTATTCATTACTAAGGCGCTAAGTTGAATATTTCATGACTTACGCAGTATATTCCTTGCAATGATCAAGGGAAAAGATGTTGCTGGGATAAGAACAATTAATGTGTGTCTCTTGAGAAGCTTAACCAAATGGCTGGCTGCTCTGTAGCCACTGAAAAGGAAGTCAGTTCTGCACACTTCACATTGGCCAATTTGCACAATCAAATCCTGGGTTAAGAAGCCAGGATGTGAAAGTGTCATGCATGCTCGCATGCAGCTCCTTCATGTGAGCGGCATAACAGGCCAAGATTCAGCTTTTGGCCCTAGTTTCTCATTATGTGTGAACCTAGAAACTGTCGTTTATGGGCTTTTGGACAAGACTGGATGTGAGGCCATGGTTTAAATTTGATTTCTAGTTCCTGGCTGGTTTGGAACCCACACAGCATAGCTTATGACTTTGCACATAAAACAAATCTCTGGTTAAAAGCTGAATCATCACTTGTTCAAAAAAACTCATTGCCACCCACAAGTAGCTCCTGCATATACTGACTTCTTAAGCCAGGAATTGTTTGTCCATTTAGTCTGTTTGCTTCTCCTTTTAAACATACTGTGATTGCAAATAAAGGGGCTGGGCATGGTTATCAAGAGGATGGTGGCTAGTCGGCTGTAGATATGCCTGGAGGAAGTGGATTTTCTAGATCCGTTCCAGTCTGGTTTCCGGCTTGGTTTTGGCTCTGAAACATCCTTGGTCGCCCTGATTGACAGCCTCCATTGGGAAAGAGATGGAGGAATGCAACTCTGCTGGTTCTCCTTGATCTCTCAATGGCTTTTGACACCATCGACCATGGTGTTCTGATGGAGTGACTCAGGGAGGTTGGAGTTAGAAGTACAGTGGTACCCCGCAAGACGAATGCCTCGCACAACGAAAAACTCGCAAAACGAAAGGGTTTTGCGAGTTTTTAGTTGACTCGCGAGACGAATTCGTCTATGGCTCTTTTTCGCAAGACGAATTCGTCTGGCGAGGTACCACTGTAAGCACCGGATCCTCGCCCCGCCGTGTTTTAAAGCTGCAGGGAGTGCTGCTGTTCGCTCCTTGCAGCTTTAAAACGCGGCGCGGATCCGGTGCGCGGGGGGGGCGGCGTCGGATCGCGCACGGCCATCCAAAATGGCGGCGCGATCCCACTCCGCCCCCCCGCGCACCGGAGCCTCGTCACGCCGTGTTTTAAAGCTGCAGGGAGCCAACAGCAGCACTCCTGTTCGCTCCCTGCAGCTTTAAAACGCGGTGCCGCGCCATTACAGGGAGCTGTAAAGGCTTACCTTTTTCTCCGGTCGGGAGGGGTGTTGTGCATCGCATCCATCTTGGATCGACTGTGCATGTCTGGAGATCGCAGACATGCACAGTAAAGCTGCAGGGAGCGAACAGCAATGCTTCTGTTCGCTCCCTCTAGCTTTAAAACACGGCGCGGCGAGGCTCCGGTGCGCGGGGGGGCGGAGTGGGATCGCGCCGCCATTTTGGATGGCCGTGCGCGATCCGACGCCGCCTCTCCCCACCGGAGCCTCATCGCGCCACGTTTTAAAGCTGCAAGGAGCGAACAGCAGTGCTGCTGTTCGCTCCCTGTAGCTTTAAAACACGGCGCGGCGAGGCTCCGGTGACGGTCGGAAGGGGCCCCCGGACTTTTTTCCCCATAGGAACGCATTAATTAAATTTTAATGCGTTCCTATGGGAAACGGTGCCTCGCAAGACGAAATTTCCGCAAGACGAAAAGTCTTGCGGAACGAATTAATTTCGTCTTGCGGGGTACCACTGTACTGTATTACAGTGGGGCTGTTGGGTCCCACAAGGGTTCATTCTGTCTCCTAAGCTATTTAAAATATATGTGAAACTGTTGGGAGCTGTTATCTGGGGATTTGGAGCATGGTACTCTGCTCTCTCCCTCCATTTCATAGAAATCAGAGTCCATGAAGGTGTTGGACAGGTGTTTGGAGGCAGCAGTGGACTAGATGGGGGCCAATAAATTGAGGCTGTTTCCAGATAAGACAGAAGTACTGTAGATGGGTAGTTCCTGTGCCCAGGAATTTGGTGTACAACATGTTCTGGAAGGAGTTGCACTCCCCTCTTAAGGAAAAGGCTTGTAGTCTGGGAGTATTCCCAGATCCCAACTTGTCACTGGAGTCTCAAATTGCTTCTGTGCCTAGGAGTGCTTATATCTAACATAGGCGGATTCACCAGCTGCAGCTGTTCCGAAGTCAGAGTAGCCTGGCCTCAGGTGTCCATTCTTGGTGGCCTCCCTTCTGGACTACTGTAGTATGTTGTATGTGGGGCTGCCCTTGAAGACAGTCCGGAGACTGATGATAGTGCAGAATGTGGCTATTAGGCTGGTAAGTGGAGCAACCTGATGGGGCCATGTGGCTGCCAGTGAGGTACCAGGTACCAGGTCCAATCAATCAGTACTAGTAAGTCCTAAATATCAGCTATCTCTGATCCTGTGATTGGCAGGTGAGGCCTTGTTGGGGTGAATCTGGCTGGTGTTGCGGGCTTGTGGACAGTGCCTTTTCCCCACTTGTGGAATGCCTTCCCTAGTGAGGTACATCTGTCTCGTTACTGACATTCCAGAGAAATTCAAAAACATTCCTGTTTACTGAGGCATTTGATGGCTGAAAGAGACTGTGAGATCACTGGCTGAGATACTGTTTTTAGATTTTTGTTTTGTTTTATCAATTATATGTCTGCTGCCATGGCCTCCTTTGGGAGGAAGAGCAAGATACAAATCAAATTAATAATAACATATTCACCCTTTGCCATTGAGACAGCACTACTTTGCTTTTTAAATAAGCTGTTCCCATTTTCAGTGGTCGGCGGACTCTTGTCTGCTCACTTGTTGTCAAAGAAGGCTGGTGTTGAAGTGGAAGCGGGATGGCCCTGCTCTGGGCCCCTCTTGAGGATGGCAGAGGATGCAGCTCGAAAACTTTTGCCAGGTGAGCACTGTTGTGGAATCTGAAAAATCATTTCCTCCCTTTCTGTGTTGCTGCCTTATAGGCTAAACTAGATTATAAGTAATAGGTACCAGGAACTGCAGGGGGACAAATTCTTGCAAATTGCTAGAAGCAGAAGAGATGTAGTTGGATATCTCAAGTGTGTTGAAAATAAATATTTATGCTCTTAATGCAGCCTTCCCCAACCTTGGGTAACCAGATGTTGTTGGACCCTGGACCTGCTAGCTAGGAATGATGGGAGTTGTAGTCCAACAACATCTGAGGACCCACAGTTGGGAAAGGCTGCCCTAATGTATACTGGGCCGAATGTTGCTAAAATCTGAAGTAATGAAAATAGACTCAAGTGCCTGCTTTTTTATCAATAAGTATACCACAGCAGCAAAAATAGTAATATGGCTAAGTAGTGGATAATGTGGGACACGGGTGGCGCTGCGGTCTAAACCACAGAGCCTAGGGCTTCCGATCAGAAGGTCGGCGGTTCGAATCCCTGGAACAGGGTGAGCTCCCATTGCTCGGTCCCAGCTCCTGCCAACCTAGCAGTTCTAAAGCACGTCGAAGTGCAAGTAGATAAATAGGTACCGCTCTGGCGGGAAGGTAAACGGCATTTCCGTGCACTGCTCTGGTTCGCCAGAAGCGGCTTAGTCATGCTGGCCACATGACCCGGAAGCTGTACTCCGGCTCCCTTGGCCAATAAAGCGAGATGAGCATTGCAACCCCAGAGTTGTCCGCAACTGGACCTAATGGTCAGGGATCCCTTTACCTTTACCTAGTGGATAATGTAATGGCTCTGATAAATACCTAAGATGTGAAATAATGCAGCTAATGCAATGTTTACTTTGAGGAAGTAGAAAGTCATTAAAAGTGCTGTATATGGCATGTATTTGTCACTAAGCATTCATTGCACACTTGAGCTAAAACAGAACATACAGTCTTTGCTGTGTATTTGAATAGCGATGATCATTTTAACTTGTGGTTACTTGGATTCGCATTTTGTTCCCCTATGAATGGGCTACTGTTAAACTGGAATACAAATCCCAATCTATACAACAGAAACCTCTTTGAGCAAAGTAGTTCTTCAGTATACAGCTGTGTTCTTGTGTCTGTGTGTTTTGGAAAATCTTTAAATTATTGTCATAAGCCTAGGAAATCTATTGGTTGCCAAGCCCATTGAGCTTGATTGAACAGTGTATCGGGGTTGCTCACCAGAAGCAGGTAACAATTCCTTATGGGTAAATACCTTGCTTACCAGACCTGCTGTTCAAATTTTGCTGTACGCTATAGGTGACGAGGCAGACAAACCTACATTTCCCAATGCATTGAATTAGGCAATCTTCCCAGTAGTTGTCCTGACTTGTTTGCCCACTGTTTAGATTGTGCTGGGTTGTCACATGACTTGTTGTTAAAACTAGAAACACGCCTGATAGGAGACTTGCAGGAGTATTTGTGGAACCAACCTTGGGAGAATCCACAGTTTGAACTGTATTACCTACACTGGGCCCCCAGTTATGCTAGTTCTGTTTTGAAGCCTTTCAGACTCCAACTGGAATGCCATATGGGACAGTGAACTTACTACACGGAGTAAACCCTGGAGAGACGCCAATTACTTGTACTGCTGGAATTGGTACATTTATAGTGGAATTTGCTACATTAAGTCATCTTACAGGTGACCCAATATTTGAGGATGTTGCCAGAAAGGCTCTTAAGACCCTCTGGAAAAATCGTTCTGATATTGGCTTGGTGAGTGGAAAAACCTCATGTCACACTTTTCAACTACATAGTTTGATTTCTGTTGAAAGTATGGTTGAATTCTTTTAAAACGCTGCCACTGAAGCACATTGATTGCAAGAATATAACAGTACCAAGTCCACCATGTACCATAAACGTACACAGGCTGGTATAAGCTGAATCCTACTCCCAAACCTCTGTTGTTTGTCTACATCAAGGATGAGCATGATGAGCATCGCCGTTTTTCAATAGCTTGTGGTCCAGATACCTTGAGCTTTTTTGCAAGAATACAATGGGCGATCATATTAGAAGATGGCTTGTTGAAGTTACAATACTTGTAGAAACCTGCATTGCTTGCTACTAGTCACTTCCTACCTCCACATTCTTACAATTTGTTTTAAAAAAAGATTTGCTCTTACATTTTCTCAGGTATACAAATCAGTTCAGGAATTTCCTCATTGGTCATTTTACATCATCATCATCATCATCTTAAATGAATCTCTTCTGTCATGGAACTCAAGAGAGCATACATGACCCATTCAGACACTGACCAGACTCAGACCTGCTTAAGTTTAGCAAGGTGGTGGCCTCATGTGCCTTCAGACCCTCCCACTCCCATCCACCACCCATTAGCCATTGGTCTTTGTTTTCACTGAAAACTGGTATGATCCACAAAGTGATTGTCACAGGATTTAATGTGGAAGTGAAATTCACTCTGGGGGAAATCCAGTGTATTCAGTTGCGTTCTAGGTTTATAGTATGTTCTAGGACAAATCCAAGAACTTGGAACTGAAAAGCAGCTGGGATTTTAAATAAAAGTCAGAACAGTTGATGCCATGATGAGCATTCTGTTTTTAAAAGACTGTGTTAATGAATCATTAATGTCACATGTTAGAGATGCCTGGTTCTGTGTTAGTTCTCCTAAGCAGAGTAGACTCATTGAAGTTAATGAACATGGCTAACTTATATCCATTAATTTCAATGGGCCTATTCTGAGTAAAAATTAGTTGATTACCACACAGTGGTTTTTTAAGAATTGGTACAGTAGCACACATTGTTGGCACTAAATGCATGTTAGAAGGGCTGCAGAAATTAAGATTTTTTTTGTTACGTCTTTGTGCTTTTTGGGAGCTTGTACAGATAACAAACCAAGGATCTATTGTTCGCTGAAATGTATAGAAATGTAAACCTATGCTAATTTCAATCCATAGCTTTTAATAAATGGGAGTTGTTGTTTTTTCTTTCAGGTAGGTAATCATGTTGATGTGGTAACCGCCAAATGGGTAGCCCAGGATGCTGGCATTGGAGCTGGAGTAGATTCCTATTTTGAGTATCTTGTTAAAGGAGCCATCCTATTGCAGGACGAGGAGCTGATGTCAATGTTTCTAGGTGAGTTCAGAAAGGGCCATAGCCCAGTGGCAGGGCATCTTCTTTGCATGCCAGAGGTCCCTGGTTCCATCCCTGGCATCTCCAGGTAGGGTCAGGAAATACCTCTGCCTGACAATCTGGGATAGTCATTGCCAGCCATGGTGGACAATGCTCATTGGCTTCCTTCCTTCATCACATTAGAGAAGGGCTGTAGCTCAGGGATATAACATCTGCTTTGCATGCAAGAGGTCCCAGGGTTTGGGGATCTCTCTTCTCTGCAGCCTTAGAGAGCTGCTTATAGTCAATGTGGACAAAACTGAGCTAGATGGGCCAATGATCTGACTCAGGCAGTGACATGTGATGGTCTTGTTCAATGGCGATGAGCACAATCAGGAGAATCACACTTTAAAGCTTCTGATTATGCATCGGCAGCCCTGTCTCTGCCAGCCCCTGTCAGGTGTGGGACAGGTGCAGATGGTTTGAGGAAACTGTCTTGCAGCCAAATTGGAACAGGTGCCAGGCCAAATTAGGACGCATGTCCAGGCCATGGCCCCAGAGGCTCCTTGCCCCTGCTTTAATGATAACTTATGTGCCATTTTTTTCTTTCCCTCCTTGAACCGCAACTGCTCTGTATAAGCTCATGTGTTGTGAGCAGAGTTCCTTTTTAAAATATTTATAAAAGGAAATTCGGATGATAACTGTGTTCTTTGAAATGTATGCAAATAGAATATATGAAAGCCAGTTCGTTTTCATTTGCTCTGAAATTCTTCTTCCAATGTTTATCGTTCATTTTGACTTTTTTTCCTGTAGACTACAACAAAGCTATAAGCAACTACACAAAATTTGATGATTGGTACCTCTGGGTTCAGATGTATAAAGGAACAGTCTCGATGCCTGTTTTTCAGTCCCTTGAGGCCTACTGGCCTGGCTTGCAGGTAAGGGCTCACGAAGAACAGCTGTGTTTTAGCTAAAGAACTTGTGGCTCTTCATATGTTGTTGGAAGCTGTGGTCAAGCAATACTTGGTGGCGACAGGTTCCACCCCTGTTTTAATTGCTTGTGTTCTTTGTAATTCCATTTGTACAGTAAAACTGAGTACCTGCGTCAGAGTAGGCTTCCAATGCAGTATAACATGAATCCAGTCTTTTTGCCTGTGTTGGATAATCCTGTACTTAAATCAGAAGTGTCAAAGCAGATGAGGGCCAATATCTGCACTGGGAAAACCAGCTGTGGCTTTTTCTTGCTAAGAAAACAGTTAGCAATAATCCACTTTTCGTTGTCTCTCTGATCCCGTGTGAACTGTAATTCCGCTGAGAATCTGACAAAGGCTGTTTTAGTATCTAGGAATGAAAATGAATGATTTCCTAAAACAGAGTAGCCCTATTAAACTTGAACATGTTATTTCTAGTAGATTTCTTTCCAGATTTTTTTTTTAAACTGGTTGCCACTGAGGTGTCCGTCCTATGGTTATTTTATATCCCAAGTCTTCTTACAGACATGCTTTCATTACATAATTGATTGTGCTATTACAGTTCTTCCCCCTCCCCCCCTTTTTCCTTTTAAAAAAGCAGATCGAGTACTATTTGAGGGTTCTAGTTGTGCACTGTGCTTGGTTTGATTATATCTGCTATGCTCCATTCTTTCTGTTACCTCACTGGGTTTTTTCTGGTTTTGTTATTCCTCCCAGAGCCTCATTGGAGACATAGATAGTGCAATGCGAACATTCCTCAATTATTACACTGTTTGGAAGCAGTTTGGTGGGTTGCCTGAGTTCTACAATATTCCCCAGGGTTATACAGTGGAAAAGCGTGAAGGGTATCCACTTAGACCTGGTAAATGAGAAATAAGTATTTTGTATGTGGCATCTTTCATTTGTTGTTTACAAGGCATATAAATACTGCAGATGTATGTTTAAACAAAATAATTTATATACTGCTTAACTACAGTAATCTCCAAGCAGTTTACAAGGATGAAATACTGAAAGTAAATATTGGTTAGAACTATAAAATCAAACTCCAGTTAAAATGCCTGCTGGAACAACAACAACAACAAAATGTCTTCAGTAGGCGCTGGAAGCTCAGCAGGGAGGGAGGAAGTCTTCATGACATTCCTCCTAGGAGTGCAGGAATAAAACTGCTTGCACATTTGCAAAACTAGGCATGGTTTCAAAGCAGATGAGGAGACTGTGTGTTAATATTCCTGCTTTGCAGGTGGTTGGAGATGACCCTCAAGACTCCTTCCAATTCTATGATTCCATTATGTCATCTTGAAGCAAGTGCCATAAAATTGGGCCCACAATACTAAACACAACGGCTCCTGGTGAATACGAGCCATGCATGCAAGATAGGGCAACCACTAACACCCCCAAAGACCTCAGTGATTAAGAAGAGATACAAGGGATTAGGCAGGTATCCTGGACCCAAATTGTTAAGCGCCTTGTAAAGTAATATAAAAACCTTGAGCGTGGCTTAGTAGCGTATGGGCAGTCAGTGTAAACTTTTGAACACTGCAGTTATGTGCTGGCGGTAATCTGTCCCCATCGACAGTCTAGCCCACAGCATTTTGCATCAGCTGGAACCTCTGGACCAGGCCCAAATGCAGCCCCACATAGAGCACACTGCAATAATAGAGTCTTGAGGTTACTAATGCATGGATCACCATCCAGCAATGGCCATAGTCAGCATACCAGCTGTAGCTAGTAAAAGGCACTCCTCATCACCAAGGCCTCCTTAGCCTCCAGCAACAAAGATATACAGGAGACTCCCCCCCTCCCCCCCAAAAAGTCCAAGCCTCTTCTTTCAGAGGGAGCATCCAGAACAGGCAACTGTCCAGTCTCCCAAACACATGAACCACCATCCCAAAGGGCTTCCGTCGTCCCACGGTTCATGCTTAGTTTACTGGTCCTCGTCCAGATCACCCCTCCACCTAGGCAAGTGTTCAGATCATGCATAGCATCCCCTGACTCAATGTTATGGAGAAGTAGACCCGTGTGTTAATAGCCTATTGATGACCCTTAGCCCCAAATATCCTAAAGACTGCACCCAGTGACGTCATATAGATATTAAACAAGATTGTTTAAGACTTTAGCTTGTGCCTTGTGCCTTGTTTTTGGGTGATCTCCAAGTTGCTTTGTGGTTTGCCTTGGTTATAGATAAATCTATAGTTCAAAAACATTTCAGTCTAAGTGGCTCCTGAACCTCTTTCTGTTAAAAATAGGGTTCCAAATGCATATTGTTCTCTGGTGTTGCTGAAGGCAGCAGCTTTGAACAGCGAATGCAGAATAAAATGAGTTCCAAACTACGTGGCATGATGGGGGGAATAGTTTTAAGGAAAACTGATTCTTTTATCCCTCATTCAAGTAATAGATGACCTCTGTTTTGAACTATTGTGTGTTCTGAATCTTTGGGAAGCTGTGCAGGTGTTTGCTGTGTGTTGAATAAATACATGTGTATGCAACGATGTAGCTTAAGGGGTGGGATTCACCTCATCAGTTGAAACCCCCTCTCCTTCATGTGCCTCCTGAAATTAGCTCAGGAGCATAGCTGTCAACCTTCCCCACTGCTATATACATAGCTGTCAACCCTCCCTGCTGTTTCCCAATGCTATAATAAGGGAATTTCCCGCAAAAAAGGGGAAAGGTTGACAGCTATGCTCAGGAGTTCAGGAGAACCCCCCAAGTACAGCAAGGGGGAGGGGGGATAATTCCATCTGGAAAGCTGATAATCTTGTGCATACAGATTATTTGTTATAGCGCAACATTGATTTCCACCCAAGCTTTTTCTTTTTTGTATTTTTTGCAGAACTGATAGAGAGCGCAATGTACCTGTATCGTGCTACCCAAGATCCCACCCTTTTGGAACTGGGCAGAGATGTTGTAGAGGCAATAGAAAAAATCAGCAAGGTTGAGTGTGGCTTTGCAACAGTTAAGTATTTCTCCTGAACTATCTTCCTCTGCCCCCTCCTTTTTAGTAATGGACTAGCGTGTCCCTCTCAAGCATTCTTTTCTCACTAGCAAAAGTTAACCTAACAGAATGTGTTGTTTTGGTTGGTTTGTGTGTTTTATTCTGTGGCACAAATATGACACTGATTCTAAATTCTGCTTATTTCAACAATAGACTTGAACAGATCTCTTCATTCATGCCACTGTATATTTCTCAGAATGTTGCTGAAACAATTGTAAGACAGATTCTGGCATATGCAGTGTAACCACTTTTCCCTCCCTTTATTTTAAAGATCAAAGACCTGCGAGATCACAAACTAGATAACCGCATGGAGTCCTTCTTCCTGGCTGAAACAGTGAAATATTTGTATCTACTGTTTGATCCTGACAACTTCATTCATAACAATGGGTCATCCTTTGACGTCGTACTGACACCCTATGGAGAATGTGTTCTTGGTGCTGGTGGATACATCTTCAATACTGAAGCTCATCCCATAGACCCTGCTGCACTGCACTGTTGTAGGAAACAAAAGGAAGAGCAGTGGGAGGTAGAAGATCTAGTGAGAGAGTTCTATTCTCTGAAAAGAAGCAAGAAGTTCACTTTGACAAGAACTTCCGGAGGAAGAGAAGCAGAGAGGCACAAAGACTATGCAGATACTTCTTCAGAAGGCCGCAAAGAGCAAATGAACACTAAACAGAAAGAGAAAAGGAAAATCCCACTCCTGAGCTGCCCTAGTCAACCATTTAACTCCAAACTGGCTGTTCTAGGGCAGGTCTTCTTAGACAATACTTGATTCCTTTGCTCTGATTCAGAGTTGTTGAATTCAATAAATATGTATTTTATTTGCATTTTTCTGTTGCTGTTTCCTTAGGGGGATATCTATCTACATCTTCAAATGGGAGTAAATTCTGTTTGGGCATACATCCACTTTGGAAAGCAGAAGTATTTTGAGAACAACAAAAAGCAGTTGTATGACACTTAGTATAGCTTTAGTTCCCAGATTGTGCCAGCCCCCTGCATGCCTTGTTGGTTAACTTTTCTCTATCTCTCTTTCAGAGAGTGTTCATACTCTTTAACCACAGGCAGCAAGGCAGGTTTGATCTGATATTAAATACAGTAATACCTTGGGTTACGTGTGCTTCAGGTTGCGTTTTTTCAGGTTCTGAACGCAGCAAACCCGGAAGTGTTTACTTCCAGGTTTCGCCCAGCGAGCATGCACAATTCGCGCATGCGCAGAAGTGCGATATTGCGCGTGTGCGATATCGGTGCTCGGGTTACGGACTTTTTGGGGTGCAAACGGCACCCCGGAACAGATCGGGTCCATAACCTGAGGTACCACTGTAGTCATGTTGGCCTCATGCAATAAGAAATATTGTAAGCAAGTATTTGAACTGCATAATCTTTAGGCATATGTGTTTAGAAGACAAAAATAGGTTACATGCCCAGGTTGTGGGTACCTGGATGCAACACCATTACCTGGGTGAGACTCGTTCAAAACTTAAACAGCTGAACCTAAATAAGTTGTAGTTTGAAAACTTGTCACACACTGTTCCAATAAAATGTTGTCTTGGTCTGTAGTCAGCAAGATGTTTGTTTACAGCATGGTGACAGGGAGGATCTTTTGGTGATGATTACTGACTAAAATGTGCTGCAGATACAGTGTACTGAACTGTGGTAGCTCTGTCCTGCAAAGTACCTGATTCAGATTTCACTCTCGCCACGAGTTTGCTACATGGCCCTTAGTCAAACAGCTGTGCAATCACACTTTGCCTGCTATTTGCAAGATGTAGATAACATACAGTACTAACCTACAGAGTTGTCATAAAGATTGCTGAGATAATTATGCTGGGTGCTTCGAATTCTCACATCCTGTATACATGTTAAGTTGATGGCTGTGAGAACAGATGGATTCACACATTTCTATCATAGACATTAAAGAGAAGGGTGATTATTTGTAGTCTTGGGGCTTTCCAACTAGGACACGATGGTGGCTTCTGTTTTGTATGTGATTGTTCTGGCAAAGACATCCCCATCTATCCTACTCTATAGCTGGGAGTACTTTTTGTTTAAAGCAGGGGTTTTTTTGAGGGAATGCAGCTTCCATTTTAAGATGCATTGCTTTTCTTTGTTCAGAGAGAAGCAAACCATGAGTGCTGGCTTGCAACTTTGTTCCCCAGTGTGGCAACTGCAAGACTGAAAAATAAATGATGCAAGCAAAAAGAAAGGGGGAAGAAACCTCTTGCAGGCAGAGACTTTTGTTTCTATTTTTATATACAATACCTATTTACATAAGGGGTACTTCTTATAAATAATAAATGGCAATAAGTGAACTAGAGGAAGGCTATAAATCCTGGAACACGTAGAGATGGGGCTGGTATAAGTTCCATGTTGGCAATTTCTAGGATTTCTGCCAGATTCTAAACAGACAGTTTGTCTGGAAGGAGCAGAAAAGCTCCCATTTTGTGATTATGGGTCAGAATAATTGCATAGAAGCAACTTGCATTTACTTTTTCTTTCCACTTACATATTCTCATATCCCATTTAAGGACAAAACCCTGTGATTTCACCTCAGCCAACGTCCCAGCTTCGTTTTACTATCTACTCTGTTGAAGTTATGGAGAGGAACTTGAAAGCTTGTAGGCCAATTTCTTGCAAGTTGGTTGGCCTAATTAATTAAGTTAGTTAGTTAGTTAAGTTGGTTGGCTACTATGGATTATGTTGTTGTTGTTCAGTCGTTCAGTCGTGTCCGACTCTTCGTGACCCCATGGACCAGAGTACGCCAGGCACGCCTATCCTTCACTGCCTCTCGCAGTTTGGCCAAACTCATGTTAGTAGCTTCAAGAACACTGTCCAACCATCTCATCCTCTGTCGTCCCCTTCTCCTTGTGCCCTCCATCTTTCCCAACATCAGGGTCTTTTCTAGGGATTCTTCTCTTCTCATGAGGTGGCCAAAGTACTGGAGCCTCAACTTCAGGATCTGTCCTTCTAGTGAGTACTCAGGGCTGATTTCTTTGAGAATGGATAGGTTTGATCTTCTTGCAGTCCACGGGACTCTCAAGAGTCTCCTCCAGCACCATAATTCAAAAGCATCAATTCTACGGCGATCAGCCTTCTTTATGGTCCAGCTCTCGCTTCCATACATTACTACTGGGAAAACCATAGCTTTAACTATACGGACTTTTGTCGGCAAGGTGATGTCTTTGCTTTTTAAGATGCTGTCTAGGTTTGTCATTGCTTTTCTCCCAAGAAGCAGGCGTCTTCTGATTTCGTGACTGCTGTCACCATCTGCAGTGATCATGGAACCCAAGAAAGTGAAATCTCTCACTGCCTCCATTTCTTCCCCTTCTATTTGCCAGGAGGTGATGGGACCAGTGGCCATGATCTTAGTTTTTTTGATGTTGAGCTTCAGACCATATTTTGCGCTCTCTTCTTTCACCCTCATTAAAAGGTTCTTCAATTCTTCCTCACTTTCTGCCATCAAGGTAGTATCATCAGCATATCTGAGGTTGTTGATATTTTTTCCGGCAATCTTAATTCCGGTTGGGGATTCATCCAGTCCAGCCTTTCGCATGATATATTCTGCATATAAGTTAAATAAGCAGGGAGACAATATACAGCCTTGTCGTACTCCTTTCCCAATTTTGAACCAATCAGTTGTTCCATATCCAGTTCTAACTGTAGCTTCTTGTCCCACATAGAGATTTCTCAGGAGGCAAATGAGGTGATCCGGCACTCCCATTTCTTTAAGAACTTGCCATAGTTTGCTGTGGTCGACACAGTCAAATGCTTTTGCATAATCAATGAAGCAGAAGTAGATGTTTTTCTGGAACTCTCTGGCTTTCTCCATAATCCAGCGCATGTTTGCAATTTGGTCTCTGGTTCCTCTGCCCCTTCGAAATCCAGCTTGCACTTCTGGGAGTTCTCGGTCCACATACTGCTTAAGCCTGCCTTGTAGAATTTTAAGCATAACCTTGCTAGCGTGTGAAATGAGTGCAATTGTGCGGTAGTTGGAGCATTCTTTGGCACTGCCCTTCTTTGGGATTGGGATGTAGACTGATCTTCTCCAATCCTCTGGCCACTGCTGAGTTTTCCAAACTTGCTGGCATATTGAGTGCAGCACCTTAACAGCATCCTCTTTTAAAATTTTAAATAGTTCAGCTGGAATATCATCACTTCCACTGGCCTTGTTGTTAGCAAGGCTTTCTAAGGCCCATTTGACTTCACTCTCCAGGATGTCTGGCTCAAGGTCAGCAACCACATTTCCTGGGGTGTATGAGACCTCCATATCTTTCTGGTATAATTAACTATGGATTATAGCGTCCCTAAACATTTGAGTTCACAGGGGTGCTTAGAAAATCCACGTGAAGTGCTTCAAATATTCTAACATGCAGTAGGCTAGTAATATAATTATTACATATGCACATAATATGCTCATGCTGATTATAAAAAATAGTTATTGGTGCTTTGGTTGGTAGTAATATTTCGTACACAACTGTGGCTTAATTGAAGAAAGGCTTTACATGTAGCTATCTAACAAAGCGGGGGGGGGGGCGTTTAAAAAGAACCTCACGTGCCTTTGTATCTGCGGAAGGCGTTGACAAAATACCGGAAGTCCTGGCTTTGATTGAAGGGAGAAGGAGATGACAGCTTCGCTTCTCCGCTCCTTACGTGCTTCCCTCACCCGCATTCCTTTCTGTAAAGCTGCTCGCACTTTACGGCCAAAGACTACGTTTCCCATCAGCCCCTGGGGAGTGGGGGAAACGGGAAGAGGCAGGCGCGTACTCCTCTCCCCACCAATCAGGAGGCGGTTGGCTGTACGCGCGGCCGGGCCTGCTGGGGTCGCTGCGGCACAGCCCGGGAGACGTTCCGTTCAAAGCGCCTGAGAGGAGGGGCGCTTCCTGTTTAGCCAGAGGCAGGAGCGGCTATGGCGGCGGCGGCGGCGAAAGGAGCAGGAGCGGCGCCCCCGCTCGCGGCAGCGGGCCCAGATCCCGGAGCGCCGGGGCGGACGGGAGCCTGCAGAAGGCCGGCCAACATCCTGGCCCAGCTCCGGCATGCGCAGCTCAGTGGCCGGGGCTTGTCGCGGGGGCCGCAGGTACCGCGGGGCTGAGGCGGGCTTTGTGGGAAGGCCGAGTCTGAGGCGACGCCGACACGCCACCTCCCTCAGAAGAGGTTGCGCTCGGCTCTCGGGAGACGGGGCGGCGGCGGGAGGGACGGACGAGCCGCGTCCCATTCCAGCCTTGCCTTTTGCAGCTCACTCTGGGCCCGGGGTGGGAAGTGGGGGGCTGTTTTCGCCACTGGCGAAGTGGGAACTGTCCCTCCCTCGCGTGTGATGCCGCCCCTTTGTCTCTCCCCACCCCCATACTCGCATCCAGGAGGCGGCCCTTTCTAGGCACCCGTTAAGGCGAGCTCGGGCAATTGTATCTCATCTCCCCCAGCCTCGGAAATATGGGAGTCGGAGGCTTTCTGGCTCCCAGGGAATCCTGGAGTTGCTGCTGCGAGGCCTGCTTGGCTTCCTGGTCTGCAACTCTCAACGGCTTTTCTGTTGACAAGGCCATTGCCTCTTTGGCATTTGCTGAAGTCCGGTTCCTTTCCCCAGTAGCGTGCAGTCCACTTTACTTCGTTGGAAAGGTGTCGTCTCGCCTTGCTCGCCAGAGTTTTTTGCCCGCGCACGGGCGTCTTGCACAGCCCCATGACAAGGTATGACTCCCAAGCAGGAGTCAGTTGGCAGAATATAAGAGGACCATGTTCTCCATCGCTAAGTCAACGTGTGGCAATTTTGTTGTGTTCCGAGAGGCAATCTTAAAAGAGTGATCTTTATGTAGCAGACACAAAGTCTGGCACTTGAATTTTTCACCTACTTTCCTCCATAACAGCGGCCACGTTTAGGAGCATTAGAAAATAATAGTGTCCAAGGACACATAACAAATACAGTTAATAGCATTTAATAGCATAAAAGTTAATAGCATAAAACCTGAAGTACCAGCATTGCAAATCTACAATGTTGATTATCGATACTGAGCTGTGAAACCCTAATTAAATCATAATTACCTGAATAAGCAAGGCTAAAATTGGGCATCAGGCAAAAGGTGATATTGGCCTCTGAAATGGAAGAATGGGAGATGCTCAAAGGAATGGATATTTATACCCATTTTTTCCTTTGAAGGAGATTTTCTTTCTAACCTTTTTCAATTATTTGAAGACTACAGTCCACAAAATACCCAACTTCAATAAAGGGCTATATTTTTGCTTTTATAAGTATCTGTTGTTGATTATGATGTTCTCCCTCTCTTATTTTTTTCTGTATCCCTTTATTTCTTTTAACTGAAATCACCTTAATAAAACATAAGTATTAAATTTAAAAAATTGAAAGGATTCAATAAATCATGTCCTCAAAATACATTCATTTCAGCTTTGGCAATGGTTTTGATCAAACATAATTTACTGTCATCAAAACATAATAATTTTAGTAGCATCTAATAAAACTACATCCAATACAAACAAATGCTATTTTAAAAAAGTATCTTGATAAGAATTACATGCACTTTATTAAAACCTAAATTTTACAGGGATGTGTTTGACTCATATTGGAGCATACTAAAATTATCAATGTTAAAAATAGCATTTGCTGTGAACACAGCTTGCTTAACCAATACATAAAGGTGGATTAATTAAGTCTGGTCAATCAAGGGTTGTTTTTTAAAAAAATAATGGGAGACATAATAGTACAGTATCAGTTCAAGTAGGGAATGGGAAATAGTGATCTACCATTCTGGTATGCAAGTCTGCCCTGTCTCTGAAGGGTGTTAGAAAAATAGAAAGATGCCTTTTATTCCCATTTCTGTAAGTTTAGTTGGATTGCATTGGTATAAGGAAAATCAGCCATAGGGCCTATTGCAGTATTCTGGAACTAGCCAAAATGAAAATATTTGCCACAAATATATGTGAAGTTTTTTGAAGAAATATTCCTTTGTATGTGATACCTCACAATACACAATAGAATTTAATGTTGCAATCCAGCACTGAGCTGGGTACACTGAAGCCTGCTGTTTTCAGTGATTTAAAGGAGTTTTAACACTGTTGGATTATGATCAAAATGCATAGTATAAATGTTAAAAATTATATTCCTTCCTTTGAGGCAAGTTTCTAGATGCCTAAAGTGGTTCTTTTCTAACTTGAAAATAGAATTTACTTACCAGAATAACCTAACTTGCTCAGTTCTTTTTTTGTCCTTCAGTGAAGTATGTTGTGCCTATCCTACTTAAGTCATTTCCTTTAGTCATTTCCCCTGAATACTAGAAGAGTTCTGGTTTGATGACTAGTGGAAAAGGTGACATTGATCTTGTAAACTCCTAGTTGGGTTTCTTCAATGAGTTTTGAACTTTTGAAACTGTGCTGTTTTGCTTGTATATATTTCATGCTTGATCAGCATTCTTTCTCTTTTGGCACAATAAACTAAATTACAGGTACAGTACATGGAAATTTACATCCAGAATTTTTAAAAACTCTTCTCTGAAAATGGTGGAGCCAGAAGCTTTCTTAAGTGTGAATGCTGAGATTTAAAATACAGTACTGTTTTGTTCCGCTCACAGGGACTTCTTAAAATAGAAGTCCCTGTGAGTTGGGGGGCGGGGAGCTGCAATGGCCCAAAGTTACCTATCTCTGCTGCAACACTTTAGCATGGAGTTGCTAGTCAAAACTTTTTGTGTAGAAGGTTCTTGCCACTGCTTTGTTGCAAGATTGGGAATGAAAAGAGAACTTGAAGCATTTATTCTTTTCCATGGTGATGGAATCTGCATTTCAATAGCATTTTCATGGGGAGGGGAGAATTCATCACTGTGTCATCCACAATGCATTTTTTGCATGGGCATCATCACTACTGCACATTACAATCACACACATCTTTTCTGGTGTAAGTGTTCACAGTGCAGAAACTGGTTTTCCAGCTCAGGTATGCATAACAAAATATACTTGTAAATTTAGTTTTTTTGTTTTTCTTATACAGTGGTACCTCGGGTTACATACGCTTCAGGTTACATACTCCGCTAACCCAGAAATAACGCTTCAGGTTAAGAACTTTGCTTCAGGATAAAAACAGAAATCGTGCTCTGGCGGCACAGCAGCAGCGGGAGGTCCCATTAGCTAAAGTGGTGCTTCAGGTTAAGAACAGTTTCAGGTTAAGAACGGACCTCCAGAACGAATTAAGTACATAACCAGAGGTACCACTGTATTGAAAGTTATATCTGTGAAGAAAAATCATAATGTGAGGAGTCCTTATATCTGAAAAGAGCTGTGGTGTTAATCCTGTCTAGAACCTGACAAAACTGATGGCACACATAAGCTGCCCACTTGGCCAACATCTAAATGATGTCTGTCTGTTTGCACAATGGGATTTCTAGTTTCTCTTCTCTCCCCCTAAAATCTGCTGAACGCTCCCTGAATTCCGCCAGAGCAGATTTGGGGGTTGTGTTTTGGGGGTCCATGGGGAGGAAATGAAGGGAAAGCCCCATTGTGTAAGCAGGCACCTACTTCCGCTACATTAGATTTCACATCTTGACAAGCAACCCTACTTAGAAAATTTATTTTAACCCTTCAGTGGTTATTGAAAATCTGCAGTATTTTAAGTGTGATAAAGCTTCCTAATTTTGATAAAATAAGGGAAGGAAGATGAGAATAACAGATTTGTGGGGAACTAGAGTAAGTTATATTTTGGATATTGAAAGTGCAGGATAATTTACAAAATATTAGTTTTTGAGTCTAAAGATAATACAGAATGAAACGACAGTATCCCATCTCCAAATCAGCTCTGTAAGGTTGAGGTAACCCTCTAGAATTTGTTTAGGGGGCATGCAGGGGGAAAGGAGGGGGGATATTCTGTTGCACAAGCAGAAATTATTGCACAGATAGAATGTTCACATAGCACTATGTTGGATACAGCCCTTTATTTACGGTACTATCAACATTGTGAATTTATAATTTCTCTGAGCCAATGACAATTTAAAAAAAAAACCATCCTTTTCATTTTTATAAAGAAGATAATCTACAAAAGAAAAATAATAGGTGGAAGATATAGCAGGGAAAGCAATCTAATTTTTTTGTATTAATATTTTTTATTAGCAACAAACTAGTCAGCAGTTGTACATTGTTAACATACCTCACCATTATCACTACTCTGCCTGATAACTGCTTATTTCCTTTGCAATGCTCATATGTGAGAGCTGTGGGTATTAATATAGTATAGTTATAACAGAAAGCAGGGAATCTCTTGATCTACAGATTTGATCTGGGTGGCCTTAAAAAAAATCACATTCAGAGCCTAGCTGTCAGTTTTCAATACTATGGAAAATATTGCTGGTGGATTATTATTTTTTTTTAAAAAAAATGTTTTGGAAATTCAGCACTAGACATTGGCCTACTAGAGAATGGTAAGAATTTTTAGGACTGTTCTTGAATGGGAAAAGCTTTAAGCAAAAGAAATGATGGGGTGGCTTGGTTTTTACTACTGTTCACAATAGCTAAACTATGTTAACCAGCTGAGGAATGAGGAAAAGCTTAACTCACAATGATATCTGAAAACAATATTTCCCATTTCCCTTAGGGTAACCTTCAAAGGGCGCCCAGGAGATTATAAACCTGCCCCCCCACCTCACCCCCAGCTGTAGTGGCAATGTTTGCTTCAGTCAACCAAGGTCAAAGCAAACATTTTTAATGCTGATTTAAAAAATCATGTTTTAGCGGCTGTACATTGGCTTGACATGTTCATCAAGCTATCCACCACAAACTCAAGTCCTCATTCCTATTCAGTCACCACCACCACCAATTCAGACTCCTTATGTGAAATTCAGAGAAAAAAGTGCCCCAGTTTGCATCAGTTTACTTGACTACATAGTGTTACATTTGCCATTTTACTGCTCGTTCACCCAGTTTAGATAGATCCTTTCAAAGCTCTTCCTCATTTTTGTTTTAACTATCCAGATCAGTTTGGTATCATCAACTCTAAATCATTTATGAACAAGTTAAAAAGCACAGCTCCCAATATCAGTCGTTGGGGAATTTGCAGAAATCTGCTTTGGCAAGTGTTAGGACAATTGGAACACACAGCTATAAGTTTTTCTTATAAGTAAGATGCAGTGAATATATGTGGATTTAATACATTAACAAAAGTACAATTTTCAGTAAACCATACCAGTCCTTTTATGAGTATCAGAGTATTTGACTAAACATCACTGGCCCCATTCTTCAAAATGTTGCAGTCTGCTTGGCACTAAAGATCTGTTGTAATTAAGGTCACACAGTGTTGCCTGTATCAGAATACAGAACCCTCTTTGTATCCAGATTTTCATGTGAATGACAACTGAATTTTCAAATCTCACTTACAATGAAAGAACTTATATTATTGTGGAAGCATTGTTAACACCCATACCTGATATTTAGAATGCTTGCTGGGGAGATGGGGACAGCGTTTAATTTCTAAAGAAAGACATCCAGGGACTCAGACTTACACCATGAGTTTTATAAGCCATCCTCAACAGTGTGTGGGAAGGGTGAGGAAACTTGCTTAGTGGAAAGGAAAGGACACACTGTGTGAGCTCAAGGGCACTTTTAATGTATTCTAGTGGGTCAGTAGAATTAACTGTTGGCTTCCAAGTTGGAAGGCAATTTGTTGTCCCTTCTATATCAAGAAAAAGAAGTTTCTGCATGATTGGGGATGCCTGAACATATCTAGTGTAATGGTGAATATCAGATACAATGAGCTCACAATTTGGGTATAGTGACCAATTTCCAAGACACCAGGTAGCATGATGCATGCTCTGGGGCAGCATAAAATATATTATATCTGAGAAATGTGTCAGTCTCATCTTTATCTTGTCTTGTAGCTCACAGAAGCTTTGTTAAAGGAAAGAGATAAACAAGCAAAGTGGAATGGAATTCCCTTGCTCTTACAGAAGCTGTATGAGAACAGTCATCCCAACAGTGATTTATCCCAGTGCCAAGGCATCTTAAAGGTAATGTTTCTTACTAGCAGGCTGATGCATGGAGCAGAATCCATTCTCAGTTTCCTCTGATATTTTAAGTCAATTCATAAGTTATGTGTTAGTCACAGATTCTCTTAGTGGCCCCTCAAATGCATGTGCTCAGCTATTTCCATCCTGTGCATAATTGTATATACTGCTATCAGGCCCCTCATTTGTTGTCTCCCCCACTCCCAGCTAAACATCCTCAAAGCTTTAAACTTTCTTTGTACAGAAGATTCTCCAACCCATTGGTTATTTTTTCCAGAAGAGTAAAAAGGAATTGAGTATTGGTTCAAGTTCTGCTCATATAAAGTGAATTTCAACAAATGTGTTTCACATATTTACTTAGAAATCATTTCTTTTCCCAATCTTGCATGTTTGGAAGCTTGGTGTTTCAGACTACATTGATAGAATAATTATGTTTGTTCTGTTTTCTGATATCACATTTAACTGCTGATGCAGTGAATTAATCTGTATTTGTATAATTTTTGGTGATCAGCCATCTGGTGCTGCAAATTGATGTTTTGAAAATCTCATAAGTATCCTCAGTAACCTTTCCTCAGTAACCTTCTGCAACTACTTTGAATAATAGACTATGCTTTGATACGAAGTATCTCTCAGTACTTGCAACTTTAACTTTTGTTCCCTGCCAGGAGATTTCTCCCCTCCTTTCAATGGAAGCTATGGCATTTGTCACAGAAGAGAGAAAGTCTGCTCAAGAATCCACTTTTCCAAATACGTACACATTTGACTTATTTGGAGGAGTTGATGTAAGTGGTTTCAACTTTTTTATAAAAAAAATATGCTGTAGCATATTGTCAAATACAGTAACTAACACATTGCGTGAGGCATTGGTAGTAGGAATAATTAAATACTAATGCTCTTGTTCAAGACAATAGTACAGCCATAGGAAGGTTTGGTTACCCAAGAAAGCGAAATTTAAAATGTAAGGAAGGGATTCTTCATTACAATAGGAATATTGTGTTTTTGGAGACTAAAGTAACTTGGCCTTTTGGCTTAGAAAATGAAGGCTTAAGAGAAAACACAATTTCACTCTACAAGTTGAATAAACAGTCACAGGGTGCAACTTTAACCAAGGTTAAAGTTATATGATCTTGGTGTGTTTCTTCCATTCTTTTGAGTTAGTGGGGTGTAAAGCAGCATGGATTTGCATCACTTTATTGGATGCTAGGAAGGAACCTTCCTCAATGAGATTGGGTATCACAAGGAAGGAAAAATTTTTCTCTCTAGCAGGAATGACTAACTGGCAGTCCATGGGGTACTTGTAGCATCAATAGAGGTAAGGATGAAGGGCACCAATTCCGAAAATAAGAAGAAACTTCTAGAGTGCAGAACCTTGGCCCTCTGGGTTTTTTCAGACTACAACTTCACAGTGTTAGAAACTGAGATATGAAAGCTAAACGGCACTTTAAACCTAGGTTATGGGTGCAACGATGGAATGTCTAGGTGTGTTTTTTATAACAAGAATTCTTCAGAACTGCAACTAAAATATTATGTTCATTTTTTACATGGTCTAGTCCTTCACCTGCTCCCCTCCCCATATATTCTTAAGAGGGTCTCTTTTCCAGTCTTCAGAGTAGCTGGAAGTGGGGAGGCAGAAAAATGTCTTCCTTTCCTTCCACTCTGCAGTTTTAATCTGAAATCTTAGGTGCAGTACTGCGCCCAGAGCTCAGAAACTGCTCACACTAATGAAATTCCTTATCACAAAATGCACCTAGAACATTGGGAGTTTTGAACACTGCAACTCCAACAATCCTTGATCATGTTTATAATCTGGAGTGCCACGGGTTTTGCACCCCTGCTGTAAGTGGCACTAGAAGTGTGTGGCTTATTTCACCCAGTATATTTTGAAGTAAGTCTCTTCATCAGAGGCACTGTGTATTTTTTGTGTTGCAAGGTAAATACATTCTATATTAGGCATCTCATAACTTGACTGGCCAACTGTCCTTCAGCATTTCAAAACGTTTATGGGGCACCCATAATTTCAGTGCTAAGAAAGTTAAGGATTGTCATGGCTCAGAAGTGATATTCAATCTTCTTGAGAGTCATAGGATCCTGACGTATATAATTAACACTTAGCCTCTTGAATCCAGTATATTACCGGTAAGTACAAAGTGTCTAGTTTCCTTTTGCATATTTCATAACCAAATCTTTAATCTTAATAAAGCTTCAATTTAGTCAGAGGCTGGCTCTGGCAATGGAACCCCTTAATGAATGGGTCTGTGATAGAGCTAACTAAAAGTTGTCTATAAATTAAACACAAGGTCATAGTTAAAAGCTTGGAGAGCAACATGTCTGTATCTTAAAGATAAATTTAGAAAAGCACATTCTTTTATTACTACAGAATCTTAATAGCTAGCTTGAACTAATATTGAAACTAAGCTATTTCACATTAAAATATGAAGCTGCCTACTACATCAAAATCTTTTAAATCCTCTTCCAAGTTCATTGGGAAGTTATAAAAGCCTTTTGTCTGTATAAGCTACAATTTTACAACTAATATGCACAAAGACTGAGTAGTGATGCCGGTTGATATAACGTCTTGATCAGATAAGTTACAGGCAACGTAGATTTTGCTTTTAAGTAGCCTATAGCTTTTTAAAGTGGCAGTGTATTCAACTTCTATGCAGCCTTTACAAGAAGAGGCCACAGGCATATTTTATAGAGTCCTGTCCTCCTTAGTGATTAGAGGGGTGGTTCATGGTCCAGTCCTGTATGTTGTGCTATACGATTGCATCCTGGGCCACTACTGAAAGAATAGACTGGATGCCAGCTGTGCTTCTTGCTCTGGGAAAGCACCAGCTATTGGTTGCTACTGTGTCAACTGATAGGGAGGACAGGGTGACTTCCATAAGGTGCAGGAATGTGCAAAGGCCATTTTCAAGGGCAGGAGATGCCCCATAGTCCTATAGATAGCTTTGCTACAATTGCCTGGAATGTTTTCTGGGTGACATTGTTTCCTTTTACAATAGTTGCTTCTGTCTTTTTTAACCCCTTATCAGTCTTATCCCAAGTCTTTCTTTGAAATGGAAAAGAAGGGTCATATAAAAGGGTGTGTGGGGTGAATAAAAGAATCCATTAATTTTAATTCACTTCACTTACATTTATGTAAGTGTGTATTGAGTTTTCCCAGTGTGTATATTCAGTAAATATTAGTAAGTATATGTGTATATTTAAAATATTAATACATGGCAGGGGGAAAGCTTGCCCTGCAAATGTAAAGATCAGTAGACTATCTATGTCCTCTGCAAATGGCATTGCCTCAGTAAAGTTTTGAATATCTGTTTCCCCAGTGATTTGTTTTGAATATAAGTATAAATTTACACTGTAGCCTGATTTTCATACAACACTGAAGTATAGTTGAGTCTTTTGCTTATGTGTTTTCCCCGGAATAGCTGCATCATAGAGGCCAGAAGTTTACACCCCTAATTTCAATATAACTATATCTTTTCATTATGGTTGAAGCACAGCAAACCTATGTTATTGCTTACTATATTGTATTGAAGGGAGCTAGGACAATCAATCATGATGTAAAGGTGGTTTGTTTGACTAGGCACTAACCATAGTTTGTCTGTGCTTGGAGATAACAGGTAACAGCAGATGCTTCCAAGCTCTTCTTCAGCCACGCAGGAGAGGGGATCACATGGACCCAAAGCTTATACACAATACTAAATTATGGTTTAGTTGCCTGTGAATTCAGCCATTGCCCAGTTCACCTACTGTATCCCATTAAACCATACTTTAAAACATATTATTGTCTAAATCTCAACAAGCAGTGTGCACATTGCTCAATAGTTCCTGCAGTGTTCTTCTCCCAGTCTTGTTGCTGCCACACCACAGATTAAATAAATCAGAGTCTGGGTTGTTGTATCATCTGAATCCAGGTTCATGATTCATTTCTTTCCAAACAAACCATGAGAGGTAAGGAATATTTTTCTTTTCTTAATTTTTTTGAGTTAAAATAAACTTTATTCATAATTCAAATCTTACAAAAGAAAAGATAAAAACAAATACATTATCTTTCCCATTCCCATTGTCCCCCTCCCCTCCCTTCTCCCCCTCACCAATACGTGATTTTATTTACACAATATTTGACTTTATCTTTTTTAGTTGTGTTGTTACTTCCATTATCATTATCCTAAATCCTTTATTTTCCTTCATATTTCCCTTGTTCAATTTATACCAAATCCACCAGAATATCAATATCTGAAAAATGTACCATTAAGTAATCTTTCACTCCTTCCCATTCCTTTATTTCTTGATTGGAGCGACCTCTAATATTAGCTGTTAATTTTGCCATTTCAACCAATTCGTACATCTTACTTCTCCATTCTGATATTGTTGGAATATCCTCTCCATTCCATTTTTTTGCAATTAATAACCTTGCAGCTGCTGAGGCATATAGAAAAACCTTTATATAGTTTTTGGAAAATTCGTCCGATATCATACCTAATAAAAAGGATTCTGGTTTTTTTTATAAATGTAATTTTAAATATTTTTTTAAATTCCTCATATATCTCACTCCAGGATTTATTTATCTCTTTACATCCCCACCATAAATGATAAAATGTGCCCACCTCTTTTTTACATTTCCAACATAAATTAGATTGATTTTTATATATTTTGGATAATTTTTCTTTTTGGCTTGCCTTTTATGCATTTAGGAGAAACCACAAGCCTGTGTTCAGATCACACAACAAGCCAGATTCAGATTAATTTTTGTCTGCAGCATGGCAGCAGAAGGGGAGACATGTTGTAGGAACTTTGCAGCATGCACAAACTTACTGCTCATTCACCTTAAAACTATAGTTTCTTTTAAAAGGCAAACAATGGCATTGCATTGCTCTTGAAATATGACTATTGTTTTGAAGAGAAGCATAGTAACGCAGGACACTGGATGTTCTGTGCAGTACAATAGAGGGGAATTGTTGTTTTTTAAAGTAGTTTGCTTTAAAGTTCAACATAGCCCAAAAATGAGATGCTGTTTTTTTTAATTAAAATGCATCTATATAAAGTTATTGTGTATCTAATTTTCACAGCTTCTAGTAGAAATACTTATGAGACCAACTCTTATTACACAAAAGAAGAAGCAGAAAAGTAAGTAAATAATATACTTCCTTCACCAAACCTTGTTTTGTTTCCTTCTCTTCTCCTCGTATCCTGATAGAATAATTGGTCACTAAACCAAGTACTGGTAGCAATACAGTTTGCTAACATTGTGTGTGTGTTTTAATGATGTATGAAAATGAAGTTTTACCACAGTTTAACTTTTATGGTTCCAGAGGTGAAAAATGCTGGTAAAACATGCTGGTTTGTAGGATTAAATACTGCACAATAAACAAAGTATATAGGCAGTGAACATAGCACATCCATAAAACAGCATTAGACTACTTTGTAACATCTGGATAGTGATGCACAATAACCAGTGTGTTAGAGGACCCGCTCCCCAAACCCTGGAGGCAAGCCCAAGTCTTGTTGGGTAGCAGTAGCCAAATGACCAGAGTTAAACACCAACCACTGTCATCACTCCTGCGAGTCCACCACTTTCGCTAGGAGAATCACAGAGCCTTACAGAACGTCACCTAAGATTTGAGAAACAAAATACTAAGAACCAGACTTTCTGTTCCAACAATACATAAGCCTCCAAGAGGTTATGCAGTAGCAGTTTGTCTGAGCAGCCAAATACATGGATTAAGTTCTAGAAATCTTACTCAGAAGAACACACAGGAATTGGGTGGAGTAGATTTCTTTAAAATTAAATTAAAAATAGTTTAAAAAATAGACTCCAGTATGCCAGTGAAAGTATAAGCAAAAGTATAGTTAAGACTACAGTTGTGAATTAGAAGACAGGATACAAAGCAATGAAAGCTAGCTTTCTTAGGCTAATACAAACAATATCAGCAAATGGACCAGTGCTGCTTACTTATACAGTAATAATAGGCACAGAGTTTCACAATCCAGACAAGCTAAATGCCCTTTCATTTAGAAGCAAGGCTAGAATCATGTGGCATATATATAGGCTCATAAGGTAATAAAAGGAAGTCGAAGTCTCACAGTTTCTTGTTTCATGTGGTGTTCAGAACAGGAATATCGCAAGAGATCTGCAGTATTTCTGTCAGCCATATAAACTTGATGTAAACGGATTGCCTGCCTGCCCTAATAATAGTTGTCATTCAGCTTCGATCAGATCTCATTTTTATTGGATTTTAGCAGCTGAGATACTTGCTGGATTTTTTCATTGGTTCATTTGGGCTGTTAAATAGTGTGGTGACGTATGTCTTTGTGGTTGATTGTTCAGGAAGCATTAATCAGTTTTTTTCTATTGCAGTAAGTGATGACCTCATCAAGGATTGTTTAAGCATATTGTACAACACTTGCATATGTGTAAGTTATATTTTCTGTTCTGTCAATAATTTTTGTTTTATAATACAGCTAAGTTTAGGGGATTCTTGGTCTGAGAGAGAAAAGCTTTCAAAGCATTAAATTAATGTTGCATGCTGCAATATTCTTGATGCTAACATTTCTATTACATTTCACAAATTGCAGTGTAGCTAACCTGTTGCTGCTTGCATTTTGTCTAAACATCTTTTTAATAAGGACTCATTGCTATTTATTGCTGAGGTGTTTTAAGCCTTAATGCAGTGGCTTGCTGTGGGAATCTTGGTTAGCATTCCCTGTTTAAGACTCGTTTCAGTTATGTATGCTTTTTAAATTTTAATCTGCAGTTGTATGAGTCATTTAATGTTATTGGTAGTATTTGGACTGTTTTTTATTTAAAAAAATAGAAACTTTTTATCAATGTAAAATTAGTGTTGAAAACTTAAGAGTTGAGTTCATGACATTAAATGTTGCATGAAAACAAACCAATAATTCCTGTCATTCACATTACATTTGTATGCATTGACAAGACTATTGGATATTTTTCTTTGCTGGTATGCACTTTTATACTCACATCATTTGAACGGCCTAGCTTTCCCTGTTGAGAATTTATTGCTCTTCTACTTAAAGTCAAAGAAAGCTGGAAAGGTTCAGAATCCTACGTGGAATAACAAGGAAGGCACTTTCTCCATTCCTTTTTAATTTCCACTTTGCTGCCTCCTGGGAGAGCTCTGTTTTTCTAGATTATTTTTAAATTATGTGTGTTGTTTGTCTCAGCAGTGTTAGCTTTTGCTCATGTGTATATGTGGTTTCTCATTATTGTAGACTGAAGGAGTCACAAAACGATTGGCAGAAAGAAATGATTTTGTATTGTTCTTGTTTACATTGATGACAAATAAAAAGACATTCCTGCAAACAGCCACCCTTATAGAAGACATCCTGGGAGTAAAAAAGGTTTGTTGATAATCTAGCCTATACCATCATGTTCTCATTTAATCTTGAAAACTCTTTTAACAGCTTGTAAGTAGAAGTCCCTTCTCAGTTCAGTAACTGGAAAAAAAAATCTTGTATCCTAAATAGAAAATGCCATATTACTTGCTCCTAGCCTGTCTTCCCTTTGTAAGGTTTAAGAGTTAAGTAGCTTGGCAGCAACTCTCCTAACTCTAAAATGGAATTTTGGAAAGGCATAATGTAATGGCAAGGCTGGGTACCTTTTATTGAGCCTGCTGCAGTGAGTCCCCGTTATACATCTCTGCATGCACTGCTTTGATTACCCCATTCACACCTTAATTTTCTGGTCTCAAATAAAGTAATGTTGTGGGTAGCACTATGCCCAGTTCTGTATACTGGAATTTGCAAGAACATGGCGAAGTGAGTGTGTCCAGAGAATGGTGACTAGGGTTGTGTACGGGGTCTGGAGGGACAGTTGGAAAATGGGTAGGTTTGGTGTGAATAAGAAAAGGTTAAGAGGAGACATGTCTGCTGCCTTCAAATACCTGAAAGGCTGTTGCACGCAAGAGGGAGCAGACTTGTTTTCTGTTGTTTCAGAGCTAAGAGCTGTTGGACAGTGGAATGGACTGCCTTGGGTGGTGGTGGGCTCGCCTTCATTGGAAATATTTAAGCAGCTGGGCAACCAGTTGTCAGGGATGCTGCATTTAAGTTCTGCATTTTAGATCCTTCTTTGATTAGGAAGTTGAACTAGATGATCTCCAATGTCTCTTCTGACTCTGAAATTCTGTGATTCCATTTTTATCATGAGCTTGGAAATACATTTATTTAGCAATTAAGTTTTATCAGCAAATTTAATTAGATCTCCCTTTTCCCAGTTAAAATTATAGCTGAGGCTTTCAAGAAAGGGGGGAGTTTTTAAAGATGAGGCATTATTTCCTGACCCCCGTTATGTTTGCTATTTAAACCTTGTTTGGGTTTGCATAGAGACAAATATAGCACAAATGTAAATTGTATTACTTATTTGTAGTACACAAGCTAAAAGCTTTGGATGTAATGTTTCATGAAACTTGTACACTTTCAGGAATCTGAGGAGTTTCCTTATGTTCTCTAACTTGTGAGATTAGTTGTCAGTTGCTGTCAGTACTTTTCAGCATTGTGCTATTAAAAAAATTGCTTAGCAAAGAGTAACTTACCAATTATAATTTTTAAATATGTTCCCAAGTGTATAATTCATTCAAATTAAAATGAGATACAAGAAATAGAAGGAAAACCAAGAAGCAGGGGACTGCAGCAAGTCTCATTTTGTACCCTACACTTTCATAAATGGTGCACATATGTCCTTAAGACTCTCAGTTTCATTATAAGATAACTGTGCAAAATGTTTAAGCTAGATGCATATTGCAGTCATGTTCTTTTCAATATTCAGTATTCAGTATTATTATTTTAGCTGCTAGTGCTAAAAGAAGTAAATCCTTTTAATTTTCTGGAAGTCCAGACAGTGGGAAGGTAGCTTCATACCCTCATCTAATTAGAGGAAAATAATAAATAATTCCTGCAATTAATAATTTCCAGCCAATCAGCATGGAAAAATAGGCAGTTTTGTGTGAAGTACAGTATAATTTGTGGACTATTTATTAATGTTAATAATGTATCAGAAGTAAATGTTGATAACTGCTAAGAGGGCCTCCCTTTGCTGTTATGCAGCATGACCTCTCAAGGTTGTTGTATGGCCCATCTAATACATTACTTAGATAGAATAGGAGCCCCAGGAAAACTGTTCTCCTATGATAGGCTTCCATGTTGCCTAGGTAAAGTATGCTGTTCCCTCTCCAACTTGTCAAGGAGCAATATGATAGCAACAGCCCCACATGACCAGAACTTCTGTACTTTGCTGGGGTGACCCCTTTGTACAGACATATACAAAACATTAGATCCATTTTAAGTACTTGCTATACAGAATCTAATGAGCCACATAGCAAGTACAGTGGTACCTCGGGTTAAGTACTTAATTCATTCTGGAGATCCATTCTTAACCTGAAACTGTTCTTAACCTGAAGCACCACTTTAGCTAATGGGGCCTCCCGCTGCTGCTGCACCGCCAGAGAACAATTTCTGTTCTTATCCTGAAGCAAAGTTCTTAACCTGAAGTGTTACTTCTGGGTTAGTGGAGTATGTAACCTGAAGCGTATGTGACCCAAGGTACCACTGTAATATAAAAAGTAAAATGGTTGCAGTAAGCCCACAACTTGCACGCAATTTCCTTGTGCCCATTCAGTTTTACATGCTTGGCAGAAAAATAATTTTTTTCAATAGAAAGGGGGTGGGTGTCTGGGAAATCCCAGCTGCCATTGAGCTCAATGTGTTTTGACTAGATGTGATTTTGGCTGTAGGCATGATCCTTGTAACATAGCCCCCACATAAATTGCAGGCTTACTGTAGTTTAAATTATGTTAATGTTCTTCAGAGTGGTAAATTAAGAGATTCCTATCTCTATAATGCCCTATCTAGGAGTTTGCCAAAAAGTGTTAAGTGAGATGAGGACAGAGGTGCACACCAGCTCCTTTTCAGACCTTCAGCTGAGTGCATCTTAGGTTCCTGACTGCAAGTGCACTTTGAATTGAATATTAATGCAGTTAGACTCCTCCTTGTAAATGGGAACCCTGGTTTCCCTATCAGTATTCTAAGCACATTCAGCTGAATATGTTCAGGATCCCCCTTTGTCTGAGTCAGGGACCAAATGAAGTGCAAGTTAGCATGTTTAGGGACATTGAGATCAGTGCTGCCTTTCTCCACTTCTAGCTAGTGGTTTCAGATGGAGATCAGAATAGGGTTGCTTTTTGTTGTGTTTTTTATTTTTTATTACAGAATAGTGTTTTAATCTGCAAGAATCTTGGAAATAATATCTTTGCTAATTAAAAAAAATCATCTATGGGTCACTAGCAGTCATATCGCTTGTCATGTTTTAGGAAATGATTCAGTTGGAGGATATTCCAAACCTCTCCAGTCTAGTCTCTAGCTTTGACCAGCAGCAGCTTGCAAACTTCTGCAGGATCCTTGCAGTTACAATTTCAGAACTGGACACAGGCAGTGATGACAAACATACACTTCTTGCAAAAAATGCTCAACAGAAAAAGAACTTGGGTCCTTCTCGGGCGGAAATTAATCAAGGTAAAGCATCCTGTTTCTGAAATTAATATGTACTCAAATTGATATGTACTCAGTTACTGTATTTTAAGGTGCAAGTAAACTTGATTTCAGTTGGATTTCTAATAATAGTTGTTCCATCAATTTAACATTTGTTAATCCTATTTGCTTCTTGTCATAGCTGCACTCCTCAATATACCAGGCTTCATTGAACGACTGTGTAAACTAGCAACCAGAAAAGTTTCAGAAACAACAGGAACTTCAAGCTTCCTTCAAGAATTGGAGGAGTGGTACACCTGGCTAGATAATGCACTTGTACTTGATGCACTAATGCGTGTAGCAGGTGAAGAGACAGAGCAAAGCAGCACAGGTACCTGCTTTTAAATTTGCTAGAACAGCCATTTAATAACCTAGTAGCTTTATCACCTGTAGATCTACATGTGGCCTTGTCTTCCACTGTACTCTTGCTTTGACATTTTCGTACAGGAATGGAAGCATGTGTGCAGCAGTCCCTAAAAAGACTGGAAAGACTTGTGCAAATATCTCAGGATGGTGTATTCAGTTTCTGCTGCATTGAAGAAACTTAACATCTTCTCATTTCCTACATTTTTGTTCCATTGATAACTATTATATAACTACCTCCTTGCCCCCCCTTTTGTCTCTTAGAATCTTCAGATGAGAGTGGATTTGCCTCTACTTCACCAAGGAATCAACTTCCACAGACCATGAAGATTATGCATGAGATTATGTATAAACTGGAAGTTTTGTATGTCCTCTGTGTGCTTTTAATGGGCAGGCAAAGGAATCAGGTGAGATTCTGTATCAGAAGTGTATAGTGAATTGCAAGCAGCAGCTCTGAAAATTAAAATGGGGGTCCAGCTACTTAAAATCCTACAATCTTTTCAAACTCTAGACCACTGTTAATCCATGTCCTGTTGAGCAGATAAAATTAAAACCTATATTGCAGTTCTTCTCTGGAATAAAGCAGGAATATACTATAAGTCTGTGCCTTTTCACTTCTTATCTTGTAGGAAATGGATGCTTGTTTATTCATGTATCTTGCACAGTGATCAGCTATAAGGTTTTTGGTTGGTGATTTAGTAAGAATTTAATTTGTATGTGCCTTTATGTACTTTTCCATTTGGCAAGTACTTTGCATTAAGTTAGGCAGCAGTTAAGGCACCCTGCTTTATGCAAATACTTTGAAATGAGGCTTTTAGCTAATGTTTTAGCCATGTTTTATGCCAGTCTATTTTGGGATCAAAGTCACACTAAAAAGTTTCACTTTAAATTTTGAAATTTGGTGCATTATTGAAAACAAGTACAGTAGATTGAAATGAAGGGTGCAGCCACTGCAGAAGCACTCTTGAAACAACATTTTCTTCATTTCTAATCATTCTTGTGGGGTGTGCAGAATAGAAAACACTAATGGATATTGCTGGATATTGAAATATATATTTTTCATAGGTGTGTGTGTAGATTATGATGGCTATATTTTGTGGAGAGGTGGGGGAGCTTAAAAGAATAAACTGACACAATTTATGGAAGATCTTAAAACAATATACCTGTAGTGAATATACCTGATCATTCTTCTTGCCTAGGTTCACAAGATGATTGCAGAATTCAGATTGATCCCTGGCCTTAATAATTTGTTTGATAAATTGATCTGGCGGAAGCATTCAGCATCAGCTCTTGTTCTGCATGGGCATAATCAAAACTGTGACTGTAGCCCGGTGAGTATTAGGTTTAAGCTGCTGCATAGGGTATGTTCTTTTGAAATGGCCCTTAAGAGCTCATATGTAATAGCTGTTAATAATGTTGATAACTAGCCTCTTCAGTTATTTTTGATACTATTATTTTTTCTGATTGCAATGGTAACATAATCACTCTTTAAAATGGCTTAAATATTTTTTAAAGCCTGGAAGTCGTGACTTGATGTTTCTACCAGTCTGCTAGTAAGGATATTCTGTAATGTTTCTTATAAAATAAATTCTCAACTTCTTTCTTCTGTAGGATATTACATTGAAGATTCAGTTTTTGAGGCTACTTCAGAGTTTTAGTGATCACCATGAGTGAGTATAGAATATGTTTGCCATAAACTTTGTGGTGGCACTTCATGTATTGCTGAATTGATGGAACATCATATTTGAAGTAACTCAGATAATTTAGAACCTCCTTAAAAGTAACATACAAAGAATGTGTAATAGTTTTTATCATGTTTTGCTGTTACACTTGCAAGAAGTGAGTGCAAAGATATTTGTAAAGCACATTTTGGGAGAGACTATGCAGTGGCTGCCAGTATGCAAGGGACCAAAAAGTGGAATACAGCTGTTAAGACTAGTTTTGTCAGAGGACACATTCAAAGGCACTATGGGCATGAATTTTGAGATCCTAAACAGATTTCCCCAAATCTAAATTTATATTTAGGGCATTCTTTATAAAAAAGTTCAGGGGGAAAGGAACTGGAATTGTGAAACTCGGCCTTCTGCTATTTTAGAAGTTCCTTTTTCACAATTTACTTTAATATGACAGTATTCAGCTAAAAAATTACGCAAGCAGAATGATTCCTGCTTGCGCAACAGAAGTTACCCCCCCACACACACACCATCCCAAATCTGCTCTAAAGGGTTGGGGGGAAACCCCAGAACAGGGGGAGATGGGGGCAGGGGAGACATTCTGTTGCGCAAGCAGAAGTCATTCTGCTTGGGCAAGGAACTACCTAATGCTACTTTGAATGCAACCTGTAGTTTATTCTGTGGGTTCATTGTGAGATTATTTGTCCAATATAGAGTTAAGTTTTGGCTCTGTGTTTCTGTGAAACTGAATAGAACCTTGATACCACAGAAGAACCAGCATAGGTGTGTGCATTTTTGCAAAGGAAATATAGATGATGCATTAAAGAATCAATGTTTGCAATCACTCCTTCTGTCCTGATTTTTATATTAGGAACAAGTATCTACTTCTAAACAGCCAAGAGCTTAATGAACTGAGTGCAATATCCCTCAAAGCCAACATCCCTGAAGTAGAGGCAGTTGTCAACACAGACAGGTAAAGAGAAGTGCATGTATGTTTCTATCATTTGTTCTTTCTGAAAGTATGACAAGTATCCTATTTTACCAGGCCTGTCTCTTGAACCCCTGCAATAAGTTGGGTTATCTCTAACTTTGTTAGTATGTTGAACACTCAATGCAATGGCATCTTTCTGAAGTGTATATTGGACAGCTGGGTGGGGCCACATATGCCCTTTAGGGATTGCTTGCAGTCCTTTACAATCTGCTTCTATCCCTAAAGCCAACTCTTGTCCCTTTTGAGGCAGAACTTAGTTCTGTTTATTCAGACCTGTGAACACTTAGCAGCCAATGTTGGCTGGAGAGAGTGAATGCATAAGCGATGGTTTTTGAGAGTGGACATTGCAAATCATAGGTAATTTTGATAACTGATGGGAACATGAATGGGGAGCAGGAAAAGGATCACATAGGATTTCATAAGGAATTTAATTAACATATTTAAAGGATGCATACACTTATACAAATGAACATATTTATTTATATAATGCCCTTTATACCTATATTTCTGTTTAAAGATTTATTACATCCAAATTCCAAATTGGGTCACACTGACATTCTGTGCAGTGCTTTATGTTGCCCCGTTTGAGGCATGGGACATTCTTTCCATCTAAGAGGGAACAGGTTTCACAGCTTTACCCTTTTCATAGAAACAACAGATTGAGTTTGTGGGCAATAGTGGCGTGCATTCTTTAAAAAACAAAACAAGTAGTAGCAAGGTGTGGTCCTTTCTGCCCCCTTTCCAAGCTATTTGGCCTGGGAAATAATGTTGCTGTAGATGTCAGTTTGGAGGACAAAGGTGCAAGCAAATGGATTTCAACCCTCAGATTCCTAACATTTGAGGATTCATGGGACTGATTATCATTCATTTTCCTAGCAGAGAGTTCAGTTGATATGGAATGATAAACCGGATAAGGTGGCCTCTGTGTTTTAGCCACAGGTCAACACCACTCTGCTTTTGCTTATTTTCATAACTTCCCTATAATTACACATTGTGTGATCTTGTACATCTAGAGACATCTGGAACATACAAGTATTTCCATATTGGCTACCAAAAAAACCCTGGGTGTAAAACATTTTTTTTTAATTGAAATAACATCTGTTGGGTTAGAATATACAAGTTCTGAGTTTGTACAGTTCTGAATGCTGTGTAATGGAAAAGTAACAACCCATTCTTGTGCATGTAAGCTCAGAAATGTCCCATGTTCAGTGAGGCTTAGATTTAGACTAGTCATTTTTTATTTTATTCATAAAATTTATATACCACTTGATTGCAAAAACAAAACAAAACCTCAAAGCGGTTTACAAAAAGCTAAAACAATAAAATTTGTAGTATCTGTGTGTGAGAGAGAGCACAAGGTTTTTACAAATGCAGGTTTTCTTCTTGGGCACTTAAGATTCAAGCCTATTGAAAAGGTTTTTAGAATTACAATAGAAAATTCATTCGCCAGCAGGGGGTGTTAGACTGTAATGTTCCATGGAGTCACAGTATGTTCAAAATACACCATCCATTTTGAAATGGTTGTAGCATTGCAAAAGCTTGGCATAGTTTACTCTGGTATTGCTGTATAGAAGTGCTAGATATTTTCTTAATAGAGTCCCCTTCAGCCAATTGGTTTACTCATGCAATTTCTTCCCATGTTTTAGGAATTTAGTCTGTGATGGGAAAAGAGGCTTGCTGACCAGACTTCTTCAGGTAATGAAGAAAGAGCCAGCAGAATCATCATTCAGGTGGGCTCTGTTATTACTACATTAAGCATAGTGTTCTGTTGTAGGAAAACTTGATCTTCAGAGTCCAGAGAGAAAGTGGATCCTTACTAACTATTAGAAAACTTCAGTTTTGATCAGTTTTGTCCTTGAATTGAAAAAAATTGAGGCCAGCAGTGTTCAGGGACAGGAGACCTTCTCTCAGCATGGTTTTTATCCTGCCCATGACCTTAAAGTTGTCTAGTCTCCAAAGATGTCTTAGTTGTTTAAACTTTGAATCCTAACTAGTGATACACATGAGGAAGATCCATATATACAGCCAGAGTTTTGCTTTGCTTTCCCTGCAACAGTTCTCACTATCAAAAGAGCATGTCACATAAAACTGTTTCCACTTTTTATTTACAATTCACCAGATGTTTCTTTCTTAATATTAAGATGTTAATTTTATTTTATGCACCAGGTTTTGGCAAGCCAGGGCAGTTGAAAGTTTCTTACGAGGCGCTACTTCTTATGCAGATCAGATGTTCCTACTAAAGAGAGGGCTCCTAGAGGTATTCTGAATGTTTACTAAATACAAATGTTTGTGAAACATGCTTCTAAACCCTTAAACCCTTGATTTCTTAGAGAACATGGAGTCTTTACTAAGAGTTAATCAACTTGTTAGACACAGTGTCATAATCTAGGGTTCAGTCTAATCTTCTGAAGTTTGTCACTTTACTGTGCTCTGTGTCTCTGAAACCACAGTTATAAATTATCAGGCTTAATCCCCTAGCAAGTCAAAACACCTTCCCGTAACAAGTATAGGAGGTCAAAGCCGTTTTATTTCTGCCTGCGGAAAGCAAAATGTGAAGCTTATTGTCTTCATGGTAATATTTTTCTCCTTGCCAGCATATTCTCTACTGCATTGTAGACAGTGAATGCAAGTCACGAGATGTGCTTCAGAGTTACTTTGATCTTCTGGGAGAACTGATGAAATTCAACATAGATGCTTTCAAGAGGTTTAATAAGTACATCAATACGGATGAAAAGGTAAACCTAAACCCCCAGAGTCCCAAATGAATCCTCAGCCTTATAATATGTTGGATACTGGCAAAGCCTAATCACTCTACTTTTTTAGTTTCAGATATTTTTGAATCAGATCAACAGCTCACTGGTTGATTCCAACATGCTGGTTCGTTGTATTACTTTGTCTCTAGATCGATTTGAGAGCCAGTCAGATATTAAAGGTAACTTTGTGGTCTGTTCTGAGACCAAGAAATTGTTTTTAAAATATGGGCAACTGTGTCTTTAAGGCTGACACAACCATCAGGGATGTAGTGGCTTCTGAAAATCCTTTTGGAATTATTGGGTGCAATAATTGGTTCATTATCCATGGTGAGCAGGTATATACAGCGTCATGCTCCCCCCCCCCCCCATGCTGCTTAGCAGTGGCATGTTTGCTGCACAGCTAGCAACTTCAGAAAGATTTTCAGCAGCCACTAAGTCTTGGATGATTTGATTATAACAAAGAGGTAAAACTCCTAGTATCTGTTCACAATTGATAAGCACCCATTGTTGCTACTGCTTCCGTTTTTGCCCGAGTTTCTTTGAAGTTCAAAAAGTGGTGATTTTAATGGGCACTTCATGTGGTTGCTTTTCTCAATTAACAAACAGTTATCTGTCCATTGAATCTTAACCTCAATGTGGATAGAAACAAATATTGGCAAAGCCGTTAGTCCTCTCAGAAATGATTCTTGGCTCAGCTCTTTCAACCTAACAAATGGCTTGTCTCCTACAGTGGCAGAAGTCCTGTCTGAGTGCCGCCTGTTATCCTACATGTCACAGATGTCCATGAGGATGTCTTTCCTTTTCCGGCTCATTAATATTATTCATGTACAGACGCTCACACAGGTAAAAAGCTGGCACTGATCTCCCATGGAGCATATGTAAATAGATTTTGTATCCAATGTGATGTTTTCCTTAAGTTCCTAACCTGTTGGACTCTTGTGTTCCATAAATGGACTCTGGGAATATCTGTTAGTTTGGGCCTTTTATATTTTTTATCCTTATTTTCTTTACTGTAGGAAAATGTAAGTTGTCTGAACACAAGTCTAGTTATCTTAATGCTGGCCCGAAGGAAGGACAAACTCCCCTTCTATCTTCAGACACTGCAAGAGATGGAATACACCAAGAAATACCCTGGATTTATCCTGAATAATTTTCACAGTCTTTTGCGTTTCTGGCAACAGCATTACCTCAATAAGGACAAGGACAGCACCTGCTTAGAAAATGTATGTCTGTTCCGGTTGCTTTGGAATATGCTCTTTATATTTTGTATTTGTGGCCCAGTGGGGAAAGAGTAAAACAGATAGATGATCTAATGACAGTGCCAAGGCAGAGTAATGCGACAGCAACATGAGTGTCAGGGTGTATTTTAAGAGTATGAGGGAATTGAAGACTCTTAGGTGGCTGTGTTGGGCTCTCAACAAAACTAAAGTATTGTTTGGTTTTTGTAATAGTCGCAGTTTCTTGGTAAGCCAGAACAGACTGTGCGCTGCCACAGAAACATTCTACTTCCTCAGATGTAGGCTACATCTGCATTGAAAAAGTGAAAACCCATGTTTTGTGTAGGTGGATCTAAACTGAACTGAATTTCTTAACTATAGTAAAGCAGTGCTTTGTATATACCTATACATTTGGTCCATGTTAATTTGAAGCAACAGCCCAGCATTGTCTGGTACTTTATATCGTAACTAACACACACATATACCCCCCCCACACACACACACACCATGATTAGCATGGAAATACTTGTGCTGTGTTCTTGGCCAGTTGTGGCATAACATTTTTCCACAGGAAGGCAGTTTTTATAACTTTCTATAGTAAAATACATATGGAAAACATTATCATTTTGGTCTCCCTGGAGACATCTGGCTGATTACTGGATAGGGGGGGTGGGGGTGTCCTGGTTCAGGCCAGAAAGATTGTTGTGCTACTGGGCCAAATTTAAAGTTTCACTTGTTGGCATCTAAAGCCCTAAACAACTAGGAACCAGGCTGTCTGAAAGATCGCCTTTGCTGCCTGCCCACTGCAGTTGTCTCTGGTGCCATGTGTGCTGGAGGTTTGTTTCATGGTAACTCGGAAGTCCTTCGGCACAGGGGCAGCTGCCTCGTGGAATACAACATCCATCGAAATTAGGCAGGCTCCAACAATTTGTTATATGCTAAAAAAAAAAAAACTACTACTTCAGTGGGCTTTCCCAGATTTGATTCATGGGCAGTATCAGATTTTTTGGTGGGGGGGGGGGTTATCTTTCTTATTTGTTATACATTGCTATGATATTTGTTCATATTCAGCAGCCTATTTTCCAATTTATAAAATGGTCATCAAAATTGAATACTGAGTGCAGAATTTCTGCATTCTAAGAAAATTTGCTTTCCTTTCAAAAGAAAAAGGCAGTTTCCTGTTACTGCCTTTAACATGCTCCTGAAAGAAGACTGGGCTAAATTGCTTGTACAGTTACTCTGAATTCAATTTGAATTCCTAGTTTCCCTGTGCTTGATAATGCGTGGGGCCAACATGAAGTTTCTGTTCTTGGTAGCAAGTTAGTTGCTAGATAAAGCTGCATTTTAGTGGCACTTGCTGTTGTGCTGTAGCATAAACTTTTTTTTCTACCTCCTTTTACAGAGTTCATGTATTAGTTTTTCCTACTGGAAAGAGACTGTATCTATACTGCTTAGTCCAGACCGGACATCACCTTGTGCCATAGTTAGCTACATTGACGAGGCATACATGGACATGGACAGAGATTTCGCCGAGGAGTAATTCTTCAGGCTCTGGCTTCCAATGGACTGTGCTTCAGAGGGAATCTTGCAGACAATGGATTTTCAGGGATATGCTGTGTGCACAAACTTGGAACTATGGAATGTTACCATGTTAAAAGTTTTCTCTCTCCATCCCCTGCTCTCAGCACTGTTTTGAAGAGCAAGACATCACCAACTTCCTAGTCAACATATTCAGGGAATGCTTGTGTTCTGTCCGAAATTGTCTGCAAAAAGCCCAGTCTTTTCTGCTCACTGTGGCTAGAACCCTTTGAGTTTGATAGATGGGATCTTTCAGATGTGCAGTTGTTAGCTGTGGCTTTTTATCCTGGCTACCAGAATTAGATGTTAAAAGTACAGGCAATTTTTGGGGCCATCCAAACAAGCCGATTTTTATGGGCACGCCAGATGCACACCAGCCACATTTAAGCCACTTTTAAAAGTTTCTATTTTTATTGCTTTTTCCTTTGCATTGGGATATAGAACTGATTGTGTGTGTATTTTGTTTTTGAATTCTTGGAGATAATAGCTCTCTTCACTTCCTTGCAAACTACTTTGGGATTGTCTCCTACAAAACTTGTGTCCAAACCCCTTATTTTATCTTGTTGTGGTATTGCATCCAGAAATATCTCTCTCCGTTCTGTGGAAATCTCTTGTCTTCAGCTGATTTTACAGTGGTCTAGAACAGGCATACATTGTGGTGATGGGGTTAGTCTTGGGAGCCTAGCTTTGACTAGGCACTAATGAATTGAAATTAACCGATCTCCCCCCCCCCATAAATATTGCAGCCTGACCATTTTGTCAATAAATAACCAACTCAAGTTGAAAATTTATTCTGCAGTCCTGCTTTGGCTGACCATAAAATCCACTCTTGAACTTTTGCTATTTGGAAACCTAACACTATAGGCTAAAATAGCAAAATTAACACCTTTTATTCCAATTATGTATATTTATTTATTGTTCCTGAAGTGTAATAGTTGCTGGAATTGGCTGATCTTCTCCTAATGATACATGTATTAAATGCTGCCCAGAGATTTTGGTTTGGGACAAATTGCTCAGCAATATCTGAGTTAGCTCTTGTAACTACTGGCATTTAAACAAGTCACTTGGAATATAGCTAATATTTGAAGCCAGAAACTTTCTGGAGTGAACATTATTTTGCATTACTGTGCTAAAGCACTTTAAGAAGATTAGCAGCCCTTTATGTCCCTCAGTTTAAAATTACTTTGATTGCCCCTTAATGTGTAAATGTATACTTCTGGGACATATTCATATAGCACAATATACCCCTGAAAAGTCTTGTGTTAAAATGCCATGGCTATATGGTATTTTCCTCTGTGAAGGAAAACCTTAAATATCAGAACCAGTCTTGGTTCAGAAAGGTAATTTCCAGACATGGAACTTAACAGTAGCTGGGAAAGCGGAGTGCTTGACTATTCTCATCATCATTACCCTGCACTTTTTGCTGCACCTTATTTTCAGATAGTCATGGAAAGAACAGCTGGACTGCAGCAGGTTTGTTTACAGATACTATTTTAATATTTTTGCCTCATAAAACTTGCTTCCAGTACTGTTCTATCTCACAGTCCTAGTTGCTCTTTGGTTTAAATCAGGCTTCCTCAAACTCTGCCCTCCAGAATTTTTTGGCCTACAACTCCCATGATCCCTAGGTAGCAGGACCAGTGGCAGGGATGATGGGAATTGTAGTCTCAAAACATTTGGAGGGCAGAGTTTGAGGAAGCCTAGTTTAAATAATCTAATTGGTTGGGCATCTATTGAAGGAACAGCACAGCACTTGATAAGACTGACCCAATCTGTGTTATCCTTTGTGGTATGTTAGAAATTAAAATAGGGAAATATGGGAGCAAATTATGTATCTGCTGTGCAGGAGCAACCAGCCCACATCCTTTATGATTTTGATTTTTTTTAAGGATATGTTAAAATTTTCATCCCGAGGCACTATTAAACTGGCTTTACCTGACCCCACATGCCTTTGACAGTTATCAAATGAGTAACTTTTTATAGCAGACATTTGCTTTTGGGTTTTAACCTGTTCCTTCTTGGGCTCATCCTTTTCCCACTTCCCCAAATTTTAGGTTAGATTTATGCGCTGATTCTATAAATGTAGTAACCCTACACTTCAAATAAAACGCTATGTATTAAAAGGCTCAAATGAGACTGGATGCCTTTTGAGTCATTTTAATTATTGCATCCAGTCTGCAAAGAACTTACTAATTTTCATCCAATATATATGATATAATTCCTTGTCATTGAATGGTCAGGCTGCTTTGTTCCTTTTATGCATTTGACTCGGGTGAGACTGATCCTTAGAGTGGCTTGGCATCACCCACCATGCTCCTCTATTTGTTTCCAGTTTATTGGTATAGGCCCAGGGGTAAGGAACTTGCAGCCCCACTACAGCTTCCATCAGCCTTGGCCATAGTGATTGGACCTGATGGGAGTTGGAGTCCACCAACAATTAGAACAGTTGGTGATTGCAAGGAGGGGTTTTGACTCAGGCTGCACCATTTGCCTTTTAGTTCTTACAGGGAGCTTGTATGCCTGAGAGATCTCCCACCACAGCTTCTTCTTTGCAAATGTTTAGAAATTGCAATGGTAGGCTTGGATTTAAATGCAAACTGCTTCAAGGAGTGATACCGATGAGTGACACTTAAATGTGGCTGAAAAACAGAAGAGGTCACTGTTGGCTGTGTTGGCTTTGGTTTGGATTTTTAATCACTAAAGGAATGGAACTGCTGTGTGGCAAGAGGATGGGCCTCACCAGGCCAACAAATGTTCCTGGAAATTTAAAGTATCTCAAGTGGATTAATGTTCATGCTGCCCAGATTAATGCTGATTTACTAACAGCACATAAATGTATTAAATGGAAACTATTAAAATAATTTTATTTTAAAAAAATATGCTAGTGAAGGTCTTTACTTTTTCTGCACCAATTCTCATAGTCACGGAGCTCTTCCTATAATAGCATGGATTGGGTATAAGCAAGTGGACTTCACAGCTGTAATGCTCAGGTGGAGGTTTGTGAGTTGATGGGTTAACAGTAGACACACTGAAATTATCAATGGGCCTATTCTTTGTATGGCTGGAAGTGATTAGCACCCTTTTCCAGCAAGTCTTAAGGACCCTTATGGTTGGTGCCAATTTTACTTTAGTGTGGGATCTGCTGGCATACTTTTCTGACTATGCATAATTCTGCATGCTTCAGGAAGAAGAACTATTAATGTGGAAGCTTGCAATCTGAATATGCTTTGAGAAGGGATAGTTAAGTGGAACTTAGCTGCCTCCTAACCATCTTCAGTAGGGATATGTCTGCTGTAAAACCTAGCAGGATATCTTTGTAGCCCTGAGTCAACTGTATTATACTGTTGCATAGCTATCATTAGATGCCGTATGTCTAAGAATAAAAAACACTGGCTTCACAATGAACGCTGCTCTTTGTCAGGTAGAACAATACATTTCCCCTTTATGTGGGTTCTTGAGTTATTTTTTTCCAAAAGACCATAGAGTGGGTGTGGGACCTCTCCTATCCCCTTTTTCTGACTTTGATCTATACATACTCCATGATTGAAGTTTTCACACCTGACCATGTTTCCTTACCTGTAGTGCTTGAGAAAACGCCTCTTATCACCACTGGAAGTCAAGTCTGTACAGGGCCTTTCTCCACTAAGTAGATGGGGAAAGTTGCCTATTGATGGAATTCTTAGAAAAGGACTTTGAAAGTTCTTCCTGCCATCTTTCCATTTTAAACAGAGGAATTGTCATAGTAAGAACAAATGTCCACCCACCCTGCTTCAATACTTATAAATAGGTCACAGCCTTCTCATGAGTGCTAGGCTTTATTCACTACAGAGACAGTGATGGCTGTTGCAGCCATTTACATCTACACAATGACGTACACGGTGAGAGAAGGGATGTTGCACTGCAGCTTCTTATTCTTCAAACTATTAATAAAAAAAACAAAGTATGTTTCAGAGTGGATTGCAGGAACTTCGCGGAGTCCCAACTGCTCCCTCAGTCTTCCTTCCAAGTTGCAACCCAAGGATGCAGCCACTGCTCTTGAGCGCTGCCTTGTCCTACTTTCCTGGACTGGTAGAGCTTGGTCATCTTCCAAATATTATTTGGTACTGTGGCCTGGTTCACACATAACATTAAACCATAGCTTAGCACTATGTGTGAACCCTGCCCTGCACCTTAACTGAATTGTTTACTGCTAACAAACCATGATCCAAAGCCATGGTTGTTTGTTGGCTTATGAATCCTGGTTTGTTTTAACTGGCTTGGTAATATGTGAACCCAGTAGCTTAATGCTGGCTGGTTAGTCTACCCCAGCCCAGAAGCTCTCCAGACTACAAAGGCATAAGGAAAGAGCAGCTGGAAAATAAACCAAATAAACAAGTCATGGCTTATCGTCTGGCTTAGTGGTGTGTGTGTGATCCAAGCTGTCTAGACCCCACTAGATTTAGCTGGCTCTGTTATTCTCTATCACTAGCATTCAAAACAAAAAGATTTGCATCCCCCTCCAGTAAGCCATCCTCACAAGCTTCGTGGTAGCTTAGCCTTTACCTTCAGAGGTACAACTTCCCTAGTGCGAATCCGCAGTTTGTTCACTTGTGTCTCTGCGATATCTGCCCGCTCTTCAGCATCATCCAGCTCGTGCTGCACCTTACGGTATTTCACAAGGTTGGAGTTGGCTTGCTGCTCCTAAGAAGGGAAGACAGGAATGGATGTAGACAGCAGAACTGGTAGTGGTCCTGTGATTAGATACCCCTGTGGCAAGTACGGTCTGCTTAGACACATGGAAAGAGGTTTGCAGGCAGGTGTGAGTGAATTTGCCCTTGTGCCTTCAGAGCCTATAGCATGGATGAGGAATCTTTTTTTAGCCCAAGGGATTGCACTGCCTTATGGACATCCTTCCACAGGCCACTATGCTAGTGGATGTGATTCTTCCCTTTGTACAGTAGGCCACTTTCCAGCCATGCAAAACACTTGAGGAAGGCTTGGAGCAGGATTGGTGAGGGGTGTGGCCTGCAGAGAGTTCCAAGGGCCAGATAGTAAAGCCTGGGATCCACATTCCCCCCTGGGCCAGAGGTTCCTCATATATAAGAGCAATAAGGTGCAGGGGCAATGAAGTTTGATTTGCCCTAAGCACACGAGAATGATTTTAAGGTGCCAGAGCTCCTGTTGTGTCACTTTTTGAATTAACTGCAGCAACTCACAGGGAAGGTAGACACTAGGGTTTCCACAAGACCAGAGGGAGCTGTGAGTAAAGACAGCATGTTTTCTGCTGCCTGTAAGCCTCTGCCCATGCAGAGTCACACTTACTGCCTCCTCAAACTGGCGCTTGTAACTCTTGACTTTGCTCTGCAGTTTGTCAATCAGTTCCTGCATCCGTGCCAGGTTCTTCCTGTCCTCTTCAGTCTGAAAAGCAATGGCAAAACATGGGATAGCTCAGCTCTTCCTGTCAGTGATTCTCTCCCACACTATGCACAGAGATTTTGCCCTTCCGCTCCCTGGGAGCTTCACCTTCCCTAGAATAATCCAACCCCGCCTCGATCTCCACATATATCCAGTAGCATGTGGTCCTCCAGATGTTGGAACTTGCCGCATTTTTCAGGCCCCCTTGCATTATTGTTGAGGATGAAGAAGGGGAATATATGGGCGCAGACTTTTAAAGTTCCCTCCCCCCACTTAGAGTTCAGCTCTACTGTTAATAAAGTAAGGGGCTGAGGAATTGGTGTGAAGATGCTGAGGCTTGTACCTGGTAGGTCAGTTCTTTGATCCTACGCTCATACTTGCGAATACCCTTCTGAGTCTCTGCATACTTCTTCTGTTCTATATCCAATTCACCCTCCAGTTCACGCACCTGAAAAGAACAAATAGGGTGGCTTAGGTTCCTTTACACCTCTCATTACTTGACTCAGAGAAGACAACTAGAATGAAGGATATCATTGTCACACTCGGCAAGGCAGTAGGAATTCATGTGGATGTTCATATGTCACACTAGGAAAAAGTTAGAGGGGACTTGCCTATACTCTCACATTCTAGATCCCTGCAGGAACCTTGTAGCTGAGATTTTGTCAACTCTGGGCTGAGTACCCTGAGCATTTTGTCTTCCTATGACAGGATATAACTGGAAGAGAAGAGGCCAACTTGCACTATTCTCCATGCCTATCCTTGATCATTCCCTCTCAACTAGGACCTCTCAAATAAAAACTTAGCATCTTTTAGGGATATTGGTGAACACAGTATTTCATTCAGTGTCAAGGGAATTCAAACAATGGGACCAGAACAAATCATGCAAGGGCATTTGGCAATTTAATTTTATGCATGTTTTTTTTTTTATCCTACCCATGAGCAATAGAGGGGAAATGAAAGCAATAGAAAATGGTTGAGTTGGAACCTCCTAAGTCAACACATTTCCAAGCTGTTTCCTAGAACCATGAAGACTAGAATCCTCATATTATTGGAATGACAAATTCTCCCTGCAGATGTACAGCATGAGTACAGCCCAAGTTATGATGAAGCATTCTTGGGATGCTTAGCATAGCAGATAGAGGGGCTCAAGCTTGTATGAGCGTTAGGGATTTAGGATAAACAGCTCTGGGTTCACCTCAGAGGAACACTTGTGCAGCATTCAGTCAGAACACCAAGAGTGGCATTGGGAAAGCATATTGCTGGAAGGATCGATCTAGTGGCTTCAGAGTTGGCAGAGTTCATATTTCTATTAATCCCTCCTCCTCCATGCCTTGTAGATCATAGATGGCTGTTGCAAGAAAAATATCACATTCCCTTGTTCTCACCCTGGCTTCCAGTTTTTGGATCTGCTTCTTGCCTCCTTTCAGGGCAATCTGCTCAGCCTCATCCAGCCGCATCTGCAGGTCCTTGATGGTCTGTTCCATATTCTTCTTCATCCGCTCCAAATGGGCACTTGTGTCTTGCTCCTTCTTCAGTTCCTCTGCCATCATGGCTGCCTGGTGGAACAGAGGGCAAAGAGTCCATGTAGCATCTGGAGGGCTGGAACAGATGCATAAAACTACCCTCTCTTGCACACCTGCAGGGTGAGATAGTCCAGCACACATACTAGCACAGCTTAGGCCTACTCAGACACAAGTGAAAGCGAACCCCCTCTATATTATCCACAGCTGTGTTTCAGACTCCACTCACAGCTGTCAACCTTTCCCTTTTTTGCGGGAAATTCTCTTATTATAGCATTGGGAAAGAGCAGGGAGGGTTGACAGCTCCACTACCCATTCAACCAATCAGGTACTGGGTCTAATTTAGAAGTTTCACCCACTAAGTAGAATGTTGCAATCATCAACCTTATAGTAAATCCCTCCTCCACAATCTGTCTCCATGCTCATCAAGTTCTTCGCTTATGTTAACAGCCACTGGCTATCCCCAACTGGGAGTTCCCCCTGGTTTATTTCCTCCCCTCCACCAAAATTACCAAGACTCAGCCCCTTAGCTCCTAAAGCAGAGATAGGTAATAGAGTGCCCTCCAGATGCTGTTGGCTAAAACTCCCATCAGCCCCAGCCAGCCTGGTCATGGATGATGGGAGTTGTAGTCTACAAGACCTGAAGGACACCACTTGCTATCCCTGTCCAAAGGTGCTGCAAATCACTCACCTTCTCTAACCCCCAGGTATCCTGCCTCTCTTGTCCTGCTACTTCAGCAACAGCTTACCACTGGCCAGGCCAGGCCCTCCTCACGTCATCTACTTCAGCTACTGATTCCTTAGTGCTGTGGCAGCATCAAGAATGCCATCTGCAGTAAGGGTTGCTGTAGGCAACCACCTATTAACACAGAGGCATTGCCAGCTCTAGCCAGTCATTACACAGAGAGCATCTCCATGCTCTGGTGAATATGTGATAGTGAAGCTGCCAGCTCTGTAGGTAATTTCGTGTAACGAGTCAAAGCCTCTTTTAACTACGAGAGCCGAAACAAACGTTTTATTGAGTGGACAGCTGTCAAAATTTGGACATTTTAAAATGTATATTTCACAATTTAGATTGATATCCAAAAACCAACACCTGACATTCAGAGAATCAGCATTTGAAATTGGGCTGCTTTTTGTTTGTTTTTGCCTGTTCAAAGAGTGTTTCTGGCTTAATAGATACTAAACAAGCATTACTGTAACAGGAACAGTGCAAGATTCCCTCTCAAGGGCTTCCAATCTCTTACATCCGTGATGGCTTTCTTGGCCTTCTCTTCCGCATTCCGGCATTCCTGCACTGCCTCCTCCACCTCAGTGCTCAACTGGGAAATGTCTGCCTCCATCTTCTTCTTTTGGTTAATCAGACCTGTGTTCTGGGAGAGAAAGGGACCGTGGAAATGAACTCGCCATGACATTAGGAACAAAGGGTGCTAACAAATACTCCATCTAACCATGGGTTGTCTGGTCTGATGGAGAAGCAGCACTCGCAAGCAGAGAGTCTTTCCTGACTCCTGCTCCTTTTGACCCTTTTAACTGGAGATATCAGGAATTGAACCAGGGAGAGTCTGCAAGCAAATTGGTTCACTTTAAGTTCCATGTTGGAAAAAACAGGAGGATATAAATGGAGTAAATACAAAATGCAAATAAATATAACTCATCCTGGGCTTTTTTAAAAACAAACAACTAAATCAAGTTTATCTTCCCCAATTCCTTGAGATAACACCCCCTTTATAAGTAAACAAGAAAATACAGGGTCTTCTAGCCATATCCCCTTCTCTCTGCGTGGGGGCTACTCATAGGACACAGTTTCCCATGAGCCCAAGCGAGAAATTATCCCCAGAAGGAGAGAGGCAGATCAAGAACCCTGCATTTTTTCAGGGCTGATTTGAAACAGTTCACTTCAACCATCAATTCAGCACTGAGTCCAGAAGTTGGTATTTCACATGGGAACTCAGCCTCTGCCTCACCTGCGAGTGTAGCAGATTGACTCTTTCTGTGGCCTCCAGGAGCTCCTGCTCAGCCAGCTTCCTTCCACGCTCAGCTTGCTCCAGGGCTGCACGCAGCTCCTCCACCTCGGCCAGCATCAGGTTGTTGCGCCTCTCCAGGGCAGCAGCCTGCTCCTTCAGGTCATCGTTATGGCGCAAGGTGTCATCCAGTTCTATTTGCAAGTCCTGTCAGGCACAACAAGAAAAAAAGGGGCCTGATTAATACGAGAGAGAAGCAAGAGCTAGAAGTCTCCTGAGGTCTGCAGAGAACCTTTAAGGGTTTTCAGATACCAGGCCCAAACTCTCTCCTGTCAAAGATTGGGTATGGCCTGTCTATAAGGAAAGAGGAGTGGGGAACCTGTAGCGCAACAACCACATGAGGCCTTTGGCCTAATTTCATGCAGGTGGCAAGATGTGGGGGAAAGGGTGTGGCGCAGAAAGAGAGAGAGAGATGGCACACTGGCCCTACTTACCTCTGGATTTGGCCCACCTACCATCAGTAGCTTGCCCCCGCAGGGCAAATCCAATACAGTGGTACCTCGGGTTACATACGCTTCAGGTTACAGATGCTTCAGGTTACATACTCCACTAACCCAGAAATAACGCTTCAGGTTAAGAACTTTGATTCAGGATAAGAACAGAAATCGTGCTCTGGCGGCTCAGCAATAGCAGGAGGTCCCATTTGCTAAAGTGGTGCTTCAGGTTAAGAACAGTTTTAGGTTAAGAATGGACCTCCGGAACGAATTAAGTATGTAACCAGAGGTACCACTGTACACTTTCTGCCTAAGGCAAAGGGCAAGATGGCACCCCCCCCCCCCAGTTCCACATACAGAAGTCAACTAGACTCACAGCCTAATCTTACTCTAATATTGGTAATGGAGTAGCATCTTCCATGGCACTTGAGGGTAACAGGCTAGTTAAGAGGACACAGGACAGGCAGCATGGCTGACACAGCTCTGTCCTTCAAGGAAATGCTGTCCATCAACAACCGCCACCTGAGGGGCGTAACGGTAGAGCTGGGCCTGGGGGAATGTGATATCAGAGGGGAAAGGTGGTAGTTGTGGAGCAGCCATGGAGAGAGGGAGAAATACAGGAGAGCTCCAGGAGGCTCAGTGAGGAGATGTTCCCAACATGACTGACCTTCATTTGGGCTTGGAGCTGCCGCACCAGTTTCTGAGACTCGGCGGCCTGGCGGTTTGCGTGGCTCAGCTGTATCTCCATCTCATTCAGGTCTCCCTCCATCTTCTTGCGCAGCCTGATGGCCTCGTTTCTGGCTTTGGCTTCTGCATCCAGTGAAGCCTGCATGGAGTCCATGGCTCTCTGGTGGTTGCGCCTGGGAGAGTGAAGAAAGATGCTTAAGAATAGAGGCACTTTATACCCACAGATGCAGAACCGGTGAACCTTCGTCACAACTTTTGTTTTCTCAACGATGCCTCTCTGTGTAGATTTGCTCTGTGTTGGTTATGAAGGCTTCAGGAGGCCCAAACCTATACAAACCTAACTAGTTTCATAGAACAGCCTGCCACAGTATGTTCTGTTCCTACCTGAGGTTCTCAAATTCTTCATCCTTCTCTGCCAGTTTCCTATCGACATCAGCCTTGATCTGAGACAACTCCAGCTGGATGCGCAGTGTCTTGCTTTCCTCATGCTCCAGGGCTCCCTAGGAGCAGAAGGAAAGGTAAGTACTTCATGAAAAGACTCACCAGAGTCCTGGTCCCCTCCGTCTGCTTCAGCTTATTTTTGAAAAGGCATCGGGGTGCTGAATAGCCTGAAGCTCATTAGGATATCTAATATTTGTGAGAGACTAGGGCAGCCTTTTCCAACCCTCTCTCCCTCATTAACAACTGTTGTAATGAACTTAAAGCACTCCTGTTTACCCAGGTGTTTGGTTGCTGTAAGTAAGATAACATTAGTTGTTTCTAGGAACCTTGAACCTTATTAGCTGTGGGGCCATGAGGTTGTTCTTAAATGTTGTGTTTTTAATTTAATCATTTTAGCATTTTAATATTTTGGTGTTTGCCACCTTGGGCTTCTCTAGGAGGAAGGCTGAGGTAGAGATTTAATAATAAATAAAATGAAATAAATAAACCTGGCACCATGTCGGCAAAGGCCAGAAGTGTATTTTTCTGACCACTAGATGCCACCGTAGAGCCAGGTAAATGGTCGGCTTCTATGCCTCTAGTTGTTCCACCTGCCAGGATTCAACACCAAAAGAAGGCGGGGGGGGGGGGGAATCAACAGCAGCAAGTGATGGATGAGAGGCAAATGTGGGAAAGAGGAAGACGACTTGTCAAAGGCCTGCATGTTAAAAGGATACTGTTTCTAAATGCCACAGTTCTAACATCTACGTGGCTCTACCTAACAGGATCCTTCATGAACACTGTAGGACTTGGGCAATACTTCCTACATTTGTATTTTCCCATAGGAACATGCACAGACACACTGACATATTTTTCAAATTAAGCAAGGCACTCCTTTCACTGCCCCAAATCTTTGTGGCCCAGTGTCCCTTGGGTCCCTAGATGGTGGATTACAACTCCCACGTGGCAAAGCTCTCTGGTCAAAATCCAGAATGAAGAGCAGCACAATGAGCTAGATCAGGGATGGGGAATCTGTGGCCCTCCAGATGTTGGTGGATTCCAGTCCCCATCAGCCGCTGCTAGCACAGCCCACACTCGGGAATGATGGCAGCAGGAGCCCAACAACTTCTGGGACTCAAGGTTGAAGGACATTGCTATAGCCCCCAGTTCAGTTGGGATATAGCTTGGATTTCACATAATGTGGCCTCACATTGTGCACGGCCACAATGTGAAGCTCTCCCTCTGCTCACAAGCTGGGGGCTTACCTCAGCCTCCTCCAGGGCAGCCTGGATGTCATTTTTCTCACTCTCCAGACCTTTCTTCAGCTTCTCCAGCTCATGGATGGTTTTGCTACTCATGCCAATTTGATCAGTCAAGTCAGTGATCTCCTCTGGTAAAGAAGACAGGAATTATAGGCCTGCATGTAGCTGTAGTTGTTAATAATAATAATAATAAATAATAACAACAACAACAACAACAACAGCAACATGTAGCTGTTATTCAGATACTCCACTCATTCAAAATTCCTGGATGGAAATCAATGCCAGTTCTACTCAGAGTAGACCCACTGGGGTTAATAGACATGACTAAGGTTCATTCATTTCAATAGGTCCACTCTAAGTAGGACTTTGTTGAATTCCACCCTCTATCTCCAAGTGACTGGGGAAAAGGGCGACCCAAATCAAACCCAGAATGGAAGACAAGACAGGACAGAATGCCTAACCTAAAGCTCTGGACCTTTGCTGAGCTTGCCGCATGGGTATGACTTATGCCATCCTTCACCAATCTAGTGCTCTCCGGATGTTTTGGTCTAAAATGCCCATCAGCCCCAGCTAGCATCTGGAGAACACAAGACTGGCGAAGGCTGGCTTACGTACTTGGGCCACACACAAATACAAGAGGCTATCAACCCACCAGCACCACCCTTCCTCCAAGGTGCTCAAAACTAGCCTTGCAAATTGGTCCACAGATGAGCCCACACATTCATTAGGCTACTGGTCTTCAGTGGAAGGATAGAGACCCACAAGTAGGGTCTACCCTGCCTTCACCTCCAGGCCATGACTCCCAGACTTTCAAGCATTCTCTTCCTATTGTAATGGCTAGAAGCTACCTTTACATAAGAAAAATAATAAATGACACCTGTGCCTGCCCAGTAATAGCTCCTTGGATTGTGAAGTACACTCTTGGATTACCCACAGCCCTGATGATACCTTGCAGGTTCTTGTTTTCACGTTTGAGAGTCTCTAGATTATCCAAGGACTCTTCATAGGCGTTCTTGAGCTTGAAGAGCTCTGTGCTGAGGCTGCGGGACTCCTTCTGGGAGGACTCCAGCTCCGACTGCGTCTCCTCGTACTTCTGCTTCCACTCCGCAATGATCCTGTCAAAATTGCGCTGCTTCTTGTCCATAGCAGCAGCAGCCGAGTTTGCTCTCTCCAGGTCGATCGAAAGGTCCTCGATCTCTGTCTGCAGACGGTGCTTGGTCTTCTCCAGAGAGGAGCACTTGGCATGAGCTGCTTCCACAGCTTCCTCTGCCTCCTGCAGCCGGATGGCCAACTTCTTCCTGCAAATTATCATGGTTAGCTAGGGAAATAGCTGTTCCTACATGAGCCAGAGATGGAGCTCTAGCAGCAGTACAGATCTCATCCACCTGGTGCAATGCTTTCCACCTTTCTGTTGAGAAGAATCTTCAAGGGGAGACGGAAGCAACTAACTGGGAAGTGAAACGAGGAGGCAGCTGGAGCTCATTATGGCATGCTTCCTCTCGCTTCCTGCAATATATCCTTAACATGGACTTTTCCAGCTTCCTGCTATTGGGTGGCCATTTACACACCATCAAATTTGCATAATTTATATGCATAGATGCAAATTTACAAAGGATTACTGCAATTTATATAGAATACATCTCACCATAAAGGGGAAGACTGATCAGATGACCTGCTGTCTTCTTTCTAGCTGCCAACTGGCGATGGGCAACTTCAAGGTGCTACTTCTCTCTACTTACACTTTTTAAAAATCTGGACCAGCCAGCCTTTCAGACAGAGAACACCTCCAAACAGAGAACTGTGCTCTGTGAAGTTGGACACATGGCCATCCTACCTGTTGCACTTAATTGCAAAGGTGCCTTTGGGCAACACTGTGGTGCCAAAGCTGCTTCATTTCTGCACAGAATTGGGACGCCACATAATTTATTTCGCATGAATGGCCACCTCTAGGACTTACTTGGCTTCCTCTAACTCTTCTGTCCTCTGGATGGCGTCTGTCTCGTATTTGGTCCTCCACTGGGCCACTTCTGCATTGGCCTTTGACAGGGACCGCTGGAGCTCTCCCTTGGCCTCCACTTCCTCCTCATACTGCTCCCGCAGAAGGTCACAATCGTGGCGGGAAGCTTGCAAAGCGTGAGCCAGAGCGTTCTTGGACTGGAAGGTTGGAATCGCATGCATTAACATGGAAACAAGGCCTCTCTCCCTTGCATGTGTCCACTTATCAAGGAGTAGATAGATCTAACTCCCCAGTGTGTCAAATGAAGGCTGGGGTTCAATACATTCTGACAGCTTATTCATCAATAAGTTAGGAGCAACTGTTTGTGAAGATGGTTGCCTTCTATGCAAAAAATATATACAGTATGCAGGGTAGGAGGAGCTGGGCTCTTTATGGACACTCACCAAGGGGCCTGTGATAGCCACTGGAGCAGATACTCTTGAGAGCTCAAGATGGATGAGTCAACAAGGAAAACAGTCCACTGACTGGCCATGCCAATCGCCCAACATAATCACCACACCTGCCCTGTCCTGGCTGAACCTGAAGCCATGTCTTTTCTTATTTACAGTCTTTATGGAATGTAGAAGAATCGAGGCTAATGTTGTCTCCCTTTCAAAAACATCTTTCCCATCAGAGACATTTGTTAACATACTGAAAATATTGCTGCAGCTATGGAAGTATAATTTACTGTCTTATTCACTATCCCCATGGAAATACAATATCTACATTAAAGGGTTCCTTTTATAGCATTATGGCCAAAAAGATGGGGATGGATCTCAAACATGCCCATGAAAGTCCTGTTCCTGAATCCTAAAAATATGCAGACTGTGGTTATTCAGTGGTATAGAAAAGCACTCAGCACATACTCAGAGGCACTTCTCCTTACTATTATTTGATATATTCCAGGATATGTTCTGGGTATTGAAAAATAGTTTCAGGGCCCAAGTGAGTCTCCCCACAGTACAAATTAAGTCCTGGTTCCCTGTTACCAGCTCTTGACTGCAGGTGTAACCCCAGATGTATATATGGTCACCTTAGTCTCTTCTTCTAGCTGTCTCTTGAGTTCATCAATGGTTTGCGTAAAGGAAGTCTTTCCGCGACTCAGCTGGTTTATAAAGGACTCCTTCTCTTCAAGAAGCCGGCTAAGTTCTCCTAATTTTGTAAAAAGCCAGATATCCCATTGACATTTCATTGGAGAACTCATTGTTTTCCATCCCTTTGAAATCCAAAATAGCCACACTGCCGTTTTCAGGACTGACCCAACACTGAACACAACTCATTTGAAGATAATCAGCATGGGCAGGGTGCAGACATTGGGTGGTATTCAGTTTGTCAGATGGAACAATCCCCCTCCCCCCCCTTCGCATGCTGTTCTAGCAGTTTTCCTGACTCTCTTGAGCTGTTTTTTGGGGGGTGGGAGTGCAGGGGAAGGAAAGCCCCAGTGCACAAGTGAAAGACCTTGTGCAGGCTTCCACTGATGAGACTCATTAGCCCAACAGATTGTATGAATGAACCCCAATCCCCATAGGATAGATGTTATGGGATCTCAGTCTAATGTTCACTTCAAAAGACTGTAGCCACATCAATCAAAATGGATTCAGTGCTTTCTCTTGGTGGCTCTAAAATCTAACTTGTTAGAAAGCCGAACCCAATGAATGTAATTAGCTCTGTATTTTCTGCAGCATACATAGCGTAATTGCTACCAATTGGCATGAGCTTCATAAAGCTCCAAAGTGCTTAATAATTCTAATCTCAGTTATTTATCATTACAGGAGTGGCATCCTTGGGCAATTGCCAGGGCCTCAGTACCAGGCAGGGCCCTCTAATGACGCCTGCCATGTTCTCCTTCGATTAGTTTCTGGCTCAGCACTACAAGCAGGGCCAGGCAACTGCATCTAGCCAACGTTGTAATGTCCCACATCAGTCACCACAGCTAGATAAATCCACCAAGCCACTGACAGGGGAGAGTGGCCCATGAGAGGGCATTTTGCCCAGGGCCCCCCTCAAGCCTGGGGCAACACTGTGAAGTATGTAGACAGACAGCGACTTTCCCAGGGACATTCAATTAGCCTCCTCATGGCCAAGCGAGAATCAAAACCTTCATGCCTCAAGTTCAAACTCAACATGCAAAGATCCCCAAGGCCAATTGTCCAGCATGGATATTCTGCAGCTCTTCATAGGCAATTTATCTGACATAAGAATATCTTGCATCATCAAGGCTACTTATCCAGACTGCTCTCTTCCTGGGGAGTTCCAACATGCATGCAATCAAGGTCTGTAACAGAGGGAGCGACTTTGAAAGCAAAACATACCATTTTCAGTCTGCAGTCTCCCACGCTGGGTGCTCACTTCGGCTAGCTGACGCTGGAGTTCATCCAGCTTTGATTTGGTTTCACTCAGCTGATCCTCATATGTTCGGCAGAGCTTTTCAGCATTTGCCTACAACAGGGATGAAAACTTTGTCTAGATGTCTGAATTGTCAATGCATTAAACAACTGGCTCGAAGCAGAGCCTAGGGCTGGATCATGGCCAGTGAAGAGCTCCAGTGCTCTCATGGTCTGCTCCCTGCACCAGACCTGGCGCTTATGTATAGATCGCTGTTCCCATCAAGCACGGTATATACGGTGCTTCCTTTAAAAAAGGCAGCTACCTTCTTCCCACCCTGACCAGTCAGAAAGTCAATGGTGTAACTTGCATGGCAGTGCTGGTGCTTGTCAACTGAGCAAACCAGCAGGGGACCTGTCAAGGTGAGGAATGCTTCAGATCCAGAGAAAGGGAACTGAAATGCTGAAAAAGTGCATCTGATCCACTCCATCTGAACAACCGAACACTGTAATGGACTTTAAAGCTAAAATACACCTTAGTTGATTCATTGGGCTTATGGTGATTTTTTGAAGTCAGGAGGAAAATGAAAAATCAAGCTTCTTGAGATGCTGACTTCTGCCTCAGGACCAAATTACTGCTGTATGTGATACCTTCCTCCCTCAAGCCACCTTATGGCTTAGAGTTGCAGCACTAAACTAGTCCATTCACATTCATGCACGAAAAGCTCTACCTCTGCTTCCAACATCTCCTCCTCCTTTCAACACATTAGTGCACAAGGAAGCATCAGCAAATGGCATTCACCTTGTTCTTGGTGAGGTAGTCAATGTTGGAGGACAGATCATCCACCTCCATCTTCAACTCGCTCTTCTCCTTCTCCAGCTTCTGCTTCACGCGCTGCAGGTTGTCAATCTGCTCCCCCAGTTCCGCCACAGAATCTGCGTGCTTTTTGCGCAGGGCGGCAGCAGTTGACTCGTGCTGCAACGTGGCCTCCTCCAGGTCCCTGCGCAGCTTCAAGAACTCTGCTTCACGCTTCTTGTTCAGCTCTATCTGGCAAGCCGTGGCGCCACCTGCCTCCTCTAGCCGCTCACTCAGCTCCTCCAGCTCATGCGCCACCTCTGCCCGCTGCTTCTCCACCTTGGCCCTGGCAGCTCGCTCGGCCTCAAGCTCCTCTTCCAGCTCCTCAATGCGGGCCTGAAAGTAGACAAAAGATGGCAGAAACCACCAGGTAACTCTGCCCTGAATGAAAAGGGGAGGAGAACCCAATGACTCTGACCAGGGTTGAGTGGCTCATAACGCTTCTACCTGGGTTTCATTTCACATGGATCATTGTGGTACCAAGTGGCCAGGAGCATCTACATTGCAGTGGACCACAGGAAATTCTTCAAAGGCCGGACCAAATGTTTGCCCCTTTTGACTTTTGGCACAAATGGCGGGCTTGCTCCCCACTTATCCCCCAAAATGTTCAAACCCAGCCCTGCTGCTGTAAAAAATATATATTTCCCTCCCCTTTTTGTGCCTCTTAGATTTACCTGGAGCTCTTTAATTTTCTTCTGTAGCTGAATTGCAAGGACTTGCTCATCTTCAATTCTTGAATTTAACTGGTTCATTTCAAAGTCTTTCCTATGAAAGAAAATAAGAACAAGCTGCGTTTATATCGGGACTGAAATAGATGCCATTGTCACTGCTAGGAGACTTTGGGAGGGTTGTTTCTACACTGATGGTTTGAAAATGTAAATGGTTTTTTTTAAAAAAAAAAAATCGTGTTTTATTGCGTTGTGGGACAAGACCATCTTGCTGAAAATATCATATAAAGGGGTGTTCACATATTACACACAAGGAGTACACAATCTGTGTACCTGTGTAACAACAGTTGAGCTGCACACTTGCACAGTTATTCACAAGTTCAACAAGTGTTCAGTCTGTGTACACAATTGGTTCAGCCACACAAATCAACAAGTGTATACTCTTTGACAGAAACACTTGTTCATGTGCAGAGACCGCTTGTACTTGTGGTTCAGTGCAACATATGAATAAGCCCATAAAGCAGCTTAATACTTAGAACCATGTCGCAATTCACTTGAGTTGAGAGCTGGGGCACAGATGAAGGCAGATTCGCCCGCTGCCCTTGCTTTTCTTCATTGAGGGCAGTGATCTGAAGTCATAATGAGCATCTTAGTGGGTTGCACTGTGCAGCTCATGCCCTTTCTCTGTTTCTCACTCCAGTAACTGAAGCTTCCAGGAGGACATGGGAAAAAGCAGGAGGGATAAATCCTAAGTACATGTGCTTAAGTCCCACGGACACAAATCAGACACATTTCTATTTTCAATTGCATCTTCAACAACCCTTCATACAGCAGAGACTCCTACTCAAATTTGCCTTTTGATACTGCATGAAAATAGAGAACCCTTTTCAATTATTATTCCAAAATTCAAGTGCAGAAACAATTCAGCATCTGTTGTGAGCTATTATCTCACATCTGTTGTTAGGCTGATATCAAGCAGCCTGCTTAACCTTGTTTGGTTTGACTGGGTGGTATTTCCATGAATTGCATGCTCACTTCTTGAGTTTCTCTTCCAGCTGCTGCTTATCATTCTCCAGATCCATCACAGATTCCTGAGTGAGCTTCAAATCACCTTCCAGCTTGCGTTTTGCTCTTTCCAGGTCCATCCGTATCTTCTTCTCTTGTTCCAAAGCACTTTCCAGCTGGAGAGCACAAAGTATAGTGAAGGAAAATGAGAAAGTCACAGAACATGCTTTGCTCACCCAATTTACCCTTTCTCCCAAAATGGTGCCTCCGTGGAAAGATGTCAGAGATAGAGAACCCATGTCCCTCCAAATGTTGTTGAGACTCCAACTCCCAACAACCCCAGCCAGCACTGCCAATGGACAGGGATGGTGGCAGTTGTAGTGCAACACCCTCTGGTGGGCAACAGGTTCCCCAACAATGGATAAGAAGCTCAGCCAGCTGGAAACATTACAGAAGCATCTACCCCAAAAGCACATTGTTTTGGGGCTAGACATTTTGCTGTCTGAGGCCAAAGGCAAGATGGTACCCCCCCCTCCTGCCCCTTCTACACACAGAAGGTGACTAGACCAGCAGTTGAATCTCACTTCAACACTGGCAATGTTAGTGGCACAGTGTCTTCCAAGGCACCTGAGGGCAGCAGGCTAGTTTAAGGGGGTTAACACACACAAGGCTGTCCTGTGTAGAGGGGGAAGCTGTCCCTCACCACAAGCATCTGTTGACACACTCTGCCTAATGGTAGGGCCAGTTCTAGACTGGAACTTATGAAAGGCAGATATTGCTGAGCAGACATTTCAAAGAACTGGAAAAGTAAATATTGTTAAGGTTTCTGAGACTGATAATTTTCCAGCAAAGCATTTATGGTTGCACAATCTAGTGAGCTTTTAGCCAGATCTCTGGACAAAATGGGTTTTGCAGGTCCTCTACCATCCCAGAAGCCTCAATTTCTACACCACCACAGACATTTTTCATGTGCCTTGACTCACGTCATCCACTTGTTGCTCCAGCTTGACTTTAGCCTTGGTCAGAGTGTTGACTTTGTCCTCCTCAGCCTGAAGGTCATCCAAAGCTTGCTGGTGGGCCTCCTGCAATGCCTTCTTCTCCTTGGTCAGCTTAGCAATGACCTCATCCAAAGCAGCCATTTCTTCAATTAGGTTTTTCACCTACGATGGTGTGACAAAAGCTTAGAGGGTTATATGAATAATATGGAAGAGTGAAAGGATGCACACATGTAAAACTGGGCAGGCCTTTGGTGAAGCATAACAACGTTCGTCACAGAAGATGGTAATTTTTAAATACCCATCAACTACAAAAGAAAATTGGTGTAAATTCATGCTTTCTCCCCACCCCTTATGCCACTGCCCCAATAAACCAAATGTGTTATTTCTACTAAAAGAGAAGACAACTCCCCCCCCTTTTGTGCTGTTTTTAAATTGCACAACATGCATCCTCTGTTAAACTTTCAGACATCACAAAACCAGCAGTAGTTTTGGCTGATTTTGTACTCTTCTTCTGCTTCCATTACATGAATTTGTTTTAATCCTAATGGTGCTCACCTTGTTTTCTGTGGCATGCTTCTCCTTCTCCACCTTGGCCAGGGTGATCTCCAAGTCATCAATGTCTTTCTTCAATTCAGCACATTCATCCTCCAGCTTTCGCTTCTTAGAGGTCAGGTCTGAGTTCATTTCCTCCTCATCCTCCAGGCGCTCCATCAGTTCCTTCACCTTGGCTTCCAGCTGAATCTTGGTCTTGATCAAGAGGTCGCAGCGCTCCTCTGCATCAGCCAAGTTGTCCTGCTCCTGTTGAAGAATATCCGAGAGGAGGGAGCACTTTACCACACTGGGAGATGCTATTGCTCCACTCTTAAATGTACAGATATATGAAATGTGCATGGTGGTTAAGGTGCTGTTTTGTCAAATGTCTACAATAAGAGTCTCATTTTGACTGCCTTCAATTCTCCAGCTGAGAGAAACACTGAACCCATCAATTTGTTGAAGTTTGTCAGATCCACAGTTCTATCACATGTATAGAACCATGTTAACTGGGCACAGAATCAAACATCTCAAGTATCTTATTTTTCATTTTAAAAGCCCCCCGACACACCACACGTTTCTAGTTCTCATGGTTGCAAGCTAAAAAGGGAAAACTAGTGTGTGGTACTTGATGAAGGCTCAGAAATTAGAAGGCATCTGCAAAAGAATTCCAAGACTGGTTAGGCAAAGTTGACTATCTAAGCCGGGCAAGGGCACTTGTGGCTACCAATGGAAAATGCAAGGCATACCCCAAATGGCATACCTGATTCTTCAAGGGGACTATTCCTCCATCCAAACCAGGCTAAGTTCTTACACTATGCCATTGCCATGTTTCCATCAACAAGACTCCATTGCCTTGTCTCGGTGTATATTGTCTCTGTAGCCTTCAGTATTCATCTTTTACCTTCTTAGTATATAATAGTCAGGGGGCCACGTGGAGGAAGGCCGAGGGCCACATGTGACTGCAGGGTTGCTCACTTGTGACTTACATAAATGTTTGAAATGAAAATGTCAAGGCCAGATTCACCGTCAGCTTCCTAAACTACATACAACACAATGCCTACCCTTCATTTGGAAAGCTCAGCTGGATAGAGTACTCACTGCTTGAAGCTGCAGTGACAGATCATTCTTCTCCTGGATGATGCTGACTTGCTTCTCTTCCAGCTCCTTCCGTTTAGCCTCCGACTTCTCCAGAGCTTCCTTCAGCTTCTGGAACTCCTCTTTGAGGGTAGCCATTTCCTTCTCAGTCTGAGCTGACTTGAGGAGAGGTTTGATCTTGAAGAAAAGCTTCATCCAGGACCAATTCTTGACTGCATTAAAAGCACGGATGTTCCACTGAATGGTGTAGAGTGCGTCCCTGTGGGAAATAAGTAACACATGTTGCAATGTGATTTGGTGGACACTCCTACTGCCTGATCACTGCCCATTATAAAGGAGGCAGATTCTTGCTCCCTCCTCAAACTATGAGCAATAAGCTATAGATTCCTGGAGGAAGAGATGCACAGAGGAACTCAGTATACTAGGTATACAGTATATCAGCTTGTGTGCAGGTCTTTACTGAAAATCAGATCTTTTCTGAAACTTAAAAACCACTGTATTAACATAGTGAGGGGTAGGGGGGAAGAGACGGAGTGGGGGTGAAAATCAGAAACAAATGTACGAAGGGTCTGTTGGCCATGGCCAAGCAAACAAATGCTGATATTTTAAAGAAAACAGAGAAGAACTTGTTCAAGGAAATACTTCATATACTTGAATGTTAATATCTTTGCACTGCAATATTTTGTAATGTAACCCTCCCATCTGTTTTGAACAGAAGATAGGCACAAAGTGGTTGTCTCTGTGAGTGAATGTCGCAGTCGCTGATATAGGTGCTGCATTGATGGAGCATTGATGGGGCATGCCAGCACCATTCTGAAGTCCTGTCTCTTTTTCTGCTCTTTGAAGGCATGGCAGCCATTTTGTGTTATGCCATACCCCCATAGCAGCCATTTAGTGGCTGCCATCCACAGTGCTTTCTCAAAATAATTCCAAACATGCCCACTGGCCCAAAGTGGTCTGCCCATCTGGTTACTGAAAGTGATAGTTTGAGAATATTCCAGAGGACAACATGCAAGGAGTTCCTGTGATCAGGCTTGCGTGTTGCTATACCTTCTGCCAATGATCCACCCGTACTCAATGCGCATCAGCCGTCCACGCATCCTGGCCTGCAGAAGGGTGATAATCTTGGCCAGACGTTGATCTCGCATCTCCTCCAGGAGACCCAGCAAGCCTGCTTTGAAAAACACCTGAAAACAAGGAAACAGGGAAAGTTGGAACAGAGGAGACACCAGGGTCACATCCTCTGAAGGACATTCTCCTTGTGCCAATTCCTTGCCCCCAAATTATAGAATACGGAAAAGGTGTCGGATATTTAATATATCAAATCACACAAGTCCGCTCACCTCTCTTGGTGTGGTGGCATTGCCCACCGGGATAATTGGCTCTTACCCGGTGGTTTTGCCTACTTCATAGCAATTTGTCACAACTGGTTGGGCATTGGGGCAATCCTTTGTTTTGGATGGAGGGGAGGTTGTAGTCTCCGCCTGCCCCTCCAAACACTGGGGTATCCCATTAAAGGGATCCGGGGGGAGTGGCCATGTCCACGTACCCATGGGGGCAAGGGTCGAAGGCACTCCCCCAGATGGCGGTCCCTGCGGGGGTCACCCTATTTGATATAGGTCTTAGGAACCCTCACCTGGATTGACCACGCTTCCCTTCCAACAGGTGGGCCAGAAGCATTTAGATTGCCCCATGCCCAAGCCAAACTTCTTTCATCTGTATTCAATAAAGTTGTGGCCTGTTTTTACCCCAAAACCCAGTCTTATCGGTCTCTTATTTATGTGGGTTGGGGTATGGGAAGTCTGATGCCTTGTTGTGCAATCCCACTTACATTCAGATCCTAAAATAATTCTATTAGGCTATCTAAGAAGGAAGTATAGCTACCACATTAACTCATAGTATACTGGAAGTTGTAAGAATATGCATTGGTACATTAACTCTTAGTTACCAGTAGTTGTAAGAATATGTGTTGCTAAATGATAGAAAACATTTACTCCACTGATTTCAGACTGGGTTCAAGAAGTATGGCTTTATTAAGTAGCTTTATTCATAAAAGTCATAAAAGCTTCCATAGGCTGATGCTACAGAAAGTAAGCACTGAACAAACAGGAAAGTATGCTAGTAAATCAGGTGTCCTTAGCAAAACAATATGGTAAACACCGAACAAGAAGTTTGAAACAGGGAGAATAAAATGTAGTGGATTTACTACCTGCAAGGGAAGTGTATACAAAATTACACATGCACATTCTGACCATTCTCAAGGCTTTAGTTTTATGGCACACCAAATCACTTAATCCGCCCATTCAATTTGCGCACCACGTACCTTTGTGTGTCCAAACTTATATTGGGAGTGGTCAAGCTCCAAGGAAAGAAGCAGCTTTTCTGTGGCCTTCCTGCTATCCACAAATTTGTCATCAGGAATGGCAGCAGGATTCAAGATACGGTAGCTGCAAAGAGACGACGCCAGCACACTCAGGAAGAGATGAGAATCAAGAACACTTCTTCAACTAAGGCCACCCACTGAGGTCATTTTGGCAGAGGAGGGTTCTCTGCACATCTTTACCAGCATGGGACAGATGCAGAGTGTGCTCCTGAAACCAAGTTTTGTATTTTATTGTTCTATTTTATTTTATTTCTCCCTCTGGAGCAGATGTGGGAAACCTTTGGCCTTCCAGATGTTACTGAACTGCAACTCCCAGCCATTGGCCATGCTTGCTGGGGTTGATGGGACTTATAGTTCAGCAACATCTAGCGGGCCAAAGGCCCCCCAGTCTTGCTCTAGAGATTAGACTGGGACATGTGTTTTTATTCCTCACTGTGTGTTCATAGCATGTTGCCCAGGTCTTGCACAGCTGATAGCATCGGTGATCAGCAAAGTTGAACAGAAAACTTAATTACCGCTGCTTAAAGTCAGCATAGAGGATTCTGTTTGGAAAGCCTTTCCGACAGATGCGGATGCCTTCTAGCACACCGTTACACCGTAGCTGATGCAGCACCATGAAGGGGTCCATGACTCCTGCATGGGGAAGAAGGGAAGGACAAATCCTAACACCACTCCTCAGCGATGAGTGCTCATACTTTGAAAATAAAATAATAATAATATTAATAATAATAATTTACACTAGTGGCCAAAATTGTGGAAAAGTGTACAGTGGTACCCTGCAAGACGAATGCCTCGCACAACAAAAAAACTCACAAAACGAAAGGGCTTTGCGAGTTTTTAGTTGACTCGCGAGACGAATTCGTCTATGGCTGTTTTTCGCAAGACGAATTCATCTGGCCAGGTACCACTGTAAGCCGGCACCGCGCCGCGTTTTAAAGCTGCAGCGAGCGAACAGCAGCGCTGCTGTTCACTCGCTGCAGCCTTAAAACGTGGCGCCGCGCGGCTCCGGTGCCGGTCAGGAGGGGCCCCCAGACTTTTTTCCCCATAGGAACGCATTAATTAAATTTTAATACATTCCTATGGGAAACGGTGCCTCGCAAGACGAAATTTCCGCAAGACGAAAAGTCTTGCGGAACGAATTAATTTCGTCTTGCGAGGCACCACTGTATTTCCAAGGTTTGATGGCTCATAACCATAGCTGTCAACTCTCCCCTTTTTTAAGGGAAATTCCCTGATTCCGAATAGGATTCCTCACAAGAAAAGGGAAAAGTTGACAGCTATGCTCATAACACCTGATTGGCTCTCTAAACACTCATGTTCATTGTCGTCATCCAAATGAAGGAAAGCTACTGTATATCCAGAAAAGGGAAGCAAGTTATGCTTCCTTCTTCTGGTTATTTGGCTATAACTTTTGTTAGAATACAGATAATTGAACAAACTTTGTTGCATTACATTCTTCATTAAATTATCTTTCCATTGGTATATAATTTTATGGTATTACTCCAAAAAAAGTGGTATCATGAGCCATCAAACATCAGAAATACACTTTTTCAAAAAGGTTTCCACAATTTTGGCCACTAGCGTAGGCGTATTTGCATCCACGCAAGGCTAGAGAAATGAGAAAAACAACAAACGCACCTGCTACAAAGCTAAACGGTAGTAGTAGCACAGGCATAGGCAAACTCAGCCCTCCAGATGTATTGGGACTACAACTCCCATCATCCCCAACCACTGATCCTGTTAGCTGGGGATGATGGGAGTTGTAGTCCCAAAGCATCTGGAGGGCTGAGTTTGCCTATGCCTGTAAGTAGTAGAATGAAAAACAAGGAACAAAGCGAAGGGAAAGGGATACCTTTACAGCCCAATTCTAAGCATATTTATTCAGAGCAAAGTCACACTGTATGTTGGATCCAGTCATGAACTTCCATGAATGGAAGGGCTCTTTCCATTGGCAGGAAGAGCTCCAATCCACTCAAGGCTCCCTGTGGAGGAAGGGAGGAGGGGAGGCTGATTCTCCCGTCCCCCAGCAGCCCCCAGCACCACCTCCCATGCTGCTTCAGAAGGTCTCCCAATCCCCCACAGCAACTCCTTCAGGCCCACAGGAGGAAGGAGGAATCAGCAAAAATAACCCTCCCCACACAACCCCATTTCCGCCAGCATGACATCACAAGAGCACAACTCTACTCTGGATCCAATCCTAGAATTCGAGCCATAGTACTAGCGTTTTTAACCTGTATGAGGCTTGCGGCATTGTTTACAGCAGATAAGCTGCAGAGAGATGCCAAACAAATAATAAGATCGTTGTCCACAGACTTCCCCCTGGTCATTCTAATCCCTCACAGACAGAGCGTAGGCCTACTCTTTGCAGTTGTGTACCTGGGGTCTTTGTTTCATTGGGGATGATGCAGCGGACAAAATGAGGCTGGGTAGCACGCAAATTGGTCATCAGTTTGTTCAGGTTTTCCTATAAGACAGACATACAGGGTTAAGTCACTGCATAGGCTCCCAAGTCCACGTCTGGGCAAAATTCAATGAGCTCGTTTTAACCTTTAAAGCCCTCTGCATCTTAGGATGCAGATATCTGAAGGGCCGCCTCCTCTCACATAAGCCTGTCCCATTATTATGATCCACATTTGAGGCCCGACTTTGGGTATCCCTGTCACCCAAAGCTGGCAGCTACTTTTAATCAGGCACAGTTTATTATTTCCTGCCCAACCCTGCTCCCTTATATCCCTTTATCTGGAGATTCTGGGAAGTGATTCTGGGACCCTGTGTGTACAAAGCATGTAGCTGCTACTGAGCAGCAATTAAAATCCATGCAAAGGTTAAGTGGTTGGCCTGGGGAAGGTCCAACCAACCTCTAAGGAGCTTTGAAAATTGGACCGCTCCCTCCCTCCTGCCCACAGTCCTCTACCCCCCCCCACCCCCACAGCACTCCCACTTTTTATGTGAATGGGGCAGGTCTGCTTTAAGCAAACAGAACTGGCACATTTACAGTAGTTTGGCCATCCAATCTATATATTAAAAAACCCTCTACTGCCCCATCAATGCTACTAAATAACATGTTGCTGCTTCTGTACTCTCCACATGCCCAGTTTACCTTGCAATCTAAAACCATTCCTAACCCTCTTTGCTTTTAACCTTGTGGTTTCTGGGTCATTCTTTCTTCACTTGCGAAGCAATGTCTCTCAGTCAGACGGATGCTGCGCTGCTAAGTGGCTCAGTGTGGGGGGTGTTATGTCCAGCTAACTCCCTCTCCCAACACGGGAAAGGCCAAAGGCCTGTTGCTCCGACCCTTGTAAGATCCACCTTTGTTTTCTTCTTCCCAAGGGTTCTCCTTCCCGCAGTCAAGAGTGAGGAGGAGAGAAGTAGCACAGACTTAAAGTGATGTTCATGTAATAAATTATCTAAACATCACTGCAAGTCTTAACTGCCTCTCCCTCAGCAACGGAGAAGCAGCCAGGAACCATGTAGCGCGGACATCAAAGGGGCGGAAATAAGCTTTACTCTACTACAAATGAAACCTGACTCCTCCCCATTCTAGCATTATTCCTGTTCAAATGCTGATATGATGGTCACCAAGAGCTGGCAATATAGGGATAGTTACAGCTGTTATTCCTGAGCAATAATATTCTCAAAAAGGGAGAGTGCTCTGGGCCAACTAAGGGAATCATAGAATCATAGAGTTGGAAGAGACCACAAGGGCCATCCAGTCCAACCCCCTGCCAAGCAGGAAACACCAACAAAGCATTCCTGACAGATGGCTGTCAAGCCTCCGCTTAAAGACCTCCAAAGAAGGAGACTCCACCACACTCCTTGGCAGCAAATTCCACTGTCAAACAGCTCTTACTGTCAGGAAGTTCTTCCTAATGTTTAGGTGGAATCTTCTTTCTTGTAGTTTGAATCCATTGCCCCGTGTCCGCTTCTCTGGAGCAGCAGAAAACAACCTTTCTCCCTCCTCTAGATGACATCCTTTTATATATTTGAACATGGCTATCATATCACCCCTTAACCTTCTCTTCTCCAGGCTAAACATACCCAGCTCCCTAAGCCGTTCCTCATAAGGCATCGTTTCCAGGCCTTTGACCATTTTGGTTGCCCTCCTCTGGACATGTTCCAGCTTGTCAGTATCCTTCTTGAACTGTGGTGCCCAGAACTGGACACAGTATTGCAGGTGAGGTCTGACCAAAGCGGAATACAGTGGTACTATTACTTCCCTTGATCTAGACGCTATACTCCTATTGATGCAGCCCAGAATTGCATTGGCTTTTTTAGCTGCTGCATCACACTGTTGACTCATGTCAAGTTTATGGTCTACCAAGACTCCTAGATCCTTTTCACATGCACTGCTCTCAAGCCAGGTGTCACCCATCCTGTATGAATAGCCAAGCCCCCAAAGTCCTTAGTGTCTGCCTGGTGTTCCAAGACCTCACGTTCAGGTTATTGCCTGGAAGAAGTGTTGTGCATATACACAGAGAGAGCCAAGTGAAATTCTAGCCAGCAGTTCTGCTTACCATGGGGAGTGGGCAAACACTTACCTTATGCAGCTGGGACACAGTTTGGAACGAAGCTGCCTTCTTCCGCTTCTCTTTGCCGCCTGTCCTGGTTGCATCATCTGCCCAACGAAATGTCAGTTTATTGCCTTAATGGCGTTCATTCGGTTCAGGACCTCGGTTGGTTCTCAAGAGCTGCGAGACCAACCCTATTGCTCAAGTTATAGGACAATTAATTCTCCAGCTCTATTGAATACCCAGGCCCAGAGAATGGTCTGAACTCTACACGTCTCTGAAGCTAAGCAGGGGTCAGCCTGGCCACTTTCTGGCTTTTCAGATATTCTTACATATTCTGTATTTTGTGCTTATATAAAATTTGGCACAGATTGGAATGTCGCTCACCTGAAGAAGAGGACACATAGTTCTCATATAAAATAGCCATCAGCTTATTTTGTGATTTTTGGAAGACGGTTACCACTGTCTCATTCAATGGGTCTTTGTTCTTGTCTAGCCAGCCAACAATGTTATAGGGCACCTGCCAAAGAGCAAAGCCAGCTGTAACAGAGGCAGAAAACAGAAAAGCACCACTAAAAACCCAGAATATGGGAGACGGGAAACGAAGACATACCACTCCAGCATAGTGCACCAGCTCAAAGTGGGCTTCATATTTGCGCTTCTTATCCGGCCGCGGCTTTTGGAAGTTGGGTGATTTCCCAATGTGGTTGTCATACAGTTTGGCCTTGAATGACATATCAGAGGCTTTGGGGAACATGCATTCTTCCTCCAAAATGGAGAGGATTCCCATTGGCTGCAAGGAAAGGATACTGATCAACAAACTGGAGGCAAGTTCACTTGGTGTTAATATTAGTCCTATGTGAAAGGAGGACAGCCTATGCAATAACCACTTCCATGTGATGAATGTTATAAAAAGGCTTCTAAAGTTAGCATGCAAAGTATAAGAAAAAACATATTCAATCCATTCGTAGAGGGGGTGGGGAAAAGTGCTTCCAGGAAGTGGAAAAGTCACCACAAAAGAATGCTTCCCCTCAAAATTGATATACTGTTCGTGTGAAAGCAAGCTTGTGCAGTAGGATGACAAACAACTATGCCATGAGGGAAATGCTTTTGTTCTACCATGTTGGTAAAGTGATTTTAATTTTTCAGGCCACTGTATTATGTGCATATTGAATGGTGATTTGATCACGCTTTCTTTCAGCTCAAAATGGTTGCTTGCCTCTGTCCTAGTTCTAAAGGTGTTCTATTTACCATGTTTTCAGTAGAAGAATGCAGCACCCTGGAGCTGTAGAACATAATTTTATGAGGATGGTTCATTTTTGTCTCATGAAAAAAGCAGTATAAACATTATTTCCAACCTAATTTTACTTCATGTTGTTCTTCCCAAAGAGAACTGGGGAACAAGGAGCCATGAGAAGTTTTCAGAAGCTGAAATGAGTCAGTTGCCAGTGGGAGTTAAATGTTTAAATTGCTCCTTTGCTACTGGAAATCACTTTTTAAATTCACATTGTAGCTTGCAAGTAAGTGTCTCTTGCAGTGAGGCCATTTTCAGCAAGCAGGAACCGTTAGCCAGAATGAATGGAATCAGGTTTCAGTCAAAAATATGTAAAAACCTCGTTACAACAGAAAGGAAGTTAATTTTTACTTTGCTCTGTTGTGAAAGTATTGACCTGCCAGACTCCTCTTCCAAATTGGCTAAAAACAAGAGGACGTTAGAACCGATGTAGCCACATTTCCATTATCATTCAACCTTTTCATTGACATATATGTACATAAAGCCAGCCATATTTGTTGTACAATCATGCCTCAATCTTACCTTTTCAATCAGGTCAATACAGGCCTGCAGGTCCAGGCCAAAGTCAATGAAGACCCACTCAATTCCTTCTTTCTTGTATTCTTCTTGTTCCAGGACAAACATGTGATGGTTGAAAAACTGTTGCAGCTTCTCATTGGTGAAGTTGATGCATAGCTGTTCAAAGCTGTTATACTGCAGGCAGAAAGTGAACGTCTAAGAGCCCGGAGACTTCACTGCTCAAGATACGACACTACCAGTAGCCTCGGAAGAGTAAAAACCACCCATCACTTCCCAGCTGTTGATCAGATCTGGTGACAATTGACCAGCATGTTTGTACCCCACACATAAATTCCTGGTTGATAAAACAGACTGCATTGAATAGGAATGCCATAGTTAACTGAATGAAAATGGCTACGCACCACAACCAGGTTACCTGGAGCTCCAAGCATGCCAAGTGTATTGAAACATACAAACAAACGGCAGTGTTCAACTAAATAGCTGTGCTAGAACAAGGGATTAGTGCTAGCACAACAGGATTTGCCCCTCCTCTCCTCTTCCCAGTGGTGAAGCTTCATGCTCCGGGACCGGGGGGCAGACAGCAGGTGGGGGCGTGGCTGGCACATGTCATGGGGGCGTGGCACGCCGCCCGCAGGGGCACGGTGCCCAGCACGGGGGGGGGACAGTCACGATGGCACCCCACTGGGATCATGCTGCCAGGGGTGGTGCACTTCCCCCTTCCTCCGCCAGTGCCTCTTCCCCCACATGCCTTATGCCATCACCCAGAACAGACTTGAGTGGGTGGCGCAGGAGGAGGAGAAGGGAAGAACATTCAGCTGAGCAAGGAGAAAATAGTGTACTGATGGAATATTTTGCTTAGTGCTATGTTGAGTAAAACCCAAAGCCTTAATGCAGCTTCTCTTATGCACCATATGCTATGATTCTGCCTGTCTAGGTTAAATACTTCCGCTTGTCGCATGCCTAGAAAGCAATGGTCTGAGTGGTTTTCTGCATCTCCTGTGCTTTCTAGGCATGGGTCTTGCCTTTGCCCTGTTGCTTTCCCCCAGAAAACCCCCTCTTCATTGCTAAATTGGAACAAACAACAATCCACAGAAAACCCAGCTGCCTTTTGTTCCAATTCAGAGCTAAACTACAGGTTTCCCGGGGGGGGGAGTGCGGGGAGGGAAGTGGCAGACCAACTAGAAGTGTGGATGAGACCATAGTTATTGAGATATTAAACCTCAGCAAAAAGCAGTCCACAGTTGTTGTTTTTAGTAATGCAGTACTATTAAGGCCCGACTGCCTGCATGATCATTAATCAGCACTCAACACTGCGCAAATGAAAACTGCATACGTGAAGCCACCCATAGATAGCATAGCATAGCATAGCATAGCATAGCATAGCATAGCATAGCATAGCATAGCATGAAACCAGAAAGTCGGCAGAATGTTGTTGTTTGTTATGCACAGACATCAGCCTTTCACAGAGTGGCCACTGGAATGTTTAATAATTCTGTAAGTTGCCTCAGGAGGATGGAAAACCACAAGGGAATTTGAGAAAGGGAATGTCCATTGGTCACTCAGGACATAACTACAGACATGAAAGTTTCGGGTAGGTAGCCGTGTTGGTCTGACACAGTCGAAATAAATAAAATAAATAAAAAATTGTCCAGTAGCACCTTAGAAACCAACTAAGTTTCTTCTGGGTATAAGCTTTTGTGTGCATGCACACTTCTTCAGATACACTCTAAGGTCTCTAAGGTGCTACTGGACATTTTTAAAATTCTTTTATTTATTTCGACTGGGTTTAAAGTTGTTCTTTATCCCAGAGGAACTGGTTCTCTAAGGAGATCTATTGATCTCTTAACGCAGAATTCTCAACAACCTCACCAAACTGGATCCAATTCTATAGCTCGGTTGAGTTCTGAATTTTCATGATGTCAACATGCCAGCAACTTTCTTTGGGCAAGGAAGTCAGCAGCAGTTTGGCATGTGTATTTCATTCTTAGCAACACTTCCCCTCCATTACACAGTGCAAAATGTGGGCTAGCTTTGAAACCCACCTCAAAGATCTCAAATCCAGCAATGTCCAGAACTCCGATGAAGAACTGCCTGGCTAGCTTAGTGTCCAAAGTTTTGTTGATACGAAAAACCAGCCACTTGAACATGCGATCATAGGTAGCTTTGGCCAAGGCTCCCACCGCATACACAACCTGCAAATAATTATGTAATGATAATTGGTCAGAATTTGTATTTGTTCATTTCTGATGGTGTTACATAGCAATAACGATGATAGTGGTGGTAGTAATAATAATTTTATTGTTTATACGCCACCCAGCTGACTATGCTTGGCGACATGGTCAAGCACAGAAAAGGGAGGGAGGCTATTTATAAAATAGAATCAGTATGTTTCCGCTGACACTGATGAAATAGTTTCTGGATAACTAAAGACACAATCCTGTGCATACGCGCACTGAACTCAGTTGGGCTTTATTCTGAGGAAACATGCCAAGAATCAGGCTGCATGTGTCACTGCTGCTATTTGATAATTTAAGCACAGGCAGTTTAAGTGACTACCACTCTTTTGCTTGAAATATATATTTTCCACAAGTGGCACATCTTAACACAGAGATTAAGATGCACAATCATTCTCCCAGGTGCATTGCTAAGAGGTCCTATGGGAAACTGGAGGCAGGGAGGCATAAGGCCAAGCTGTACAGTCCAAGAAGTTTACCTGCTCCACATTCTGGCCTTTGGTCACATACTCATTTCCAACTTTCACCCTAGGATGGAGCAGCCCCTTGATCAGGTCACCTGAGCTGATTCCCATGAGGTAAGATGCTTTATCGGCACCTGCAGTGCAATAAAAAAAATCACAAATAAGAAAGTGGTCTTGATAAGAAATCAATGTGGGTTCCTGTAATTTACTGGTAGAACCCCTTGACTAAGAGCCAACACCCAGCAGGAACTGCTTATAGTTCAAGCCATTTAAAAGCAGACCAATATGGGCTCCAGCAGGTAGTAATAATAAGGTCAGAGATTTATAAATCCTAATACATGTGCATTCTGGTCCATAAAAGCTGATGGTGCCACAATAAATTTGTATGACTGCTTCCACACTGGCATTATACTGGTGGGGTTCAAATGCCTACTGGCAGGTTCAGGTTGTGCCACTGAAGTGGATTATACCACTCTTGTACAACCGCCCCCTCCCCCCCAAAATGGACTGTTTGCTGTAAGGAAAGGGACAGGAAAATGCACTGGAAAGTGTGGGATAACAATTACTTGCCCATGACATAGTTTAAGCTTCCCACAAGCAAGTAAGAAAGATTGCTCATAAACAGTGGATTTTGTAGAACTCCCCAGAAACTTTGTACAGACAAATAAGGATGAATTCTCAAAAAAACTGGTTGTCTGGAAGCGACCTTAGTCCTTTCAGCAGGGCTGAGGGAGCTAACAGCAAGGTGTCGTCCAGTGAGCACCCATGCGATTGTGTCCTCCCCACACCCGGTTCATGAGGATCCTGGGGAAGTTGATCTTGGTAGCTCCAGAGAACAGCCACTCCCTCATTCACAAATGCTCCCAAAGCTGAGTTGACAAAAAGCGAAATAATGGCTGTTGGAAGAAAGTAAGAAGATTTAAAAGGTGGGGCAGGGTAGACATCAGCAGTGGGTCCCGCATGCCACTAGGCTTGGCAGCTGCTTGAGCTTGTCAGGTGCTTTCGCTGGCTCTGCTTCCAAGTACCACCAGACTATTGGTTTTGCTGCAACAGACTGATCTGGCGGCCAGTCGGCCACAATGGGATTTGCAGGCAGCAGTGTAGGCAAACTCCCTTACTTTCAGTGCCTTCAGCCTCTGCCTGTTCCTCGCGTTGTTTCTGCTTGAATTTCATGTTGCCAAAGTGCATGATGGCTCCTACTATCTTATAGCAACCATATTTCTCCTCGTTGCTGAAGCCCAGGATGTCCATCGCATGCTGCGGAAGGAATCAGACAAGGTGTGGTCACGACGACACCATCATTCCATTAACAAACAGAAAAGGACGAACTCAGGATGTACTGGCCTCAGTCCAGAAGGACTGCTGCACCCGTCTGGTGGTGCAAATGCTAAGCAAATGCACTATACTGGCTTGTCTAGCTGACATTTCTTTCATGCTGCTAAAATATACCTCATAAAATTAACTCTCAACTGCCTATATATGCAGGTTTTTGCTATTTTTCATTTACTGTGCATCAGAGTTGAGTTCATAGTGTTTTCCATGGTGCCCATGGTGCACCCTTCAAACGCCTGCCATAACATTTTCTAGCATGCAGATAATCCAAAACAGACAAATCCGGAAGCCCATGAACTTTTTGTTAGGAGGCTGGTTGGCAGAACCATTGTGGAGAGAGTAGAAGAGGGTGAGGAGAGAAGGGTGTGGCCTAGGAAAAGAGGCATGTCCCACAGAGAATGCTGGGAGCCGGACTGAGAATCTTGGGAAGACACAGGCTCCCTACCCCTTAAATAAGGATGCATGATTCACATCAAAACAAGTGCCATTTGAAATGGCTAGCTATGTAGCAACAAATGGGAACAGTAGTTTGTTAAGGGTGCTGGGAATTCTAGTTCAGTTGGGGGGGGTAAAGTACAGTTTCCAGGATTCTTTGTGGAAAACAAATGTGCTTATTATATTTATTTTCTCCCCACCCTTTAAAAATAATGGGTCTCAGAAGCAGTTCATAAGGCGAGACTGTGCCCATGCGTTACAAAGAGACTTTGACACCCCCAGTTGATTTCACAGTGGATTAACACATACATCTGTAGCCAAGAGTTCCTCTCCATCATCCAGGTTGTCTACAGTTGTTACACCTTGTGAGCAGAAATGGTAGTCATAGGGGTTGGAAGACAGCAGCAGCATATCTGGGGGGGAAACAGACAGAAGATGCATGCTTTGTTTCATAGCATATTGTAGGTACATGCCCAATTCGAACTATGAATCAAGTGGCTATGAATCAAGGATCAGCTTGGAAGTTTCAGCCTCAGAGGTGAGAGGCCACATAGTCTCCATTACGCGGCTACCAGAAAGGCATGTGCATTGTATAGTTGCATCTCCCGCCAGCTATCTTAGGAACACCCTTGGGCCGCTGACTGATTTAGAAGTGGTCAGCCTTGGCCTTGTGAGCACCAGATAAGATTACTGCTCAGTAGAGCTCTCCAGACCTGCCTAATAAGGTATTGTTTGTCACCGAGCAGCAAGAGCAGCAGGCAGTAGCCCAGATTCCTTACTGCCATGACAGGACACTATGCTAAAAATCCCTGTCCGGTCGGAAAAGGGTTTCGCCTACATTTCCTATTTCACAGCATCGGGTTCCATACTAGAAAGATGCCTTGAGTGCAGATCATAGCATGACTGGGAGGGATCATTGTTGGACAAGCTTGCCATCCTCTCAGAGAGAGGTCCTACATGAATATGTTTGAAGGACCTCTCTGCTCGCAGTGCTCTTATTTGTGTGAGGTTTGTAGAAACAAACAGGGAGAGAAAGATTGAAAGGGAGCAAGTGCAAAGATTCACCGTGATCCCATTCTGGTCAAGCACAGTTATCTGGGTGTTCCATCAATCTGTGGATAGTGATGCCCATCAAAATGGGCATCCTGTTGACAGTAATGACATGCAGATGAATGGCATTTGCATAAATGACAACTGTATTCAAATACGCATCTGCATAATTCCCTGTAGGTTCTGATCCAGAGGGTGATGCATGTGTGTGAATCTGCTCACACACATATCTGTATCTATGATCTATCTCTTGATCTGGCTCAGAGGTACAGCTTCTGAATCAATTGCGTTAAACATCCGACTGATATGCAATGAAACTAACTTCCGGTGTGCTCAGAATTATGGACCCAAGAACAAAAGGTGCTTAGTACTAAACAGAATTTTGAGCAAGTTCCAAAAACTGATAAAATGTTCAAAATTTGAATTGTACTTTCAAATATGCTCAATTTTCACTTTTGAAATTGAAATTTGAGGACAACTTAAAACATTCTTAAAACTGAATTCCTATTTGTAACTTGCCAAATTCAATATTCTACATCCAACCGTGATAGTCATTGGGCAGGGTCAGGTTCTTATGTTTCCAATTTTAATTGAGTTATCCAGTCTGAGGTTTTTTTTAAAAGAAGATCCTCATGAAAATTCATCAGCATTTTCCTGCAAATTTCTCCTAATATTCACATTTTTGTATGATTTTTGCATAACATACACATTTTCGCAAAGCAGTTTCTCCTAATATAATGCACTTTTGTATGTTATTTTTCACTAATACAGGTATTTGCATTTTTATGCATACTTGGCCCTACTATATGCATTTTGTGACACATTTCTTGGCTTGCAAAATTCAGAGAAGTGTGACTTTCAAAGGATAGCCGTGTTTTGGGCCACACATTGTTTTGAAAAGTGCACATTTGTTTTTAAAAGTGAATGGAATTGAATTTATTCCCCATCCCTACTCAGTAGCCCATAATATCATACCGAGCACAGCTCTTTTGTGATCATCTGCATTGTGCTTTCCAAACTTGATTGTCAAATTTCTTTGTATATTATTTTAGTGCCCCTCACCTTGGAGTTCTGGCTTCTTTCCAGAAAGGATTTGATAGTAGATGTGGTAGCTCCTCTCTCCTGGCTGCTGGAAAATCACTCTCGATTTTTCCAACAAATCTAGAAACAACAGGTAAGAAATCAGATTGCAGGGCTACTACTTCAAGGGTTTATCAAACTGCTCAAATTAAAAACAAAATGGGATGTCATGTGACATCAGCTATTTACTCACAGATGTCAATGTCAGCAGAAGCCAGCTTCCCTGAAGGACCAAAATGGATGCGAATGAACTTGCCCTGTTTTGATATGAAGGAAAGTGGCACATGAATAGAAGTACTCACTATGACCTGCTGGTTCTTAAAGAGGAAACCTGCTGTATTCAAGGTAAGATTATTTGTGCATCTAGGCCAGTATTGTCTACTCTGACAGACAACAGCCAGATAGAGGAATAAATTGCCATCTGATTATAGCCTCTGAAGTTACTATTCAAGGGGAACTCCTATTGGCACCAATGGAGTTGCCCCTTGGCATGCAAATAGCATCTTCAGATTTTTGTTGGGATTGTGGCAGGTAAGGAAGAAGTTAAACTTCCTGTCCCCACCTGTCTTCACACAGCCCCAAGCCTCCTCATGCTTTCCCATACTTGCTATTTCCATAACATAAATGTGCAGCTTTAATTGCATTCACAATAAAATCATATTGTGTTTGGTCATAACCCCCCTTCCTCAGAGGCTGATTTCTCTGTTCCAAATATCAAAACGTCACTATAATCTGCTAAGCTAATTATTAAGAGAATTTATAGATATGGAAATAGTTTGTTTCATACGCTTCACTATGTCATAAACACTTCTATAGGCTTACCAAAGGAAAAACCACATATGCATACTGCCTGTATAAATGCTCTATACTGTACTTTTGTTTTTAAAAATACTTACAAATCGTGAGGAATTGTCATTTCTCAGGGTTTTGGCGTTGCCAAAGGATTCCATAGCAGGGTTAGCCTCAATGATTTGATCTTCAAGGGTACCCTAGGTCACATAAACATAGAATAGTTCAAAAACCCAGTGTTGCAAGCCAGATTTATCTGAATACTGCTGAGAACAAGATGAGGAACACAGGGTAGAGGATGCCATTACTTTCTTAAACCTTGACCAATATCAGCAGTTGCCTCCTGAATCACTGGCATGTGGCCCTTGGAAGGCTTCCCAGAAGAGAAAGCAGCCCTCAGGCTGAAAAAGGGTTCTCTAACCCTCAATCAAGGGTAGCCTCCAAATGTTGTCAAAGTACAAACCCCATCATCCTTGACCACTGGCCATAATGGCTGGAGCTCAGGGGAGCTGCACTCCAAAAACATCTCTAGGGCTGCCTATATCTAGAAGAGTCCACTGATATTTTGGATGCAGCTTGAGCCACATACATTCTGGAATCTGGAACACTGTGTTTGAGAGATGTTCAAAGACTACATATAAGCAATTCAATGAGAGGGAACAATGCTTCTTACTGGAGAATGGAGAGAGAACATACAAAGGAAGCATCAGGGTTCTTCCAGATGGGTGTTTATTGTGGGATCAGCACTCGTCAGGTTTGGAAGTTGTTTTTATTTGTTTTACAGTGTCCACATGACATCATTGTCATCAAAATACCAGCTCATATCTCCCTGCCCTCCCTTTAATCTGGATTTGCCCTTTCCAGAGAAAATCCAATATTATTTTTTTAAAAAAACAAAAAACAGCAACAACTGATGCCAAAGACCCATGTGCAACATCCCAGTTTATAGTATTATGCCTCCATCTGGAAGCACCCTCAGGCTACTTATGAAGGTGTCAGTATGTCAGAAATGAACAGATGGACATAGGAACCTGAACCACAAACATGGGGTGTAAATTCAGTTTTGGATAGTTAATCCGGGCCATTAATACAACAGTGACAGAGGATTTGTTTGCTTCTAATTATGCTTCTTGTGTTGGCTTGGAATGCAACACCACTGAAATAATGTGTTCTGAAAAATGGAGATTTACATCTTATATTACCACCACTCATTCGAAAGGAAAGACGCCTCTTCTTTTTCATGTCTTTAAATCTTAAAAGATGAAGGGAAACTTATAAAGCACTAAGTATGCAATCCTATACCCATTTTCCTGGGAGTAAGATACACTACTCACTGTTAAGTAGGGTTGCCATACATCCAGAAGTTCCCAGATATATCCAGAATACTACAGCCACAAGCAGTGTTTGGGTGGAAATTGGAGAAAGGTCCGCAATAAACCAGACGTATGGCTGCCCATGTTGGCAGTGCCATTTCCCCTCAAAAATAACTCAAAAACGTCCAGGTTTTCACTTTTTGAAATATGGCAACCCTACTGTTAAGACCATGTTCATGGAAGACAATCTAACTTGGCTACGAGCAATCGCCAAAGAAGAAAGAAGTTGGTTAAACTTAGACACATTGAAACAATCAGGTCTCTGTTAGGTCCATTAATTTCAGTGGGTCTACTCTTAGTAAAACTTAGTTGACTACCACCCCAAAGTACTGCACTATCAGAGAAGAGCAAAGGAACTAGAGTAAAATGAACAACTTCTAAATATCTAAACAACCACTGAAATACACACACATTATAATGTTTAGCAGTTTAAAGGCAAAGAATGAAGTGTTGTTGCTTTTCTACAGATTTTTGGAAACACCCTATAATATTCCTTTGTTGAGATACTTTGTATGCTAACAAAGTCTTATATTATATAGGATAGATTTCTGGGCACTAGAATGAAGCCAGAAATGCTGATTCATGCAATCATTCTGCTTGTAGTGGTCAGCTAAAATTGCCACATGTATCAGCTATGCATCTGGTGCCAAGTGGTCACATGGAGCCACTGTAGGCACTTTTGGATGATCTGCTTATTGAATATGCATCCTGATTTGTTTGCAGGGAGGTTAGATGATGTTGAGTCAAGGCAAATGTTACACAAAACTGATCTTTTGGAGAAGCTGGTTTGTTGCACGAGACCTCCCAATCAACTATAATAAAAGTCTATAAATACTGTGCCATGCACAGGTCCAAACCTTTTGCATGCTCAAATGGTCCAAAATGGAAGTCTGTGCACAAAAAGTTTAATCATATGCACAGCTGCTTCTTCATATGGCCAACTAGCCACTGGCAAGGACTGGAAAGAGCTGCCATGAATCTGATGATCATGTTTCCTGCTCCTCAGGTACCATTTTATTGGAACTAATAAGGTATTATTTTATCTCTCTGCCTTTGAACATGTAATCAGTTACTTCTTTTAAATACTTACCCCAGTTTTAGTGGCAGGAGCTTGCTATAACAAAAGGTAAGAAAATAGCATTACAATTCCAGAAATATAAAACCAGTTTCACAGAAAGTTCCATCCAAAGAGGAGGACATTTCAGATTTGTCCAGAAGAATGTTAAAAAAGCTTAACTAAATTTTTTAAAAAACCCAACTTTTTTTTATTCAAAAAACCCACTAAAATATGTTAAATAGATTAGATCAATATCAAGAACAGCATCAAGAAGCAAGAGGGTTAAAATCAAAATCCAGGGAAGGAAAACAATGCTGGTGAATTTCTTTTGGCGTAACCCAAGTCCAAAAATAATCAAGAAGCAAGAAGGGTATTTTTAAAAAGAAAAGGAAAAGGAAAAAAGGAGTGTGAGAAGAAGAAGAAAAGAGTCAGAAAACATACAAGATGAAAAAGAATCAAAGGGAACAGTATAGATAACGGAGGGAGGGGATCACAAAAAGCAAGGCTTAAAAGAAAAGAGGTACAAGACTGCATTGGGGAATTTCCCCCATTTTCAGAAAAGAAAAATTGTGGAGTGGAGGAAAAAGCCAGTGGTTTAAAAATTCCGTAAAGCAGCAACTGCTTGGGGTTTTTAGCAGCGCCCACTTTATGAAACCTTTTCCCTCAAAGCAATTTTTTCAAGCCTTGCTTGTTTCAAAGTAAAAGAAAAAGTCACGTCCACCACGCACGCTGCCAAACACAAAAGAAGACGAAAACAAAACAAAAGAAAAATGAACAAAAGAAAACAGCCAAAAAGAAAAAGGGGGGGAAAGGTTTTCAAATGAGGGCCTTACTCCTTTCTTGCCCGGAGAGTCACCCAGGGCTGCGACAATGGCAAAGTACTGAATAACCCGCTTGGTGTTTACAGTCTTACCAGCACCAGATTCTCCGCTTAGAGTAATAGAAATACACAGATCAAGAACACGAAGCAGCTACTGTCAAAGGTTATTTCACAGGCACACAGAAGAAACTAGCCAAAATCCCACCCACCCAGAAATATACAGCAGAGTTGGGGGGCATGTGGGGAGGGTACTGGAGCACTGGTTGTTTATTTGGGTATGGTGGCATCTAGCGTGCAGGGGGCATTTGTATGAGAGTTGTCCAGAGTAGAAGAAGTCCCCCCCCCCAAAAGCAAAGGTGATGTGACATGGGGGAAGGCTGTCCTGACATTGCTTCTGAAATGGTGTGGGGAAACTGATGTCCCTGCTGGATTGAAAATGTGTCCCCCATCTGCAGGCTGAAAGACCTATATCAGATTTGGCACACATGGGTTCCTTGTGCAGCAAGGGCTGCCTTCGAGGGGGCAGCAAACATGTAGTTCCAGCATAAGGAAACCTGTGGCCTCATTGGACTACAACTCCCTTCATTCCTGACCATCGGTAATGCTGGTCGATGATGATGCCAGTGGGAGAATCACAGGTTCAACCCCTTGCCCTGATGTAAATGCACCTACATTTTGCACCTAGAGTAACGGCAAAGAGTGCAGATTCTTAGTGTACTGTATATCTTGTAAGAGCTTTTACAAGGCGTGTACTTTAAATAGCTGAACTTCTATTTCCAATGCACCATTTTACTATAGGCAAAAATGAATTGGCTACAGGTGGTTAATAATCTTCCACTTTTATCTCAAGCAGAAAATGCATTTCTCACGAAGTTACTGAAAAGGAGGAGGAGATAGATTTTCCTTTCTTTTCGATACAAACCCAGAGGAAATTTAGTTCATCCGTGGAATAGAAGCAGGGCCTCCAAGTATTCCTGGCCCAAGTCCAGCAGGCTGGCTCCAGGGTCCAAGCTTCTTTATCACATCAGCAGGCTAGTATCACCCTCCCTCCTGTCCCTTTCTCTGCAAAGCCCTCTGGCACTGGCCTGGCATTGATTTCATGCCTATAGTTAGCTGTTCTTCCATTGTAATCCCAGCACACAAAGAGACATGCTCGGCAGTGGGGGGAGCGAGGCCTCTGTAGGACAAAAGCCAAACATTGCACGCTATCAACCCCTGCTTTACCTAATTAGGCCATGGCCAAAGCTTCAAGCGTCAGGGGCTTCTGGCAGTAGACTAGGCTTTATATAGCCTCCTCAACATGGTTGTTTCGGTTATCATGTCTTCCTCCTTCTCGCTCTACAATTGGGCCTCAGCAACCCCGACATTCCTCCGCAGCTGTGAGGTAGCCATTTCCTATCCACCCTTTATCCTATCTGCAGCCCCTTTCTCTACCCCTACTTAGCTAAACCTTGTCTCCTTCCCTCAAGTAATTATCTTTCATAGGGCAACCACACCGTGTCTCTATTCTCTCTATTAATCCCACCACCCCACTAGGGACGGAAGGAACTATCAATTTTTGTTGTCCTAGTTTCTCATTTTTTCCAATCTTAAAATCAGTTCTCCACATTTTGCAGCAATTTGTGATATATATAATCCTCATGAATATCCACCAGCATTTTAGTGCAAACGTTCCCCGATAAACATTTCTGGATGCAGATTTGACTAATGTGCACCTAGTAAAATGAGTTTTTTGTTCTTTTTCACATCCATTTTTGCACACTTTGCACATGTATGTATGCATGTGAGAGAGAATTTCAAAGCATAGCCATGTTTCAGTGGAAAGTGTGGATTTGAGAGATTCAGCTTCAAATGAGAACCTGATTACTTCCCGCCCCCATCCTTACTCACACATATGCATTGCTCCCCAATTTCTTTGGATGTTGACTCCATGAGTTCTATGTGTTAAAAGTGAAATGGTGAAAATGATATGTCACTCTAACAGAGCAATATTTTGCTTGTGATCAGGTGGCCTGCACACCTTGTGACCATCCAAGCTGAATACAGCCCACCAGCCACATCTGGGGGCCTATCAGGCAATGGAAGAAACCCATGTTTTCTTACTGTCTGATAGCAGCCACAATATCAGGTTATAGCAATGAATACTAGGCAGGGTGACTATACATTATCTGAACACCCATTGCTGGGGAACATGAGCAGGAGAATACTATTGCACCAATGTCATGCTTGTGAGATTCCCAGAGGCATCAGAATGACCACATGGGGAAACATGATGGCTGGCTTTTGGTCTGCTCCAGAAGGGCTCATCTCATGTTCCAATATGATGTTCTTAGGGGAGCTGTTATGGAACACCTGGCAAGATGCAACACGCAATTGCTGAACAGTGTCATGTTCATGGGTTATGAGTTGTGCAGGCTTGCTTTAGTTTCACTCTGCCATCTTCGGATATTTGCTATGGAAATGGATTGGTTGAACAGGACCTCCCCCACCCACCCCAGTTTTGTGTTTTGTGCCCTAGTAATAACTAGTCACATTCAAAGAAGCAGACAGGAAATACAAATAGACAACATATGAGCAGCCACACAATGAGAGGAATTTTCTGCCCTACTTTTTGTTGGCAGTATACTCCTGGAAGGGCTATAGCAGCTGTTAGCTAACATGTAAGAGCCAGAAATTCTGCTGTGTGTGTGTGTGTGTGTGTGTGTGTGTGTGCACTTAGGCAACAAACTGAAGGGAGTGTAAAGATTCTACAGCGCAGCCAAACCATTTGGCTTTCTCAAACAGGGAGACAGGGGTGTTTCCTCTGCCTACAGTTTCTTTTCATGCATAACCAATATTGCGAGACCAGGAAAGAATATCAGACCTTGCATCTTAAGGGCACTCCCAGATGACCTGTTTATTTACATTCATCGTGATTTCTTTGCAGGGCGATTAAACGGTGCTGGCTACTTAATTCACTCTGAATTGTTTGCAGGGAGAATAGACGATGTTGCCTCAAAGGAAGGGTTATCCTACCCTTTCCACTGCATCCTGTCACTTTCTTTATAGCAAAAGGCCACAGCCTTTGTGGGGAAGGGGGCTTGTTGCACAAGAGATCCCAGTCAACTATAATTGCACAACTTGGATTTGCCAGTATATGACTGAATCCCACCGCAAAATAGTTTGGAAGTGCCCTAGCTCGCAGGCAATACAAAACAGAAAACGGACTTATAAAGACAGAACTTACGTGATGAGCATAGACTGGTTCTCACGATCTGGAAGACAAGAAATAGGACTGTTAGACTCAAACAGTTACTTTCAGGCTCTGCCACTGGTTCTTCATATTATGCTTCCAGGCAGACAGCTCCTAGCACAATCTGATCAATGCTTTGCTTTTTCAATGTTAAGCTATATGAAAAATTGCTGTTGACTGTCAACACTGTCCATGGCATCATAGTTTTTGTGTGTGCACATTCCACTAAGGCCACATGCATACCATACATTTAAAGCACTATGGTACCACATTTAAACAGTCATGGATTCCCTCCAAAGAATTCTGGGAGCTGTAGTTTGTTAAGTCGTTAGAAGAGCCCTATCCCCTACTACAGAGCTACAATTCCTAGTTACCTGGGAAGAGAAATTGATGGTTAAACCACTCTTGAGGATTATATCTCTGTGAGGGGAACAGGGGGTCTCCCAACACTTCTTAGCACCCATAACAAACTACAGCTCCCATAATTCTTTGGAGGAAGCCAATACTGTTTTAAAGTGGTATCATCGTGCTTTAAATGTATGGTGTGAATCTGAACACTTCCATCGTCCACCGTAATAAATCTGGCCTTAGTTCCCTCCACTCCAGTAGGCAGATCATGATGGGACTTAACTAGGATTCAACCTGACTATCCCTCCTTACATAGGAAACCGCTTTATTTTGAGTCACACCATTAGTCCATCTAGCTAAATACTGTCAACACTGACTAGCAGCAACTGTCCAGGATTTCAGACGAAATATTTCCCAGCCCTACCTGGAGATGCCAGGGATTGAACCTGGCGCAGTCTGCAGGCAAAGCAGCTGGTCTGCTACTGAGCTTCAACTCTTTTCTTCCAGACTAGTTCTTTTTTACTGAACATGCCTGCAGCTGTAGGTGACTATACTCAGACTGGTAGCCCCACCCTGTTATATCTCAGTGATTCCAGCTGAGAAGAAAATTAGGGCTGGCACTCAGCAACCTGTTCAGCTGCAACTCACGTTTATAGCCCTATTTCCATACTTATTCTCCTATACGCATAAGTACACCACCCCCGTGCTACTATGGTGCCAAACTAGTTTTTGTGGCACTCCCAAGGTCCCCTGAAATTTGACCCTTTAAAAAATTAATTATTATTGTTTTCCAATGCTTTGTGGTCTTCATTTTTGATTCTGTGATGCTAAAATATGTGACACACACCCACCCTCCTGCCCCAAAATGTCCCTTTTTTATATAAAAAAAGGCCACACACACTTTGACCACACCACACACACTTTCACACTGGTGTTACCCTCAGTGGGTTGAACACAGGTCAGTTAGCCACCCCTGCCATACAGCAATGCAAAATAAATTTGCAACACATCAAAGAGAATGACCAATATGCAAGGCAGAAGCTCTGCTGGTGCAATGGGTTTCCAGGCATACAACAGAACTTCTTCCTCTCCCCTTCAGCCTTTTGCATCAGCCCAAGGGAGTTGCAGGACCCTCCAAGGCAGATTTTGTGAGAGCACAGGGGAAGGAAACCATACTGGCGCAGCCCTAGATTTCCAGCTTAAACTTCTTACTTATTTTAGTTCCATATGCACAGAATTTCTGATGCAGGGGAACATTCAAACTTGCCATCCCTCCCACATCTGCATTCTGAAGTGCTATAGTCCCTTTCTGAATGCACTTGCTTAGGAAGCTAGTAGTCTGCTAGCAGTGCAACATCTGAAGCAAGGAACACGGAAGATTACAGCAGTCTATTGGCAGTAAAAAACACACACCACAAGATGTATTTTTCTAATCAACAAAATTTCTGCCATCTTCTCTCTCTGCTTCTTACATTAATTCTCACACAGAGAAACAAACAGAAAGCATTTAGAAAATTAAGAGCTTCATTGCCTCTGGGACAAAGGACTGTTTTCCTCTCTGAGTTTGGTATGCAAGAAAAGTATGAAGCTGATCAAATAAGAGTTGGGGCAATACTAGGAATGTTTTAATGCAGTCGCTAGACTAGATTAGCTTTGAACTTCCTTCCCACAACAATGAGACAATGGATAAGATACTTACTGCGTAACATGTCGTTGTAGGCATTGTCTGCAATGGAATAAATGTGGGGCGGTGCCTCAGACCTCCGCTTGCCCTTATAGGCTGCTACCACAGGAGCAGTATAGACTGGAAGCCATTTATATGGGTTTATGGTAACACAGAACAAGCCTGAATAGGTCTGAGAGGAAAGAAAAAGTAAAAATACATCACCATTTAGTCCTATTTCAGATAGGACAGAAGATGGCAGCCACTCCACCAACATATTTTGGACTTGTGTGTGATTATTCCTCAGGAACATCTTATTTCTGGCTGTCATGAAGCCTAATATGAAGTAACTATAACAAATGCAGATTAAAAATGCACCCTATTAAATCTCTTTGCTTGCAACTCTGCTACTGAAACCTGAATTGGAACCTATGCTTGGGAACAAATATTATTTACCAGTACTCATTCTTCTGAGTCACGCAGTATCAACACTTGTATGTAGATATTCTCTCTCACACATCTCTGGACATTTTCTAAGTGAACACCTAATCAAAGGTACCAAGCAGCTGCTCTCTATGTGTCTAGAACAAAAATTTGGGGAACATTTCTAATATAATGGTTAAAGCGTGGGGTGGGGTGGGATTTTGTGACACAATCCTTGCTATTTGGGATAGCAAAAGGATGTGAATTGGGAGAAATCTGTTCTGGGTCTTTTGATTCAGACATATGACATGGTGCCCTTGTCTTACTTACGTAGATCATCCACTTGGCATAACGCCGTTTCAGGTTATGCAGCACAGAGGCCTCATTGAGATGAGTTAACATAGCCATGTCTTCAATCATGTCGAATTTGGGAGGATTCACTTGTTGAATGTCATCCTCCTTTACAACAACAGTCTACAGGGATTAAACAAACATTTTGGTAAAACATTTGGACATTGTGTTTCATGGAACAGATGAGCCACTGTGCCCATTGCAACTCTGTTTTCCTAGAATTTCAGCAATATCCTCCTATGAAACTTCCTTTGTGGTATTGGCCATACTCAAGGAGCACTTTAGATTAATTCTCCAGCTCTTTCTCCTAGACTAGAAATATATGAAGACAGACTCTTGGTCGCAGCACTTTATTGGGCAAGGACTAGCAACCCAGCTCCACATATGGGACATGGAAGTAAATCCCATTGACTTTCAAGAATGGAGCCTTAGGGATTTAATATGGCTTAGTCACATCTTGTCGTGACTCCTGTAATTGCACTTCAATTGCTCCTGTGGTGTAATGCAGCGGCTGCTGTCAAGGGTTTCTATGGATAAATATAACCTAAACTAAATAATATGCCACAGGGCTTTAATCAGGAAGGTTTGAGGTTATTTAGACAAACAGCTGAAGTATACAATTCATTACTTATAATAACTGGAATTAGTTTGATCCTATAAATCTAAGAACTGGAATAACTATCATATTACACATCTGTGCCTGATGAGAATGAATTGCATTTAACAAATGTTAAAGCTCATATGAAAAGAAAGCCTTGCCAGTATCAGCTTAATTAGGCAGACACGACTAGTGGTTAAAAACATAACAAAATAACCTGGAAGCTTGAAGAAACAAAGCTAGGCATTAGTGGAAGTCTGCTGAGAAGCAGATAGCTGGTTCCAAGGATTGAAAACAGTATTAGTTATATATCTTATATCTATTTTGTTGGTTATTAATAATTGGATTCTAAGCCATGCTGTAGCTAGATCATGATGGTTAACAATGATATTGGAGCCAAAGTATAACATATGCTAAGATATATTCTTAAAATTCCTATAAAATGTGTATCTATATCAATATAAAATGACCTGGAACAAACCTTGGTTATAGCTCATGCTTAGTGAGGAGAGAGCTAAATCATGAGCCCAGACTAAGAAAACATGCTAAGTCAAACCTTGGCTTAGCTCAGCACTGCCCAGGTCTAAAAAAGACAAGGAAAGAGCTAAGGGGCTGCGAGCTCCCCTCCAGGTCCCCACACATTCACAGTCTCAGTAAGCCCTACTTTAATTTACTGTGTCATGTGACCCAGCCCAATAAGTCAGATAGTGTGTTTGTAGTGGTGGTGGCCAACCACAGCATGCTCTCCCCAGGGTGATATGCCTAGCACCTGTTTTAATGACTTTTAGGCACCAGTTGAAGATCCCCCATGGTTTTAATAATACTGTTTTTATCAGTTCATTGCTGGTTTGTTGCTGATCTTTTTATTGTTGGGTGTCTCTTATTGCCGTTTTCCCATCATTTTTAACGCAGTATTTCGTTTTAAGTCAATTGCTTTAATTCTTGCTACTAACAAATGGTAAAATAGAAATATGTTAAATAAACATCATTGGCTTATTCAATTTGCCCCACAGAACAGTGGCTCTCCAGGGTCTCTGAGTCAGGTCCTCCCTTGCCACACTAGGTGCCAAGGAAGGAACATGGGATATTATCCATGCAAAATATGTGTTCTACCTCTGAGCTCGTGGTTGACATCTGGTGCATTTCCATGGGGAAGAAAATTCTAGATCTGGAGAAGCGTAACCCAAATTAGTGTATTGTCCTAAAAGGTAATGGGAAGTAAGTGTAGAGCTGAATCTACAGGTGCTTGGATCAACAAGATATAGGGATGTTGTTGTTGTTTTATTCATCTTTATGCACAGTTCATCAACCAGAGCTGCAAGGAAAATCTCAGTACTACAGCTAGGTTGAAAGCAAAAGCTACCCAAAGCCTGAAGCAGGAAGTCATTAGCCATCTTGCTGTCACTCAGAAGTAGAAGTTTGAAGATAAGAGTTATTAGATGTTGAATCAACATCAAGAGAAGGTTTTAATTAGGACTGCAACATGTAATTGATTCAGCAGTTTGATTAATGGGTTCAAATATTTTTAGTGACAATGTACCTCATCTAATTTGATGGACAGCTGATTATAGTTTTTAATTCCTGTGCATAATAAACAAAAATGCAGGTGGAAAACACACCATCTTAAATTAGGTATTTCTTTTTGTCTCTCACTGAGTAGGTCTGTTTGGATGTTTGCCTGAAAATGTGTTGAGGGTAAAGTGGGGTCCAATATAGTAATCCCTACCATCTGCAGCCTCAGACCTTAATGTGCTGTGTGGAAGGGCAGAAGGAAGATTGTTCACAATGTGAATTCTCCCTATAACCAGGAACATCAATCACACAGGGTTTCCAATTGCAGCGAGGCATCTAAGTGCTCTCAGCCAAATGCACTTAGAATTTCTTTTTGGACTTTCCTTTCCTGAATAATGTGGGAAGGTTAGGGTGGTTTCCGCAGGGCCAACATATGTGGGGAAGTTGAAGACGGGGCCAGTCCTTGCTCCCCTCCACCTGCTGCACACTTTATCCTCCCCATAGAGGACATTAGCCCAGATAAGGCTAACAGGGAACACCTATTCTAAAAATGTCTGCTGCACCACACACAACCATCATCCTAAAAAAAGGATTATTTTCAATGTTTTTTCCTCACATGTCAATTTAATTGGGGACTGGTTAATGGACTAACTTAATGGACTAATCATATTAATTGACTAAGATTAACTGAGAGACTGACCTAGTGGATTTTTTAGCAGCTGCTAGGTTATTAAAAACTATCGAGCATTCTGCCACCTTGAAGGGCAACTCAATAAAGGCAATAGAAATCAGAGTACAAACTTTATTCCCATTTAAATTAATGTAGCAACTGAGTACTGTGAATAGATAAAGCACCACAGAAATCAAGCACAGATATCTACATTGTGTTGCTTGCTTATCCACTGCAGGAGCCCTTTTCAAGCATTCAGTCTAGAGATAGTGGAGGTATAACAGAGGGCATTGCATGTCCATATGTTTGTGTATGAGATCTCTGCAGATAATTTAATGAAGATTTAATGTGTGTTATGGGCAAAGCCTGTCGCTGCAATGCCTGGTTATCCTAGATTGAATGCCTGATAAGGGTTAGTGTAAAGTGCCATAAAATTGCTTTTTAAAATCCTAATGGGTATTTATAGTACTAGCAGCAGCAGTAGCATCAGTTCAGAATAAATGTTTAAAAAAATTATTTTGTACAGATATCTTGCTTGTTAAGTCAGTCAATTCCCTGAAAAAAATGGCTGACAAGTCTACAATAAATACATCATTTACAAAAAAAAAACAAAAAAACAATTTAGGTGATTTCTATTTCCTGTGTGTAGATTGATAGACCATAGCGTAGCCTATTATTTTTCTATTATTTCCTGAACCAAGCTGGATAATCAAATCCATTGTAGCAACCAGATAAACAAAATAAGTCATTACGGCTATGGAATGTTGTCACAGCTGTCAGGTTGAGACAGTTGATTGCCTGAGGGTAAATTAGGGGACAAGGAAAGGTATTTCACTAATTCTTTCAACGCTTTTCCTTAAAAGGAATCTTCTTGAAACTATATGCTTGTACTACTGTATTTGGAATGATTGAGTTGTAAGGAAAATTCATGTCAAAGTCATAAATTTCATCGGCAACCGAACTACCTTTTAATGAGGGTGAAAGAGGAAAGCGCAAAATATGGTCTGAAGCTCAACATCAAAAAAACTAAGATCATGGCCACTGGTCCCATCACCTCCTGGCAAATAGAAGGGGAAGAAATGGAGGCAGTGAGAGATTTCACTTTCTTGGGTTCCATGATCACTGCAGATGGTGACAGCAGTCACGAAATTAGAAGACGCCTGCTTCTTGGGAGAAAAGCAATGACAAACCTAGACAGCATCTTAAAAAGCAAAGACATCACCTTGCCAACAAAGGTCCGTATAGTTAAAGCTATGGTTTTCCCAGTAGTAATGTACGGAAGTGAGAGCTGGACCGTCAAGAAGGCTGATCGCCGAAGAATTGATGCTTTTGAATTATGGTGCTGGAGGAGACTCTTGAGAGTCCCATGGACTGCAAGAAGATCAAACCTATCCATTCTCAAGGAAATCGGCCCTGAGTGCTCACTGGAAGGACAGATCCTGAGGCTGAGGCTCCAGTACTTTGGCCACCTCATGAGAAGAGAAGACTCCCTGGAAAAGACCCTGATGTTGGGAAAGATGGAGGGAACGAGGAGAAGGGGACGACAGAGGATGAGATGGTTGGACAGTGTTCTCGAAGCTACTAACATGAGTTTGGCCAAACTGCGGGAGGCAGTGAATGATAGGCGTGCCTGGCGTGCTCTGGTCCATGGGGTCACGAAGAGTCGGACACGACTGAACGACTGAACAACAACAACAACAACAACAAATTGAAATTATGTTGTTCTGCTGTTGAATTGATGTATGTGAAGTCACTCTCATATTTAGGAAAAAAGCACTATAAAAATTAAAAGTATATTAGGAGTAGGAGTACTGTTACTGTTACTACTGATATGAGTAGTAGTAGTAGTAGCAGTACTACTATTGTAAGAGGGAGGCAGGCAAGGATAGCATCTGCTCCTATTACAGCAAAATAATTCCAGTATAAATAACTGGAATAAATAATAATTATTTCATTTGACTGCGTAGCAGTTGGTTCTTGAATTACAGCAGTGGCGTAGTTGCTGCTCCTTTGTGTCTTTGTCTCACAAATTTTAGTTTCTGTTTATTTTTATTAAAAGATTTGTAAACAGCCGTTCAGCACATAAAAGCCATCACAGGGCAGTGTGCAATTCTCAGGAAAGCATAATGGGTGGGATACAACATGGCACTAAGGAAATTGTTCCATCAGTGTAAGCGTTTCCACTTGCCTGACAGAACAAATCTCCTCTCCCTGTGCTGTTCTGGGGAAACTTCTGGCTCTCCAGAGCAGATTTAGAGGGGGCGAGGCAGTGAGGGGATAGGAGAGAAGGGGAGGGACTTTGTTATGCTAGTGGGTAGTTGAAAATCTATAATCAATCCTAAAATAGATTCACCCTTTAAAATGAGTACAAATGAACCCTAGAGACAGCAGATTGAAATGTTAATATCTTAACCCAGCTTTCAAAAAACAACACAATATAGTGGTACCTCTGGTTATGAACTTTAATTCGTTCTGGAGGTCCGTTCTTAACCTGAGGTACTACTTTACCTAATGGGGCCTCCCGCTGCCGCCACCACGCGATTTCTGTTCTCATCCTGAAGCAAAGTTCTTAACCCAAGGTACCATTTCTGATTTAGCGGAGTCTGTAACCTGAAGTGTCTGTAACCCAAGATACCACTGTAATGATGAAGACACACAAATTTCAAGCCTGGTCTTAACAGGGAAGACTACATGGGAGGGAATGATAATGAGGTTATTTCCCATGCTTAAGGTTTTTTTTATATATAAGACATCTGAAAGCAGCCCTGCATATGGGAGTTTTTAATGTTGTTTTATTGTGTTTTGTATTTTGTTGGAAGCTGCCCAGAGTGGCTGGGCAACCCAGTCAGATGGATGGCATATAAATAATAAAAATTATCATCATCATCATCAACAAAAACAACCAAACAGGATCATTGCACCTCTCCCGTGTGATCTGTCCCAGAAGAGTAGCATGTGATGGAGCCCTGGGAAGCTCCTGTAACATAAGAACCACTTTTAATTCTTGATTATTGCAGAAGCATCAGTAAGAACTGCGGCCACTGTGACATGTTTAAGCATATTTCACCTCCCTCCTTTCCTCTGCCATATGCTCTCATGCAGGCTCTCTTTCCTTTTCAATTCCTCCCTGCCACATTTCGCCCCCCCACCCACCCTCCATCAGTGTGGAATACTTTTACCTTTTTGTCTTTAGTTTCCACGGTGACTTTGCCACCAGAGGATTCTTTGATTTCAACTTCAATATATGCTTCCTTTTCATCCGGGATCCAGGCCCTCTTCTTTCCTTTATGATCCCGGAAAGAGACAAGAGAAATGAGAGCACTCCGGAAAAGGGCACAATAAGGGGTGCAATTCTTAGTAGTTTCCATACATGCACATATAAAATTTAGCAGTACAATTGAACACAATAGTATTCTCCCCCTTTCATTCTCCAGCCAATGGATATGGAAATCCTGGGTATTGAAAGCTGATTTTGTGTAATTCTCAACCCCCCCCCCCCGCATCTTGTTTTAGAATTGATTTGTGTATTTTGCTGCTACCTTATACAGTATGTGGTAAATCATGAATCAAGGGCTAGAGCAGGGATAATTGGGGCAGGGATATTTAAGCAAGCCTTCCAAACTCAAATTTGTTGCACACAGGACTGTCTTTAGCAGATGCGGCGCCGGGGTGCAAATATCCACCAAGCACCCCCAAATTACCACAGGGGCGCGGCGCATTGCCAGCCATGGGGGGGCCGCAACTCTCCCCCATGCTGCTGCGGGAGAGCAATCCCCGCATAGGCTTGGGAGGGAAGCTGCAAACCTGCCAGCCATATAGTTGGCGGGGCGCAGCTTCCATCCTAAGCCTCTGCGGGAATCGCTCTCCTCCCGCGGAAGCTTGGGAAAGAAGCTGCATGCCCACCAGCCATATAGTTGGCGGGGCGCAGCTGGCGGGCATGCAGGGAAAGGGGAGGCTGCCAGCAAAGCCGGGCAGCTCCCCCACTTGCTGGGGTGCCCCTGAGAGGCCGGCGCCCTGGTGTGATGCACCACTAATCCCTATGGGAAAGACGGCTCTGGTTGCACAATACTGAATAACCATGTTTCAAACTCAAATTTGTAATAATAATAATAATAATAGTGTGTGTGTGTGTGTGTGTGTGTGTGTGTGTGTGTGTGTATTTGTTGAAAGCATTTCTATCCTGCCCTCCAGGTGAAAAAGGCTTCCAGAGTGACTTGCAAAGACAAAAAATAAGATGTTGGATTAAGTTTTATGGCTTGCTTGTTTTTGCTTTGCTTTGCTTGTTTGTTTGTTTTAAATACCCTGGAAGTTATCCAGAAGTTTTAAGATTATAGAAGTACACCACTTTATATGTTATTATGGCTTATAAATCTTTTAAAATATAGATAAAAAATACCATGTATCCCTCATAATCAGTTTTTTTTAATAAACTTCCAAAGATTGGACACAGATTTTGAAATCCTGGCCAAATGCATAATTATTTCAGTTCTATCAAAGGCAAACTTGTATTTGCCAGGTAAATGTTTGTGATAAAAAAAGAAATCCAAGGATGTGTAGAAGAGGCAATGGCTGCAATTATGAACATAGGCTGCCTATATCCCATTGACTTCAGTGGGATTTAGGTAGATTAACTATGTGCATGATTGCACACAATGATTGGCTGCATGCACACGATACCTTTAAAGCATTATTTCCTACTGGAGTTTACCCCTCACAGAGTTACTATTCTCTTGAATGATTTCAGAAATGGACTAGGAATTTCTAGAATCAGACACATGGAAGTTTGCTTTGGGATGATCCAGAAATGCACTGTTTCAAGAGATGCTGAAATACAGCAGGCCTTTCTAGATTTTGTCCAGTGACATTTGTCCCTGTTTCTGGATTTGCCTGTGACCCCAAGAGTTGAGTCAGATGGAAAATGTATTTTAGGACAAAGAAAGCAATATTATGTTCCTGCATTCCTTCTGCATTAGCATTGGGGTATTTATTCTGAAACCAAACAGATCACTCCTGTAAATTGTAACAATGGCAGTGAATAGCCCACATGTAATATGATAATGGCAGAGGTGGAAAGAATGAGTATCCATTTCTGCAGTCAATTGTTTATCCCTAGTGTGACAGATGGCAAAGAAACAGCTTCCCAAACTAAATTCTCCACAGGTTTCTAGAAAGCAGATACTTCTGTCTCACACAGTCCTTTCAGAAGTACTTTTTTCACGTGTCCAATTTACATATTACAGTAGTGGTGTAATTGTCAAGAAAAACACAATCTCACTAAAGGTTTACCTGCAAATTGCAATATGGAGCTGTATGATTAGTAGAACTTATATAGTTGCAATCAGATTTCATAAACGTTTGATTCAAATACTCTGAAATTAATGGGTTTTAATCTGCAGCAACACTGGGTAAACAAATGTTCTCCTAGGAGCAGTTATAATTGCCCCAATACATATAAGCAAACAATAGCAACACTTGAGAAGAAAGGGAGGGAGGGGGTCATGGATACAAGGCCCCTTGAGAACTGTAAAAGTCGCCTTACCATCAAAAGGTATATTGTGATATTTTAACATCTCCTCATAACTTTTCCGGAGGTACTCAGCCGCCTCCCCAAACTCAGTCATGTCCAACATAGACATCTTGCCTACTACAAGGAGTAGTGCTCAACAGCAGAAAACAGATAATCTGAACACTCTGGAACATTGAGGAGAACAGAAACAAAGCATTAGCCCACCAGTTAGCTACAAAAAAACACAATATCCCCCCATGCAGAAAAATGCTCTCCATTCACTTTCTATCCTACCTAAACATAGAAAAGATTATTCCAGTGTCAAAAGAAGAATTAGAACTATCTTTCTTTCTTTCTTTCTTTCTTTCTTTCTTTCTTTCTTTCTTTCTTCCCCAGTATGTCCCTATAGGCTTCAGTCCATCAACTTGTACTACATCTAAACAGAATAAATACCTCACTCCAATGTATCAGCCTACTCCTTTTCTACTGGGTGAACCAAAGCCAACTGTCTCTTGGCCAATGCGTGCCTCATATATGGCAAACAACAGTTGTTTCAATATGATCCTGGCACACTCCATCACACCTTTATTCCAAATCACTGACATAGCAATTTGCTTAATTAATCTGGTAACGCAGTGATGGGATGACTTGCTTCTTGCTGAGACGATGGCTTATTTTTACAAGAATCCCTTTGGTCCCTTTACGTGTATGTGTTTTAAATGAGAAAGCAAGAGTACAAAAGATCTCTTAATATATATATAGTAGGTGATCATGAATATGCATCCTTGCTTAAGAACGTAAGAAGCAACTTGCTGGATCAGACCCAGCTCCAACTTATTCAACATTCTCTACAAAAATCCCGACAATCAGTAAGCGCTGGTCAGTCAACTTGAAACTGGCCGGTGGTTCACTAGTGGATTGTGAGCTATCTACTGTCTGCTCCTGCCATACACTTTTGCCAATTTATATCTCAGAGATAGTTCTCTGCAGATGGTCCCTATGCTTCTACTCTGATTGAGCTAGTATCTGCAGACCTGTCCATGCATGAGTGGTAATGTGTATGGTTGGAAGCCTGGCTTTGCATGAACTCTCTATCAAACTAGTGAAGAAGTTTGGCTGATGCATCCATTAATTTGACCAAATAAATGCCTAAGAAGACAAGGTTCCATTTAGAATTACAAAAGAGTGGTGAGTGCAGCTAGACCATTAACTCCTGCAGGACCACTCATTGTTTTATAAGTGGCTATTGTTGACAACATTCCAATAAAAAGTTGCTACAGCAACAAATAGTTCTCATATTCAGGATCCATGCATGCTAAAACACAACATTATAACCACAGACATCCTGTTCCTTATTCTCTTTTTCTTTATGAAAAGGCATGCTAAGGAAGGTAACAGCACAGAACAAACATGCAACACAGACAAGCTTTTGATTACCAACCTTGGCTACGGGCTGAGTGACTGTGTGTGTGTATGCTGTGAAGCCCCTTTTTATTGTGTCCCTCAAGGTCAGAGTAGGGAGAGATATGTCAGAAATTCCCATGTGTCATATCAGCTCCATTGGTGCTGCTGCCCTACTGCCCATAGAGACACAAAAGGCAAACTTTTATCTCTCTGCACATGCGGGCTGGTTATTTTTACTCCTGTATTGTCAGGTGATTACAAAGGCAGAGAGTGGGGGCTCCAGCTTTGACAGGCAGCACAACCCTCTCTCACAGCCATTCTGTTCCAGAAGGGGAACACCACAAAATGCAATCGCATAATTTGTTCTTTCAGCCCCTTCTGTTTCGATTGCTTCAACTTTCAACCACAGCCTTTTGGCCTATACTCAGAACTTTCACGACCAGGAAGGTAATTGCTGAGCAGGATTGTTAACCATCCATTCTTCAGGGATGCCACCAGTGATCTCAAACTCCAGATTCAAAAACAGTGGCATGGGTGACTTCAACTTCATTTAATCGCAGCGTGTTCGATTCAAAACATATCAAGCCTGATTTTCAGTGGGATAAAGAAATTGAAAGGAATAGGGTTCAGTTCCCCTTGTACTTTCTCCTGCTATTTATTACTTTAGATTAATCCATAAGACCATTTAATATGACACTGACTTAAAAGCTCATGCAAAAGGAACATAAAATGAGGTTGGGAGAGGAAGGGCATAAATAGGAAAGATTTTAAAAATTCCAGCCAGACTCCCTAGCAGCAGTGGCGGAGCTTCATGCTCCGGCACCGGGGGGCGGAGAGCAGGTGGGGGCAGGGCTGGCGAGCATCCCAGGGGCGTGGCCCCCCACCAGGATCGCGCTGCCGGGGGTGGTGCACTCCCCCCGCACTCCTCTTCCTCCGCCAGTGGCTAGCAGCAGGCTGAGGCAGTTGAATCCTGAGGAACAGCGCCCTCACCGACACACCACCTGCCCCTGCCCCTCCTGCCAGAGAAGTGAGGAGAAGTGGCAGTGGCAGCTTCTAGCAATAACTCTTAGAACTCCTGTGAGATCTTGCTTCCGCCACCTCATTTCCTTATGTCACACATGGTAAGTGTAAAGAAACATTATTGGTGACTTCTACACTGCTGCTAAACTCTCTCTTTAAAACTTGTCAAAGCCCAGCATCTGAACATCTTGTAGAAGCACCACCAGTTGGATTCATGTGATTCTGTGCTTACTTACTGCATAGCATAGGAATCAGCCACTGGAGGTCTCCCGGAGCGGTAGGAATGGGGGCGGGATTCAGTTTAGTTTGCATTTATAGGTGAACTTACTTAATTCCAAATGAATATGCAAACTGAAAACTGCAGCCAAAGATGTGCATATATCACTAATGACCGCTCCCCACATCAAAAGGGGGGCGACTTTTGCATGGTCGCGTGCAGCCCCCTGGATCCCAGTGCGGCTCCTGGTAGTTCAGACTGGCTTCATCCTCCCCAGGCTGGATACCTGGAGGTCTCCTCCTACCTCAGCCAATCGCCCAATCCCACCTGGGGAGATGTTGCCAGGGGATTGGCCTGCACACACAATAGAAGGTAGCTTGCCAGGGAAGCGGCAGTCGGGCTCCAGAGCTTCTCCCACCCTCCACTCCCTCAATTAAGTCTTATTTTGCAGGTTAACCTCTTCTCCACAGGTACGCGGGCGCTGCTATGCCAAGGCCGATGTTGAAGGGCCAGAAAAGAATTTTCCTGCATTGTCAGGTTTCACCTTTCCCGTAGCAATTCGTCACAACTTTGGCAGTCATGGCCTTGGGCGGTCAGTCCTTGGGCAGAATCCTTTAGTCTATCTTCCTAAATGGGGGGGTGAGGCGGTGACCCACACCCTCTTTGCGGCGGTGATACCAGGGTTCCCTGTTAAAGGGGTCTTGGAGGAAGGCATTGCCCATACGCCAAGTGGTTGTCATTGCTCTCCCCCTCCAGCGGCAGTGAAAGGGGGGTGGGCTGTCTGCTTGAACATATGTTCTCCAGAGCCAGCCCAATCCCCACACACTCTGGATAACCCTGAAGTCTCCCAGATCCCCGGCTGGGGACTGGGAAGGATAAACGCACAATGCCTGAACCAAGGTCTCCCTACATCTGAATCTTAATAAAGTTGTGACCAATTTTAATCCCATAGCACGTTGTCTTGCGTCATTATTCTGCTCAGGGGTCACCTGGGGTTTGGGGGACTCTGCCTGTCCACGCAAAATGCCGCTGAATTTTCACAGAAATGCAAAATGCAGTGGAAATAAGAATTATTATTATTATTATTATTATTATTATGAATTTGAGAGTGGAAAAATGAGAAGTGAAGAGAAACTGTAACTGACAGATTCATGCATTCCTGGGAGGCAGCTTCACAGCAGCAGTGAACCAAACTCCCAGCCCTTGCCCATGTATGGTGCAGCCATGTGAATGACGCCTCATCAACTACAGTGACAGTGCTGGCAGTCTGACAACAACGGTGGGTCCCTGGCATTTGCAAGGTGCTGACACTGAGCCTAATTCATGCTAAATAATCTGAATTGATCCCAGTAGGTTTCAGGTGTGTGGTGGTTAGCTGCTTGACACAGGACAATTGATGTGTCTTATGCAAGCCTAAGAGCTGCTTGCTCCTTATAAACTTCTAACACACATCTTCACAAGTGGCATTTCCTGAGCCAGTGGGGAGGGGTGGGGGGAAAACAGAAGGACTATCCAGTGTCTTGGGCATCACAGTCAGCTTTGCCACTGGGGTGAAACTTGTAGTAGGGTTATTGGCTGAGATGCTTAACTTGCTTGCTTGAATTTGGCAGAACAGTCTAAATTAATGTTAACGTTTTTTAGAATATGTTTTGGTTGGTGGCTTTCAGAACAGCAGGATAGAAAAGCCTATAAACCAATACATGTAGCTCATATTTAGGATCTTGAGTTATCTTTGCCAGGAGTACTCCATCACTTAAGGAGCTAATAAATATCTCCTCTCAGAGAGTGCAAGCTGTATACCCTTTCCCTGGGATCATCTATACATTTATGATCATCTCTCTATTTATTGCCTAGTCAGGGCCAGACACCTCAACCTGCTCCTCCTCTTTAGCGTTGTAATCTACTTGTTTGTTCGCCCAGACAAAACAGGTAACAAGGAGGAGCAATAGATGCTTCAGTGGTGCCCAGTGCCCATTAGGACTGGCAGAAAAGCAAGGAGGCAGCAGTAGATAAACCCCAAGCCAAGGGCAAGGCAGAGCCAACTAATTCTAGTCCCCATTCTCCTCCTCCCTGATGAGACAAAGGAGGAGGCTGTTGACAGGCTGGACTAGATGCAAGTAAGAAAGCAACAAAGTGGGTATTGGCTCAGAGGTTGGCGGGGTAGTGCCCTGTTCACCCAAATGGACCAGCCTCCATTGAGAGGCCCGTTTGCCCATTGGGTTTCTACCTGGCAAACAAGCAAGTGTTGGCAATAATGAGGAAGAGGAGGAGCAGGAGCTTGTGATAATTTCAGTGAAGTGGAAGACTCATTCTGGGAGAGGTGCCCACACAGAATTTCTTGCCTGGAGCTAACACTGTGCTTGGTAGTGTTTGAATGTGTGTTTCCAAGAGCATGCTCCTTACAGGCAATGACTTACATATTAGTAGAAGCTGGGCCCATGAAATGCCATGGGCACCCATGTGTAACAACCTTATTAAAGCTAAGGCAGGGTGGAAAATGAGTGTGAGCCACAAGCAAGAGCAAAGTACTATATTGTAAATCACTCCAGGAGGCCTCATGATTTAAGTCATACTGTATTGGTTTCAATGGGAACTAAGTGCAGCTAATGCTGTGATCATTTTTAAAAAAGTATCTTCCTAAAGTACATCAGTGGCAAGCTCTTTCAAAGCATGCAACAAACCAGGTGGGATACCCAACCGTGTACAAAGGCTTGCAAGGCTTTGGGGAATGTAGAATTCCATCTCATGTTATACTAGCCTCTCTGAAATCCCAAGGGAGGCTGCTGTGCTATTGCTAATCACCAGAGTCCCCTCCAGAGAAATATTTCTCTGTTAAGAAGCTCTGATAAAAGGCAGGAAGCTGTTGGGGTCTTTTGCTGATAGGTCCTACCCTCAACACATCACTCCCACCAGTTGCTGTGAGAAGCAACCAAAGCAAAGGAGCTAAATCACAGATTAGATAGGGACAATCTGCAGAGGAGCTATTTTGGGCATATTTCCATTTTGTAAGACTAGCCACTTATAGGGAAGTGTTCGGGGATATAACAGCCTTGTGCTGGTTCTTGCACCCAGGGCCACACTAGTGGTAACATCATCATTATCAACAATAACAACTTTGTTGAGCTTCCTATGCCCTTGAAGCATTGGACAGACATTCTATCAGTTGTGGCACACCAGAAGGTGTTTGCTTTTCCTGGACAAGAGTCACTAGCTTCTACTTTTAATAATAGATAAGAGAGTATGAGGCACCTACTAACTCCAAAGAAAAGGAAGATGAGAAGAACCTAAAGAGATCGTTCCATTGCTTAGGGAAGTTGATAGCCTTGCCTATTGCAGGAGGTTGAGCGGACTAGCTGAACCACACATGCTGGCAAAGGTAAAGGTGGAAAACACAGGCGGTGAGAAGAAGACTAGCTGACCATTGTTGCAACAATTCACATGCAAGCAGAACATTTGAAGAATGTACAGTATATCCGTATATTCTTGTAAGCAAGACTGAAAGGTATGGCATGGGGCAAGACCTACCAGAGATGAGCTGCTATGTCGATCGTGTTTTTGCTAATAAAGAGTTAACTCCCACTTGCCTGGTATGAATTACTGCTGGTTCGCTCCTAACATACAGTTACCAACATCTGCTGTTGGAATGATTAAAGTCATCCACACTTTTTCCGAACCTGCATTTTGATAGTATTGCGTACCAATTTATTCCTCCAGGTCCAAGAGCTTTTCTCATTATTCTGCAGCTGTGCTTTGCAAAAATCCAATCTTACCCACTGAATCAGATCTTAGCTGATGAGTGGAAAATCCGGAGAGAGATTTTGCTTAACCAAGCTTCAGTTCAGCAGGTAACATTGAATTTTCAAAAGGCAAAGCTGTGGAACAATGAGAAAAGCTTTTGGACCCAGAGGAATTACTGGTAATCAGTACACAATATGACCAAATTACAGGGCAAGTGAAAGTGTGGATGAGGCCTAACCATAAAAGAGGAAATAAATTATTTGATATTAAAATTATCTCCATCGTGGCATCAGAGAATTCATTAGGTTCAAATAATACTAATGCATGTATTTTATCAGCCTATCAGGTCTATGACACTTTTAACATGCTGGCGTTTCCTAAGATGATGTAACAATCTGTAATATGGGAAAATAAATGGAAGTATCTGTTTCACAGCAAGATCCTGCATGTGTCTTAGAAACTGTACACCTAACTGACATAAACAATGTCTCCTGCTCCACAGGACCTTTGATCATTGAGGGTTTTCAGGAAGGATAGGGGGTGCTCCCTGAAGAATAGAGATGAAAAGCCTTCAAATGCATACAAAATAATGGATGCAGCACTTTGGATCTCACATTCTCCAGAGACATAGATAGAGACTCAACCAAAAAATGAGTGGGCTAGGCTAATCAAGGCAATAAGGAATTCAATGCAGGCAAGGAAACAGACTGGTAAAGGTGGGATAGTGTACTCTATGTCTCCTCTGGCCCAACTTAGAAACCAAATGGATTGCTAAAGCAAGAAATCCCATTCATCTGCACCCAGCATAGAAATACAGCAGGCTGCTGAAGTTGGAGTGGAGTTGTTGTTGTTCAGTCATTCAGTCGTGTCCGACTCTTCGTGACCCCATGGACCACAGCACGCCAGGCACCCCTATCATCCACTGCCTCCTGCAGTTTGGCCAAACTCATGCCAGTCGCTTTGAGAACACTGTCCAACCATCTCATCCTCTGTTGTCCCCTTCTCCTTGTGCCCTCAATCTTTCCCAACATCAGGGTCTTTTCCAGGGAGTCTTCTCTTCTCATGAGGTGGCCAAAGTACTGGAGCCTCAACTTCAGGACCTGTCCTTCCAGTGAGCACTCAGGGCTGATTTCTTTAAGGATGGATAAGTTTGATCTTTTTGCAGTCCATGGGACACTCAAGATTCTCCTCCAGCACCATAATTCAAAAGCATCAATTCTTCGGCGATCAGCCTTCTTTATGGTCCAGCTCTCACTTCCATACATTACTACTGGGAAAACCATAGCTTTAACTATACGGACCTTTGTCGGCAAGGTGATGTCTCTGCTTTTTAAGATGCTGTCTAGGTTTGTCATTGCTTTCCTCCCAAGAAGCAGGCGTCTTCTAATTTCGTGACTGCTGTCACCATCTGCAGTGATCATGGAGCCCAAGAAAGTAAAATCTCTCACTGCCTCCATTTCTTCCCCTTCTATTTGGCAGGAGGTGATGGGACCAGTGGCCATGATCTTAGTTTTTTTGATGTTGAGCTTCAGACCATATTTTGCGCTCTCCTCTTTCACCCTCATTAAAAGGTTCTTTAATTCCTCCTCACTTTCTGCCATCAAGGTTGTGTCATCAGCATATATGAGGTTGTTGATATTTCTTTCAGCAATCTTAATTCCGGTTTGGGATTCATCCAGTCCAGCCTTTCGCATGATGAATTCTGCATATAAGTTAAATAAGCAGGGAGACATATACAGCCTTGCAGTACTCCTTTCCCAATTTTGAACCAATCAGTTGTTCCATATCCAGTTCTAACTGTAGCTTCTTGTCCCACATAGAGATTTCTCAGGAGACAAATGAGGTGATCCGGAACTCCCATTTCTTTAAGAACTTGCCATAGTTCGCTGTGGTCAACACAGTCAAATGCTTTTGCATAGTCAATGAAGCAGAAGTAGATGTCTTTCTGGAACTCTCTAGCTTTCTCCATAATCCAGCGCATGTTTGCAATTTGGTCTCTGGTTCCTCTGCCCCTTCGAAATCCAGCTTGCTGGAATATCATCACTTCCACTGGCCTTGTTATTAGCAATGCTTTCTAAGGCCCATTTGACTTCACTCTCCAGGATGTCTGGCTCAAGGTCAGCAACCACACTACCTAGGGTGTACGAGACCTCCTTATCTTCCTGGTATAATTCCTCTGTGTATTCTCGCCACCTCTTCTTGATGTCTTCTGCTTCTGTTAGGTCCTTCCCACTTTTATCCTTTATTATGGTAATCTTTGGACGAAATGTTCCTTTCATATCTCCAATTTTATTGAACAGATCTCTGGTTTTTCCCATTCTGTTGTTTTCCTCTATTTCTTTGCACTGCTCATTTAAGAAGGCCCTCTTGTCTTGCAGTGGAGTAGGAGCTCTATTCCCGCTTCTGCCAACCCCAGCAGGCTAGAACTTTAACAAAAAGCTATTAACAAAAAGCTATTAACTTTTGTAGGATCATTTACAATGCTGTCAAGGGGCAATGATTTCTTTATTGTTTTATGAATTAAATCCCACCCACCTTTCTGCCAAACAGCCAGTATGGTGTAGTCAGTTAGTGTGTCAGATGAGAACCTGGGAAGATCAGGGTTCAAATGCCCACTAAGCCATGAGGAACCCACCTTGGGCTAGTTGCAACCTCTCAACCTAACCCACCTCACAGGGTTGCTGTGAATACCGGTAAATGTTGGGAAGGGTAAAACCATGAACCCCACCTTTAGTGCCTTAAAAGAAACGTGGGGCATATATGTAATAAATTAAGTATATATAATGGTGAATACTGGTAGAATATTGGGAGAGGGGGGTTGAACTTGGGTCTCCTCAATCCTAGCCAGTCACTCTGTTACACCACACTAGCTCACAAGATGATTTGGACCATGGGCCTTAAATTCCTCATGGCTGTTTCTAGTTAATTATTGTGACAGAGGATCCTTCCCCTTGGATTCTCAGTAACGTCCTCCATTGTCTTGCCCAAAGAACATAGTGATAGCAGAAACCTCAACAGATGAAAGGGAATGCTTGAAAAATCACATGGAACTGCTTTTTAGAGGGATTCTACCATTTGGGCTTCCCTTACCCATTTCAGATCAGAGGACTGGGACCTGCTTCCTACATTCCCCCTGAGGATTCAATGGGCTGTGCGATTTTTTATTTTATTTTTCATTTATCCCAAACGGGTGCATGGTATTTGCTTGCATTGTGCTCCAGAACAGCTGCAGCTTTGAACTGAAGAGGTGTCTGTATTTCATGTACGAGCAAAGTAATCCCCTACATTGTGCACATATCAGCATGGCAGCTTTAGAAAGTATTGTGGTGAAATACTGCTTCATAAATTAGATTGTGAACTACTTCTGTCCATAACGTGCTTCCAGCATGGCTCCCAAAACTGAAAAGCCATGACTGTGCTTTGTAGAAACAATGAAATAAGATGGCTATGGGTTTTTGTTTTGTTTTTTTAAAAAAAGTTTTATTTCGTATGTAAATTTGTAAGCACAATTAACGTTAAAAGATGCAAATAAAAAGGAAGTCTAAGGGCTCATCCACACTTACCTTTTGTCCCGTTCTTTCTTGGCAAAGGTCCATGTCTGAGCGTGCTTTTTCTGTCCTACCACTTTCCCCAGGAAAACCCACTCTTTAATGTGGAATCAGAACAAAAGCAATTCAGGTTTTCTGCAGATTTCTGTGTGCTCTGATTCAGCAGTAAAGAGTGGGCAAAAAAACCCTGTTCGGACACAGAGCTTTAAAGTGTGCCTAGAAATGCAGCACAAGAAGTCTGGATGACCCCTAACTGAAAGATTCCCATGTTTCTGGAATGTTTCCTAGAAATTATCCTGGAAAATATATTGGCCACAGTCCATTCAAGGTAAGCTCATTTAAGTGCCATTGGTTTAAATAGGATAGGAATATGCTTAAACCTCTCCAGTGGGATTCAATGGGATTTAAATGCATTTAAAAGCCAAACTATACAAGACAACAGAGATTGCTTCAAAGTTTGGCACGTAGAGGTTTATGTACACATTAACTCTTTTGTAATCAGGCAAATAAAAGTTTTGGAATATTGGGGTATTGGTATGGTAAATAATGCAGGGGGCAAGGGTGAATCCTATCCCCACTCCAATGCCATGGTCCTAGTCCAGATCATCACTACTTGGCAAAAAGTAAAGAGAAACGAGAGCCAATCCTGGAATTCCATTGTCTCATCTAGTTTGACCCTTAGCTTGGCAATATCATGTTCACTTCAAAGAAGCATGGTGCTTTTTGTTTTAGTTTGTATAGCCAATATAAAGGGCTGCAGATGGTTTGGATGTTGACCATTGCTACCCATTTTGGTAGGATGGCCAGATTTCATATAAAAAGCCAAAAAGAATAACTCATGTAATGTTTTCATTTTTAACATCGTGACAACACAGTTGGTACAGCTATTCAATCCACCCACAGGTTTGTAAGTCTCTCTCTAGAAACAGGGGTAAAAAGGTGTATCATCTGCTGGTTAATGTACTACCCTTCCAAGATAGCCAGAATACTGAACTTCAGCACACACACACACACATAGATCAACACATGCACACACAGGGGAAGCCTGAAACTGCATTTTTAAAAATATGATAAAAAGATAGGACATAAAATGTAATTTTTAATAGCGACTAGCATCCTGGCACAGAGAACAAGGCTAGGCAAGGGCATGGGATTGAATGTTGGGCTGTGTTGGTTGTTTCCTCTTAGGACTGAGAGGAGGGGTTACTTCTAGTTACAGCCAGGACCATGTGCCAGATGCCTTGTGGTGCTCCAGGTGTTGCTGAACTGCAACTTCCATCTTCGCTGATCAATGGTCATGCTGGCTAGAGCTGATGGGATTTGGAATCCAACAACATCTGGAGAGCTACTGGTTCCCCACCCCAGATTTATCTTAAGTGAGTAAAACCCAGCATTGATACCACTTTGATATGTTGGATAGCATCACTGTGTTACTGAACTGAACTCAAAATTATGTAGAATCAATGTGATGGATAATTCCCCCAAGTACATCCCTAAAACTATCTGGGGCAGTCTTTATGACAATTTCCCTTGGAAATAAAGATTCTGGTACATGAATGTAAATGTTTATTTTTAAAATTGGAATTGGGACTAACAGACTGTCGTCTATTAAAATATGTGTTTACAATAAAAAGAAAACCAATGCATAAACCACAGAACAGCATCAATGACAAGAGATATAGTCCAAAATAAAAGCAAACCATCAGATGTCAAAAAGCTAAAGAACTACATAACTTTTAGAAGACATCTGAAGGCAGCGCTGTATCAGAAAGCTTTTAATGTTTGATGTTTTGCTATGTTTTTATATGTACTGTAAGCCACCTAGAAAAAAAAGGTTTAAAATTGGGGCTCATCTTATACATGGGTAGTGCTGAGGGGTGTTTTCTTAATTTGGAGCCTCCAAAAATAGGGGGCATCTTATATATGGGGGCGTCCTATACACAGAAAAATATGGTATTATTATTATTATTATTATTATTATTATTATTATTATTAGCAGCAGCAGCAGCAGCAGCAAACACAGATTACCCATTAAAAGCCTCAGAGAATAAAAAATGGTTAGGATGAGAGATTTTAAAACAATATTTTACTTTCAAATTTTACATGCTATTGTTAAAATGTGAGTCATAAACCTGTGCCGATTACTGCAAATCACCCAGAGATCTGTCAGTAGATCCCAATCTATAGTCTGCTGACTGCTGATGGAATTAATAAAAGTGTTGATGCCTCCCAAACCCGACTGGGGCTTCCCTCTCTTCAGTTCCCACTTATATAGCCTCCAAACGGAGAGGCACCAGCGTGCATTTCTGCATAGGATGGAATTCTTAAATGTTGGACAGGTTCAAAAATAAAAGAAAATGTGGGGGGAGGGGGATAGCCCCACATAAATGGATGATCCTACCCTGGAGTAAACCACGAGTGGATTGTAGTTTCAAAGAGGATTAAGATAACAGAATAAAAATCCATATGTAGCCAGCATTCATTTCTTGATCTCAAGAAATTTTTTGGAAGCAAATGAGCATCAGCCATCCCTGGCTTTTCTCCAGATTTTTGAGAAAGGCAATGCTATGTTTACTAGATGAGTTATCTTCACAGTGAGTGTAATTCAGACAGGCACACAGCAGGAGAAAAACTCTGAACCCGAGCTATACCCTCGGGGATCACTGGGTTCCTGTTCAGGAGGGACAAGGGCACGACAGACTTTATTTTAAGAATGTGATACAGAATGAAAGTTAGCCGCCAAAGCTTTTCACTCACCGATAGGGAGATGGCAGCTAAGCACCTTAAAGGCCTGTCTGGACAGTGTAATTAAGGCCCCTGTTGCAGACACTTGCGGCAAGGGCTACTGATTGTTCTGAGGAACCGCAGTTATTCTAAGGTCTTCTTTCTCAAGAGCTATTTTGAATAGCAGCACGTGTCAGATTCCATGAGGGCAGTCGGGTGTCGTTCATGCAAAACATACAGTTGTTGTAGATTATCATGCATGCAATGCCACACCATGACTTAATGGGACTTGAGCAGCTCCAGGCTCCAGGCAGGGTGAACCATGATTCCTCCTCCTTCTCTTTCTGAACTCAAGCACACACACCCAAATAAGCAACTTCATTGGATAGCCACTGCCCAACTTTGACTACACTTGTTTTCAAAGAGATACAGAGGATCTACAGTCCTCGATGGGACAGATGAACAAACTCTAGAAAGGATCCCGATACCTCCACAACTTATAGCCAATTGAGGCCTATACATTTGAAGCTGAATTTAAAAAATCACTCAGTGTGGTGTTAAGCCAGGGATGGGGCATCTTTCTAAAATATTTGTGATGTTGAACAGGAGTTCTCTTGCCTAATTGCAGATGTGAAGCAGCTGGTTGTGCTAGGCATTTGGTAAGAGAAATGCTCTCACACATCCTCAAAGGAACACTTTTTGTTCTATTTAGAATATTTTTATTTTTTTATATGGCTCATCTTTTTACTACATCTGGATCTCGAAGCAGCTTCCAAAAAGCATACAATATATAAAATTTAAAACATCAGTAAAGAAAGCAAAGCTGTTCTCAAAGTGCAGGCAGGTTCAAGTGTTTACAAGGTATGCCTTTGTTCCAGGGACTTACCGGGTATTCTGTAGATATTAAAGGTGCATATCTTCTTTGGTCTACATACTGCAGACTTTGGTGATTATACTACATTTCCCCTGAAACACAACTGAACGAATTGATTGGCATCCTGTGCAGCAAACAGGGAAAGATCATTAATTTAACAAGCCATATTTTTAGTGCCATTGTCAGTAATCAGTAGCCGCCAAATGTATAAATATTAGATTAGTGAATGGCTTGCATTAACATAACCTTCATATTATTGTTGTTATTCTTGTTGAATTTATATCCTACCCTTTCTTCCAAAGGAGCCCAGGGCAGCAATGTAACTAAGTCGTGTAACAATACTACAAATCTACCGCTGTATATATTTAAAGTTTTCCAAAAGGCAGCTTGTTTGTATATCTTTGAGAGAAGGGGGGTATTCAAATTATTAACACTGTAAACAATAATGGTAAAAAGTGAACTCAGAAACTCTTCACATGTATGCAGTTGTTTTTTTCCCTTCTGACCGCAGTTTACAATTCACCGCCACCCAACATGTATCTGCACACCTGCAGCTTAGCATAACACTTCATGTGTCTGATGAAGTGGACTGTAGTCCAGAAAAGCTTATGCTTTTGCTGCAAGATACTAACATGGCTTCACCTCTGGAAATTATAAGACATGTTTTTTATTCTGTAATCCAGTTCTGGAACTGGAAAAGTCCATGTCGTGGGAACTGAAGCACTTTCCTCTCTCAAAAATGATGCATATAGATGAAGCTTGGAGACAGGCAAACGGTGCTGTTCCAAAATATACAGTCTAAACTGACATCTTCATGCCCCACCATGCTAAGACTACTCTGGAATTTGGCAATGGCCACTTAGTGTTGTCAGTCTTCAGAAATGGGAAAGGAACAGGACTGCCAAATGTGTGCAGCACAAAATAAAAACCAATGACTGCCCCCAAAATTCATGAACCCAGTTTTTTTAACCATTTTTAAAAAATGCTTATTATTTGTGTTCTTCTAATGTGCTTCTCATTTCATTAAACTTCTAAGATATACTGTACATACACAAACCATTAATCCAAAAGGTGAATCTGTTGGCTCAAACTGTAGATGCCAGCAATTGCTTTTTTCAATCATATAGTCTCATGGCTCACTCCATTATATAAATGACAAAACCGAGGTATAGAAGAGTCTCAAGTTCATTATTCAATCAAAAAGCTATTTGCCTACACAGAGATAATCTTTGTTGTGTGTGTTGGGTGGTATACACTCTCAAGCATAATGGCAAGTTAAATTTTGCTATAGCAATGATAGTTTATAATTTAGAGATATTCCCGTAAGAAGTTGGTAATTTGACATCTTGCTCCAAGATCACATAATCCAAAATTCCAACAGCCTATAAACTGCTGCAGAAGTTTGTCTTAGAGGCACTGAATAATAGAGTTGTTTCAAGCCATTTGCCATTCCTTGAGCCTTCCTGTGGGTACAGAATCACTACAGCTGCAAATACACATGATGGGAAGTTGATGTATATTCTGGGCTATTAAGCCATCTCCTGCTTCAAGCAGTATGAGTGTTAAATGTTTCAGATGAATCATTCAAGGTGCAGGACAAAGATACATTCCATATAATTCACATTGATGTTCCACATTCTTGGACCAAGATAGCCATCAACTGATGGCTATTTTCTAGTCTATGCTTTCTATGTGAAAATTTTGTACCATGCAATGTGTCCATTGGAAAATATCCTGGTAGCTCTAATCCAGAGGATCAGAAAGCCTGTTTCAGTACTTCCAGGGTCTACAGTCCTCAGTCCAGCTGTATATGTAGATAGGCATCTGGATAGCCATTGTGAGAACAGGATGCTGGACTAGATGGGCCTTGGTCTGATCCAGCAGGGCTCTTTTTGTGTCCTTAACTGAGAGAACGTAATGCAAAACGATAAGAAAGTGCAGCTAGATTGTGGGGGATGGGAAAGGATGACATTAGGCATTTATAAATAACTTACTGATCCATCCCACTGGTCCTTTCGAAGTGGTTCCAATGTCACTACTCCAGTAATGCAGACAATACTTGAGCATTGTTTTATTCTCAGTTACTAAGAAATGGACAGCAGCAGCTGCCTTTCTATTTTTAGCAAGCCAGAACACCCTTCAATTGTTGTTCCATACTTCAAACAATAGATGCATCCATTATGGGCTTTAGCTTTGCTGGCTGTACCTTAGGCATTTCAGATTGAAACAAAGCCTAGAAACAATAGAGTTTGTTTGTTTGTTTTTAAATGCCCTTCCTCAAGCTGGCAGTTATATGAAGGAGATTGTAGTTGTTTTTCTTTTGCATTTCAAACCAAATAAAGATCCATAACACTATGGCATGGCGTAGGATTGATATGAAACCTCTTCCTCAAAATTAGCACAATTGTTTTTTCTTTATTTAGCTGCTACTAAGCATGATATCATCGTCTCAGATGATATGGCCATTTTTAATGCATTTCAGAACAAAGCCCTATTAGTTACAGTCAACATTAATGGACTGTCTACCTTAGGAGTTAAGCATAGCACAGTTTTAGGATGAAGTCATTTCAAGCAGTAGCTAATCTGCAGCATGTAAGTTGTGTTTGAACTTTGCATGGCCCCAGTTATACTTCATAGAAAAGTAGCTGGTGTTTTCTCTAAAACCCCAGAGACGGAAAAACAGACATTTTTATGACTTGCAGTGGAACATGTGTACCAACTCCAATGCAAACACCGATGGTTGGAAATGATATGACAGTTCAGTATGTTTGACCTTAGTCTGAGATGGCTCATTCACACATGCACATTCACTTTGGTACTGCAGCCATTAGGCAATGAACATGTTGTTGTTGTCTCATACAGGTACCTAAATGTTTTGCCCTGTGAGGCAAATAGCAGTTCAGGTATTCAGATTGGGAAAATGGTATGAGAAAAGAGAGTTATCTGCTACCCTTCTCCCTGTGCCATAGCACCAATACAAATCACTTTCTCATTCACTCACACACCCACACAGAGCTATATCTACCCCTTTAGAAAAACTCTAATCATGGATCTCCCATCTTGCTTAGTTGTATCTTGAGCATCATTGTTAACTGAGCTGGTTTGTCCTTGATACAGTGGTACCTCGGGTTACATACGCTTCAGGTTACATACTCTGCTAACCTAGAAATAATGCTTCAGGTTAAGAACTTTGCTTCAGGATAAGAACAGAAATCGTGCTCTGGCAGCGCAGCAGCAGAGGCAGGTCCCATTAGCTAAAGTGGTGCTTCAGGTTAAGAACAGTTTCAGGTTAAGAACGGACCTCCGGAATGAATTAAGTACGTAACCAGAGGTACCACTGTACTTTCTTCATGCTGACTTTAATTGGTGTTCAACTAAGCTTTACTTAGAGCAGACACACTGAAATTAATGAACATGACTAAGTTAAGCCCCTCAATTTCAGTGGGTCTGCTCCGGGTAAAATTTAGTTGACTATAACCCTAATCCAGGCCTCTCTACCACAAAAGGTGACTGCATGCCAGGCAAGCAACTTTTTCAACTACAAGCAAGTTTGCATGTGTAGCTAGGTTCATTTATTTGAATCTTTGTTGCTTATGTAACTGTGTGTTTGTACCATTTCTGTGCATTTTGCATAATTCTGAGATTAAAATCCTATGCATGTATACTTAAATATGCAATTTGGGCCCAAGGCAGTGAGAATAGGGAGTAAGGCATGTGGGGGAGACGATCTATGAAGACAGCAGATTAGGAATGAGGTATGGGAAGAAAATAAAACATTTAAGGCTCAATGCTGTTTAAATATATGGATGGATTAGTCTAATTTAAATAGTATGTATTTTATCTCAATATGCACATTTCCAGATGTACTGTATCCTAAAAATACTACTTTTAATGCACTTTGGTAGTGTTTTTGAGCTAAGGACCGCATAGCAAAATTCAGAGAAGTGTGAAATCTGCAGGATAATTATATTTCAACACATCTGAGAGGTATAAATTAGCTTGGCTTGCTTAAAAATGCAGAACAAATAGAATTCTCTTCTGTCCCTATTGAAACATGGGATTTACCTCTACTTTGACATTACCTAAGAGGAGATGGTATGCTTCAATAATAGGGCAAACCTGGGAACCGGCACCATACAGGCTGGTTCTCTCCCCACTGCACTGTTATTCTCTCAAAGCAGGAACCAGCAGTTAAGAAGTAAAGCTCAGCATAAAATGCCTGTCAGGTACAGAAAACAGCACGGTCTAAAATATTCTTTTCTCTTGCTTTTATTCCAATTCTTTCTCTCAAGACTGGGTCTATACATGTAACCTAAAGAAATAGGAATGAGGTAGTAGAATGTTATACTGGTGGAACAAAGAGTATCACTTGAGACTATAGATGAGCGATGCCACTTTTGAATCCCTTCCATAAAGAGCTCCCTGAAAATAGAAATCTAGCTAGACATAAACATTCTAGCCCATCACTTTGCCCGTTAAGTTGGTTTTCTATTTGCAGGTCTTCTAACATAGGGAAAACACAGAAGCTTTTGTATATGGCCCATTATACCACTTTATTCTGCTGTGTGTGTTGGATCAGGTTGAGGGAGGGGAAGAGAAGGCTGTTTTTATTAGTTAAATATTGGGCAGCTGACATTAAAGGAGAGAAATGGCTCATATCATTGGGTCCATCTAGGTCAGTACCTCCTACACTGGTGATGTTCCCAGCCCAACCTGAAGATGTTCTGTCACTAAAGAATGGCCATTCCTATATGTTCCCTAACTGTTGCATGTGCATGGGACAGAGTTCATAGTATTACATTGTTCTATGATGATTAATGCAGACTGTGCCGCAACTATTCATCCCTCCCCTTTCATTGCTGACAATGTATTGAGTTTCAATTGTTTGAGCATTGGAAAGGCCTTGAAAGGGAATGCTGCACCTAATGCTATAACGCCTGACAGACACAGGAGAGGTTAACAAGCATAATACACTTTTCTTTAAACTTGGAAGAGTGCTATTTTTAGCAAAGATAATGTCACAGTTGCTCTTGTTCATCTCTTGTAGTGTATACATGCTAAATGCTTACCATGTCTGCCATTAAAAAAGAAAACCACCCCTGTATAACCTTTACTGAGCTGCATCTTAAACCTATCATGGTGTCATAGAGATGAGAATGGGAATAATTAATGAACCCTTCCAACAGGATTATAATATAAAAGAACTCCACATTAAGCGTCTTAACAATGAGGTGGTGCTCCAGAATCCTGCTAGGAAACTACAATAAGGAAGCAGTTGGAGGGAACGATTCCTGCTTTTAGTTTTCTCTACACAAATGCACAGAGTATGGGAAACAAGCAAGACGAATTGGAGCTTTTAGTATAGGATGGCAAATATTACCTGGTAGGCATTACTGAAACATGGTGGGATGAGGTTCACGACTGGAATATAGGAATTGAGAGGTATACCCTGTTCAAAATGAATAGACCAAAAAAGGAAGGGAAGAGAGCATTATATGTAAATGACGTGTACATCTGTGAAGAGATCCATGACCTGGAGCATGGAAGGCAAATTGAGAGTATTGCAACTATTCAAAAGAGAAACAACAGTTATATTACTGTGGGTGTCTGCTATAGATCACCAAGCCATTCTGAAAAGTGGGAAGGCATCTAAAAAAACTGGTGTGGCTGCATAAGGAGCTGCCAGATGAGCTAAGGCCATGTATAAGAAATACAAGAAAGGGAAAATCACAAAGAAGTTATATATACAAGTAGCCAACTGTTGCAGAGTGAATGTCAGGTTGGCCAAAATTCAGAATGAGCTCAAGCTGGCAAGAGAAGTTGAAATTAATTTTAAAAAGGCTTTCTTTAATGGAAATTATTAACCTGAGTTCTTCAGACTGGAAAAAGAACAGTTATCTCCAAAGACTGTGTTTGGATTACATTGAGAACATAGAGGCTCAGTCTAGATAAACTGCACAATCTATCTGTGTTTTTTCAGAAGTACCGGGTTATTGTAAGAAATTGTTTCAAGGTTAATTTCAGTGGAAGGAGAGGACCTCCTTCCCAGTGCCACGGAAGGCCTCTGCAGGCACATTTGTGCCTGTGGGCATCATGTTGGTGAAGCCTGACGTAGAGATTGCCTTTCTTTTTGTTCCTACACTACACTGGGATATTTTGTTTCAACTACGGCAGACCAACACAGCTACCTACCTGTAACTACACTAGGATATGGTATCAGGTACCCTTGAGTGCTTGTTTCTTTCATACAGCACTACCAAAAGGGGACTTTTTACACCAGTCTTCCCCACTTCCTAAATAGCCTTACCCTTTTTAACCCATCTAGAATAAGTTTTACAAGCCAGTGGTAGGCATCCTGTTGTGTTCTTCAAGTTGCTGGTTATCTTGGCACACTCAGTGATATCGTTGTCTGTTCTGCTCACTCCTAGAGGTGCATATCAGAGGTCTTCATGTTAACTTAGTGAGGATATAGCCAAATCTATACATAGCCTCTCAACCAATTTACAGCTTCCATGAAGATGATATGGATTAGGGATGATTATTTGCACAGAGGAACTATCTGGAACTAGTATCACCCATTAGTAAAACAAGTCATTAGGACTGAAGGACAGGGCCAACAGTTGAGCTGTTCTCATTAAATAAAAACTTTTTCTCCCAGTTAGAATTGTTATACTAGAGACTATCTTCAGTGGGTGGCCTTTACTTGTAGTTAACATCCTACAGTATATTTAGGTTTATCAAGGGATAGATTAAAAAAAATTATTAATCTGCAAACACCTTCTATTATTATTAAACAAATACTTGGTGTAAGTAAAAGCCTACAGACAACGATTCACATTGTACCCATGGTCTGGGAACAGTATTTTTTCAGAATGTTTTTGATATGACAGAGACACTTCTGCCCATGGTTTGCACTGCACACTGATTCCACTCCTGACACTAAATAGTATTCTAGCGTTTCAAAAATCTTTTCAAAATGCTTGATCATAGACAACAGAGATGCAAAATAAATAAGCCTGTCCCATGGAAACAAAACCTCCATCATAATATCACCTCCAACTTTCTTAAAAGCTGTCTGCTTCCATCCATAATTAATTGTCAGATACTGCTGAGCTGCTCCGTCAAGGTGGAACAGGCTTGTATCAGCCTGGTATGTATCCTGGAAGAGATGCATAGGTAAAAAGACTGTATTAAATATGCATCAGGCATTGGGGCCTGAATTGTTTTTAGTTATCTATCTTGAGATGTTTAGCATCTTTTTTGGACTCAAATCCTCCCCAAATCATACGTGAAAAGTGATTGGGAACAACTTTTTAAGGCAAGACTCAGGCATAGGAAACCATCAGATTAGAAATGTGATACTACTGTAAAAGCTTGTCTCTGATTTTATATATATTGTTTTAAAAAACAGGGTTGTCACTCAACTAAATAAATCTGTTGATTAAACACATTTTGATTAATTTTCATATGAATTTTAATGTCTGAAGCAAAAGGTATCTTTGTTTTTGGATGACACATCGGTGCATCAAAGTAGGCAAATATGTGACAGGAATACCTTTACTAAGAAGGCGCTTGTCACTTAGATTAAGAATAATTAACATATTTTTAGAAAATTTGCTCCTCAAAGAATTGGGTACACCTTTTAAACTGATCAAAGTTTTAAAATGATCAATTAATTGAGTGACTGATAAAGTATTATGGCTCTACAACTATCCCATCTCATTTAATTAATCCCGCCAACATCAGCCCACCTATTTAAGTGACACTTTCAACCGGTAAGTGTTCCTTGTTATGTTATGTACTGAACAGAGACACAAGAGGCACTAACCACCTGAGACATGAGGCAGCTTTAAAAAAAATATCTATCTATCACCACAACAAGCATTTGGCAAATAAAATGTCTAAACCTTGCTAAAAGTGTGTGGTCTCAGAAAACATATTAGTCCCTTCCGATGACATAGAATATTTTTACAATGGTGCTAATTCTGCTTTTTGTTTTAATTAGTTTTTATTAAGGTTTTTGTGTTACAAAGCAAACAGATAAACAGGGAGCAGTACATCTATTGTTTCCATTTTCAATTCAGTCTTTTTCACAGTTTGTTTAAGTTTGGTGAGTGACAATTTTGCCTTCCTCAGTTATCTTTTCCCTCTTCCAGCAGATCTTATCCAGAACAGCTTATTATTATTATTATTATTATTATTATTATTATTATTATTATACAAAATATACATAAAACTTAACACACAATACACAAACATAGCAGATAATAATCTTGATTAATAAAAGTATTATCATTGGACACTATCTACTTTACATTTCAGTTTTGATAAAGATTAATGAGCCATCTTACATACATATATTGATTTGATATCTTAGCAAACAGGTTATAACAAAGTAAATGCTTTATATCTGATGTATTTTTTAAAAAAATTAAAAGGTGCAAAAACACCACAATCTTCTGACATGAATTCCATTCCAGTGTTAATAAAATATATAAGCGACTATTTTCTGATCAGGATATCTTTTTCAGTAGAATGACAAATAAAAATTACAAGAATGTATCTTTTGAATGAACTCCTAGGTGTAAAAAATAGCTGTCTGGATCCATTTCACAAAAGGAACAGGCATTTCCATGGGTGGCACTACCAAAGTGGCATGTAGTTTCAGAAGATATACTTCAAATGCTGGTAATACTGTGCAGGATCAGTGCTCCAGCACAAATTTATATTCCAGTCTCACTCACTGACATGAATGAAATGAGAGTAATTATATTTCATTTTGTTGCCAATTTACTGTCTCTTCTCTGGGCTACTAAATTACACGCAAGGTATCTTAGTGATTACTATACCACAGTAGGCAATCCTACTACAATTATAGGACAGTTGTAGCAATTGTCAAATACCAGTAACTGTGCTATTAAAAAGCCCTGACCATGACTGGAAAAGGGATAGGGGAGAAATCAACTATAGATATGTTTTGCTCTGTATTTCAATCTAACCACACAAGTTCAGTTTTGCCCAAGACAAATTCACCAGAGGCAGACTTTTGCTCTGATCTTTTGTATAGACTCTATTCTGTTCCCTTCCAGGATGGTAACATCCACTGCTGCATCTGCTGCTGACTTTTGTTATCAACCTCAGCCACATTAAGAAAAGCAGTTACCGTATTTTTCGGTCCATAAGGCGCTCCGGACCACAAGACGCACTTGTTTTTTAAAGGGGAAAAACCAGGGAAAAATATTTTCCTGGTTTTCCTCCTCTAAAAAACACGGAGGGGAGCGCTGGAGGGGAAGCCCCTCCTCCCTTCCCAGCGGCTCATCCCTGCTTCCTTAAAGGGACATGGGGACGAGGGGAGAAGGTTTCTCCCCTCCTCCGCATGTCCCTTTAAAGCAACAGGGGATAAGCCTGCTTTTGGCGTCGGGGCGCAGGGTGGTGGAGAAAGCAGCAGCATCCCCGCTGTTTCCTCCACCATCCCATGCCTTGCACCGATCCCAAAAGCCTGCTTTTGGGATTGGCGGGCAGCGCGTGGGGTGGTGGAGGAAATCCTCTACCAAACTCCCTGCCGCCCACCGATCCCAAAAGCAGCCATCGCAGCTGCCTCCCCCACCTCCCGCCGAATACAGCGGGGGATGGGGGGAGGCAGCAGAGATGTTGGTGGTTCGTGCCAGCAGCTCCGTTCACGGAGCTGCTGGCACGATCCACCAACATCCCCTTTGCTCCCCGCCGCCTCCCCCCATCCCCCGTCGCGTTCGGCAGGACGTGGGGGGAGGCGGCGGAGGTGTTGGTGGATCGTGCTAGCAGCTCCGTGAACGGAGCTGCTGGCACGATCCACCAACATCCCCTTCGCTTCCCGCCGCCTCCCCCCATCCCCCGTCGCGTTCGGCGGGAGGTCGGGGGAAGCAGCGGAGATGTTGCTGGATCGTGCTAGCAGCTCCGCTCGCCGAAAGAAGCTTCTTTCGGTGAACGGAGGTGCTGGCATGATCCAGCAACATCGCTGCTGCCTCCCCCCACCTCCCGCCGAACGCGGCAGGGGATGTGGGGAGGCAGTGGGAGCGAAGCCTTCGCTCCATAAGGCGCACAGCGATTTTCCCTTCCATTTTAGGAGGGAAAAAGTGCGTCTTATGGAGCGTAAAATACGGTAGCTCAATTACTGAAAGGCTTCCTTCATAAGCAAATAGGAATATTACAACATCAATTCAGTCTCCACACCAACTGGAGACAAAACCATGGCTACAATTCCATTTTAGAGCATAGAGTCAATAGGCAACACTCAGAGAAGCGACATCCCACTCAACTGCTTATCACTTATTGACCTTTCATCCTGCCTCTTACCATGACTATTAAAGGCTAAAATATAGCTAAAGGCCTGAGAAAGAATGCAGTCATCTACAGATCTGTACTCTTTTAAAGTGGCAGCAGCATATACTTTAGCTGTCAGCATGACAGAAGCATGATTGCTGTTTTATGGATAAGCAAAGTAATGGATGAAGGAAGGATCCCAGAATCATGGCGTGTAGCACATATAACAATAATACCTATGTATGATAAAAAGAAAGAGAATATAAATAACTACAGGCCAATATCATTACTTAATAATGATTACAAGATATATGTGGCTATATTGGCGCAGAGATTAAAAACAGTGCTGAATGAAATTATAAGCCAGGAACAGACAGGATTTTTGCAGGGGAGAAGGATGAACAATAATGTGAGATTAGTGACTGACGCTATTGAGTATTTGGACTAGGATCCAGGGAAGAAGGCCACATTTGTTTTCATTGAGACTGAGAAGGCCTTCAATAACGTATCCTGGAGGTTCCTTGAGCAGACAATTGAAAGAATGGGAATGGGATCAAGAATATAAACTGATGTAAGAGCGATTTATCAAGAACAAAAGGCAAATTTAATCATTAATGGGCGTGGCTGAATATTTTCAAATAGGAAAAGGGACAAGACAAGGGTGCCCTCTATCCCCCTTGTTATTTATATTAATACAGAAAATATTAAATCAGGTTATCAGGACAGAAAAGAAAATCAGAGGGATTACATTGGGAGAAGCCGCATATAAGATAAGGACGTTTGCTGATGATATGATAGTAATGATGGAGGAACCAATAGAAAGTATAGATATGTTATTGAAAAGAATGGATGAATTTGGTAAGGTGTCTGGGTTTAAAATAAATAAACAAAAAACTAAAATAATGGTTTAAGAATATGGATGAGCAGGGCAAAAAGAAATTGGAGTATGAATTGGGATTACAAATCGTACAAAAAGTAAATTATTTAGGAATAAATTTGACAATGAAGAATATAAACCTGTTCGAAGACAACTATAATAAGATCTGGAAAGAAATTAAAAATCCATTAGAAATTGGGCAAAGGCTAAAATTATCATTATGGGGACGAATCTCTGCAATTAAAATGAACATCCTGCCAAAGTTAACGTTTTTATTCCAAATGCTACCTATAATAGGAAAAGTGGATTGCTTTGAGAAATGGAGAAGAGATATTTCTAGATTTTAATGGCAAAGGAAGGAGCCACAGATAAAATTCAAATTATTAACAGACAGGACCCAAAGAGGAGGATTCGGACTTCCAGATCTGAGATTTATTACGAAGCAGCTTGCTTCGAATGGATTAAAGATTGGATTACATTAAACAACTCAGAAATCTTAGATCTGGAAGGCTGGAATAACCATTATGGTTGGCACACGTACTTAGTGTATGAAAAAGTGGCTGTGCATAAAGACTTCCTGAACCATATAGTCAGGAAGTCATTATATAAAATATGGATGAAATACAGATGGCTTCTAGAACCAAAGATCCCACAATGGGTTTCACCCATGGAGGTGGTAGCAGTTAGGGGGGGGGGAACACAGAAACAATTTGGCCAACGTACCAGCAATTATTAATTGATAAAGATGGTGGTGTAAGATTAAAACCTTATGAGGAAATTGATAATTATTGTAATAGCTGGTTACAATATTGTCAGATAGCACATATATTTAATCAGGATAAAAAGAAAGGTTTTGAACAAAAAGTTACAAAGTGAATTAATACAACCTAAAAAGAAGACACTTTCCAGGATGTATAATCTTTTGCTTGAGTGGGAATTAAAGGACAAAACAACCAAAGAAGTAATGATAAAATGGGCGAAGGATTTTGGTCATTCAATTCAACTAGAAAGCTGGGAAAGGTTGTGGAAGGTGGACTGGAATTTTACAGCTTGCTATGCGATAAAAGAGAATATGTTGAAGATGTTTTATTGTTGGTATATCACCCCAGAAAAATTGGCTAAGATATACAAAAATCAACAATTTTGGAATGAGGTTTATGAAAAGGTTAAAAAAATATTTAAGATTTCGTTTAGTAAAAAACCAGAGGCCTTTTTGTTAGGCCTATTACCTAACGACATTCCCAAAGAAAAGAAAAATATATTCCTATATGTGACAGTGGCGGCCAGAATATTGATTGCAAAAAACTGGAAAGGGGAGAGAATTCCATCGATATCAGAATAGCAAAACAAGCTCTGAGTTTTTAGAAATGGCAAAATTGACAGCAATTATTATGGGCCACGCAAATCAAAGAATAATTAAAGAATGGGAGGGAATGAGGGCATACATGAAAAAATATGGTTCCGGAATTGTATGAATGTATGAATGAATAGATAATATGTGAAACGTGCAGGGATGAGTAAGATTAGAATAAGAGAATTCTTTATCAAAGGGTAATAACACAATGAGAAGAAATAAAAAAATTGACATCATGCATGGGTGAGGGGGAGTGGGGGTTAAGAGGAAATTTATTATATTGGGTGTAATATTAAGTTTGGATATGTGTTTTAAAAATCACATGCCTCAGCATGGCATTATGGGAGAAGTAAAATCTATGGCATTCTAGGAATGTGTGCCTGGTCCCCTTAAGATGAACTTTTCTCTCTCACCCTCCCTGTCTGTAAGGGTGTAAGTTAATTGTCTCCAGCCTATAAGGAAGAGATGTTATCTTAGTTACAAGGTAGATTTACAATGCAAAGTGATAAGCTTGGTGCAGCTGGGGGTAAGATGTGTATTGGGTTGTAAAGATCAATCAATTCACAACCTAGGAAGTCCACTACATGTCAAGAAGGACCTGGGAAAATTAGGGAGTGTCTTTGATCCCAAGGTCGCTGATTATCAACAACAGTACAGCTGTGCAGATCTCTTGACCATCATGATATACAGTCCTGCCCTCTAGCCATTGGTAACTTTGTAATTAAAGAAAAGAAGTGATTGGTTTCTAATTGGACCTCCACGTGGGGTCTTAAGGATAAAGGTTTCACGGATTCACATGTTATTTGCATTTTGCCAAGGCACTTCACCTGGGGGTGTTGGCCAAAGAGAAACATCTCTTGACTTCATGCTGTGTTTGAATACTGTGCTGTGAGTATATTTAGTTAGCTATATTATGCAACATTTTTATTTTCTGTTTATAACCTTTTTTTAAGAAATGTGCACTCTTTTAAGTTGTCTTGTTTTATAATAAATCCTGGAAAGGGCTTTTGTTTCTTGTCTTGGTGCCTTTGCTTGGGAAAGCTAAAACAGTGCCTGAACTACTCAGACACCCACCTGTTCTGTTGAATTTCTAGTTGGTGATCCAGGGCCGAGTAAGCCTGGTAGAAGAGAGGAATTCTCTTCCCTGGACTCCTGCTCTAAGGGTTGCCCAGATAAGGGAGGTGGTGGCAGCTTCTACCTTTTGACTTGTGTTGCAGAGTAAAAGTAAACTCTCCCCCTTCTTTGCCCAGTTCCTGTCGGTGCTTGGAGGATTGGATAAGATGGGTGGAGAGTAATATCACTACATGTGGTTTGCATTTTCTATTCTAGGATATCAGAGAGAGAGGAGATTCAAGACTTCTTGAATTTCTTCAGTGCAAACACTGCAGAGATTGATGCGCTGCTGAGTGAGAAGTTTAACTGTATCTCAGAAATACTTACGGAGACCTTCATTCCTGAGCTTCAGGATCTGGATATGGACCCTGCAGGAGCTCTAGACAGTAGTTTGGAAAACCTCCTTTTTCAAGATATTTTGGGTTTTGCTAATTGGAGTGATGCCACAGCAGCTACCAGCAACATCAGCTCTATGGCAGGAAACACTGTTGCGATTGATGTGAATGAGCAGGAGGCACCAAGGAGGAATGACTTACAGCTGTTTCAGAACCAAGTGAATCCCATGTTGGGAGAGCCTCCAACTTTCAAGAATGATGGCAGCAGATTTTGTGGCACCCGAGTCCACAATGAAGAAAGATCTAGACGTCTTCTGGACCTCTGGGGTGTAGCGTGAGACCATAGCCTTGTGCTGTGTAGTCTTGGGCTTGGAACCTTTGCCCTTGCCTTTTCCACAGAGTGATGATGCCCGACACTGGTACGATAAGATTGACCAGAAGTGTTGAGTACAATGCCAAGTGGGGGGAGAATGTGGGAATTTTCCAATGTAACTTTGACACTGAAGAGTCTGATGAACAGCAAGATGCAGACCCCACTTCCACTGGAGCAGACAGTGAAAGCAGTGATTCTGAGGCTTCTAAGAGTGCTAAGGCCTCTCTGAGACCCTCTGACAGAGAAACGGAGGAACCACTGTTCACCATTGGCTACTTTTCTCCTAAGAAAGAAGAGGTGAGCGCTGAAGACTTACATCTCATTTGCAGATCTGAAAGGGCCACAAAAGGTAAACCTCCAAAGAGATATGCTGATGTGTTTGCTAAGACAGCCAAAGTTGAAACAGCTGTTGTTAGTAGCTCCAATAAGGTTTTTGAACCTTCAAGCTTCCAAGAGATCCAGGATTTGGACTCAAAGGATGCTGAGCCATGGTTAAATGCCATGAAGGCTGATTCCTTAGAAAGGAACAAGACCTGGGAGCTAGTTCCAACAGTTCCAGGCATGAAGCTGCTTGATAGCAAATGGGTCTTCAAAGCGAAGACAAACCAGAATGACAAAGTTGTAAGACACAAAGCCAGATTGGTTCCCAGAGGTTTTTCACAGGTACCAGGAGAAGACTATCATGAGACCTACTCACCCACCGTGAGATATGAAAGCATTAGGCTTACGCTCAAACTTGTTGCAACGTGGCTGGAACAAAGAAACAGAGAACGACGTGGAAACAAAGAAACCGAAAGTAACTCAATTGGGACGTTATACTGTAGAGGACTGTGTAACTTGGTAGTTTGTGGAATAGTAAGAGCACCACCTAGGGGTTGTAGAAATAATTGCAAGGAATTTCTTTTTCTTTCTGTGTATGGTCTAATAGTAGTAAAAGCTGGGGCTCCTTGTGGTGGATAAAGTAATAGCATATTTTAGATCAGCTAAAATGAAAGGAATAAAGGGAAATGCAACTCCAGGAGAGAGGAGAGCTTCAAAACAGGAGGAAGGTAGAGAATGGGATGGTCTCCTTTCAGGGATAAAACAAGAAATTAGACAAAGTGAACAAAATATAGAGAAAAAATGTTAGATTTTTTAAAAAGCAATAGATCAGAAGTTTGAAAAAGTAGTGGGGGAATTGACAGAGCAATTAAAGGACTTATCGGTGAAGTCTGAAACGATTGAGGAATATGTTAAGAGCCCTTAAGGAAATTAAACAATCTAAAAAGGAGACAGAGAAAGTAAAGGAAGAAGTGGTGGACCTAAATAAAGCACAAGATGACATCTTAGATAACTTAGCTCTTTTGGAGTTGAGACAAAAAACAATTGAATTTAAAATTTAGGGGGAGCCCAGAAGAAGTGAATGAAAATGTCAGAGAGAGACTGGTGGTAAAGCTGGCAAAATGGATGGATATGAAACATGAAGAAATAGAGCACTCTATCCAGAATGCTTTCGGAATAAGAGTTAAATCAGTGAAAGCTAAAGCAAAAAAACTACTAGTGGTGTTCAATTCCATGGACATTAGAAGTGAGATTCTAAATTTGAATCATGCACAGAAATTAGTTATTGGAGGAAGAGAAATTATCATCTCTAAAGAAATTCTGACAAGATTTCTTCAGAAAAGAGATTCATATCGCCAGGTGGCGGGAATCTTAGTTAAGAAGAGGAAGAAGAGAAATAGGTGAAAGACAACCCAGAAACTTAGGAAGAGAAATGAAGGAAAATAAAGAAAGACACAGTAACAATTGCTTTTTCTATAACAATTTTAAATTGATTGAGATATAACTCTGAGATTAAAGTCATGGAATGTAAATGGATTAAATAATAAAATTGAGAGAAATAAAGTGGAACATGTTTTGATTAAACAAAATTTGGACGTCATTTGTTTGCAGGAGACACATATCTCAAAAAGACATTAAAGAATATTAATAAATAAAAGACTGGGAATGGATTTTGTGAATGCAGATCAAAGCAAAAAACGAAGAGTGGTAATTTATATCAAGGAAAAATATGAGCCAAAATTAATCTATAAGGATGAGGAAGGAAGAGTAATAATAGTTCAGATGACATAGTTCAACTGAAGGAGCACTTTGACATGAAAGATATTGGTGAGGTAACCAACTACCTCTCTCTGGAGATAGAGACTAAACGGTAATATTTTGGTACACCAGTCACAGAAAATTGCTGATGTCTTAACCAAACTGAACCTGATTGATGCAAACCCTGTAGACACATACATGGCAACAGGTTATCAGGTAGATGGTACTGAAGAAGCATTTTCTGACTCTACACTGTACAGAAGTGTTCTAGGCAAACAAAACTTCATTGCCAGTTGTTGAAGACCTGACATTGCTGTTAGCACTGATTTGCTAAGCAGACACGCCAACAATCCTACTGTTCAGGACTGGAAAGCACTGAAACGCATAGCACACTATTTGAAAGGCACTATGCACTATAGACTGAGATTCACTAATCAAAAGTCTGGAGGTCTTGAAATATTTGCTGATGCAAGTTTTGGAAGTGACACCACAGATAGAAAGAGTACTTATGGAGTTTGCTACATGTACAATCAGAACCTGTTTGACTGGTCGTGCAAGAAATAAACAACAGTGAGCCTAAGTTCTTGTGAAGCTGAACTGAATGTGCTGTCTTATTCACTTGTGGATTGTGAATGGTTGTTACAATTGTGTAAAGACATGAGAATTCCTGTAAAGTGTCCAATACAGGTTTATCAGGACAACAAAGCATGTTTGGCATTGCTAACTTCTGAAAGTTGTAAGCAAAGCACAAAACACTTGCAGTTGAAGTTACAACATGCTAGAGAATGTGTTCAGAAAGGACTCGTAACTGTGTCCTACATGCCAGGTAATGAAATTCCTGCTGATTTATTGTCCACGGTTGTTTCTAGGGAACAACACTGTACCTATGTACAGAAACTGAGCTTGTACTGAGCTTGCACTAACAGACTGCCCAGTGGTATTTACAGAAAGGGGGAGTATATTAGGTTTCTGTTCTTCCACTGTGCAGTTGTTTGGAGTAATGAGATTCTGTTTACACATTATAGCACTGATTATTGGAGTAACGGGAGATGGATGTTGCTGTAACTGTCTTCCTGTTGTGTTCCTTCCCCCCCCCCACAAACTTCTGACACTAATTAGATGGCTTTTTGACCCCATCCAGTTCTGATAATAATTTGTAATCCTAAATCTAAGCATAGTACTATTTTAATTCTATGATTCTATCCAAATGTAGAATCTGGCCAGGACATGATGTGAATATGGCACCCTGAGAATCTTTCCTCCTCCTCTTTCACAAGTTTCTACCTTTATGACTGAGAAAACTAACTCCAATGATTTCAAATGATTAGGATGGTGTATGGGTTGTTTGAGAATCTGTTATATATAAGATCATGAACTATTCTAGAGTAGCTGAAGCAAAACAACAGAGCAACTCTTCATCAAGGTTTTTTTTTGGGGGGGCAATGTGGCCAATCTACCATAACAAAGAGACCATGTTAATGATAATGTCAACAAGAGTGCTGTAAATTCTAATAATATCTATCTAAACTAAAGGACATACACTATGAGCATGTGGAATGCACATTTACTATGACATTTCACACTTCTCTGAATGTAGAAATACAGATCTCAGCTCAAAAGGCACACCAAAATTTGTATGACAATACCTATTTTAAGATAAAATACATTTAGAAATGTGAAATATGAGAAAATAGATATTTAAATACAAATTTTCACTGCATTAAAAAAAATACAGATGAACGGGGACAAATAATGATTGCCTGTGAAAAAGACATAGATAAGAGCTAGACTGATCTCTCCATCCACATTTCTTTAAGTAACTAGTGATTTAAACAAACTCAGCAAAAGCGTATAAATTCAACAGAACAGCTGAAACCATCAGTCCATAACATCCACTTTTATCACACTGTAAACCTAAATAGGATCATAGTGAAGTGATGTGAAGCAATTGATTAGTCACAGCTAGTTACAAAAATTGAATTTCAACCATACTGAATCCTAGACCCAGAAAACCTAATGCATAAGCATGCACATCAGCTGCAGTTTATATCGTTCATGACCAAGTGAATTTACTAGCTACATTGATCTGCATAGACTGGTAATGCTGCAAAATCTCTTCTGTTAAGCTCAGGTCTCCTGCAAAGCTAATTGAGTAAAGCTATCTTACAGGACCAGTGTGCAGATTATAAAGTTCAGTGACTGAAACAAGAAAAAGAGAAAGTTTTAAATAATATTGTAAATACTGACAAATAAGCCTGAAAAGATGGGGGTCTTGCCTTCATATACTGCCATCATGTGGGTGCTAGTAGGTAATGCAGAAAAGTCTACTTGAACATCTACCTGATGATACAAAAATGGATCGAGATTCAAGATTCATGAACTGGGCATTCATAACTAGTGAAAATAGTCACATGAATCTTACATGCAGACTGGCAGGGAGCACTGAAGAAAACAGAAGGAAACACTGACTGCCCAACTGCTGCTTGATAGCATTTCACTGGCAGTTCAGAGTTAAAAAGCTTTTCATCCAATACTCCTGTTTAGGGAGAACATGCTTCCAAGGAGAGTTAAGTCCACTGAACTATCTGGGTCAGAACTAAAGAAAATATGATCTTGTAGGCTCTAATCTAGGAGCAGCCAAATATAATGTTGCACTCCAAACTCCCATCAGTTCCAGCCATGGTCAGGGGGGCTATCCCTGCCTAATGTGTATGCCATAAATCTGCTAATCTTCAAGATATCACACAACACTTCAATGCTTTTGCTGTATTAGACTAATATCATATATACTTCTGCAATTTACCATAAACAATATGTATTATTATGATGCTAACAGTGCAGTCTTACACATACTTTATCTTTGTAGAAACAAGTCCTATTGATTTTAATGGGGCTTACTCCTCCCATAAGCGGGCATAGGATTGAAACTTAAAGTTCCTTTCAGGCAACCTGTTCATTGAGCTTTTATCCTCATTTGTTTGCACAAAGTTTGCAGGGATGTTAGACATCATTTATTGAGCATTCTTTCTGATTTGTGTGGAGATATCAGACCATGATGTTTCAACCATTATCCACACTTCCCAGTGCATTTTTCAGTCACTTTCATTATGGCAAAAAGTCCAATTCTGGGGGAAAGCAAGGTTGCTATGCTAGAGTGCCAAATAAATTTCAGTTGTGTAACCTGAATTTCCCATTATGTTACAGAACTACAATCCAAAACAGCAACAATTTAGAAGCACTCTTATTCTCCTCGTATACCAAACAGTTTATCCTTCTTTGCTTGGTGGGGAAACTGCAATGCAGTATCAACATGAGCTGCATGTGTCACTATTTGGCTACAACCCACTGTGACTGTCCTTTGCGGGTCTTCATTTATTGATATTCACTACAAAGCACATACCAACATTTCATTTTTTAAACCACTGACTTGTCATTGAAAACAACCGTACCAACTTCTTTTTTTACAGCGTTTGTGGATTCCATCGAGCCTTTTCCATCCTTGGTTAATATGTGAAGATCCCTAATCAAAATAAACAGCACAAGTGAGAGATGAACAAAAATATCTGCTACCTTCCGATAGCTAACTGTCCTATTTGTCACTGCCTACACAGATGAATGCGCTGGGTTCTTTTATTAGCAGCTCATATCAGAAAGTATGTTTACAGTTACAGTGCACTTTTAATATTGACTCCCAATTGTATGTAAAATGCAATTTGGGCAGAGCAATCTGTAGGAAGCCAGCAGAATTTATGCTATCTTAAATTAGGCCATTTTAAATTATCCATATTCCAAACTCTATTGAAGAGTTGGGTTACCGCCGCCTAAGCCGGCCTGAGGGAAAACAAGCCTTTAAAATGAGGTGTGTTTTTTTTACACCACCCATGTTGCAAGTGTAAGTTCTGGGTTTCAAGGCCATGTCACCAAGCTGAAAGGAGTTTGGAATAGGTTAGTCTCCCCATGCCCTGTTCCCACACTTTTGCTCTAATCCCAATTAGTACTTTTAATGGATAGGTTGGCAGAAAATAAGTCTTAATTTCATTATTAGCACTATATATTTTATAGAATGCCATCTGTACTATGGACAGTACCGGTAATCGTTTATACCATATATAGTGTACATTCTCAATGGCTGCCTGATGGTTCTAGAATTATTGTTTATTGAATATTTCCCCACCTGTTTTTAAACAATTTATTAAAAACACTTTTATCAAGCCTTTCCCCCACAATACGAAACTTCTGAGACAACTCATAAGCTATCCAAACAAATACAAATAGTAAAATATGAGGAAACAATTAACTAAAATTAAAAATCTGGGCTGGAACTTAGCTGATAAGGTTAAACTAGGGTCCTGGTCTTCATTGTTAGGTAGAAAAGTTCAAATAAGAAAACACAATTTGCAGTCATTAGTTCAACAAGAAATGCTTATGAACTTCCTTATAGACAGTCATAAAGTCTTTGATCTAATTTTCACTGAAGTGGTACATCTGTGTTAGGGCTACAGGTGGGGGTTCACAAGATTTAATGCTTTTCCATAAGGAAAAAAAATCCCAGTCCATAGAAAACTAGCATGTCAGAGAGAAATCTGGGATGGTAATGTTCTCCTCACTATCTAGTTTGCTAAGCAAAAAAACTTTTTCTTCTACAGATAAACATGCAATTTTGTGAGCATCATTTGCACCCACTTTCAGTGGCATGGGGGGGGGAATTGCAGATCAGAAAAGTACAGTATGTCTATATCCTTCCAACTTTATAGCCACACATATATCAAAAAATATATAAACGAGTACAAACCTGAGTAAGGTTAGATTCTATTCTCATGGAAATCACATCTGTTTCCCCTAAACGTATCAGTTTGGTCCACAGAGAAAAGAGGGATTTCTTGGGAACATTTGCACTGGCTTCTAGTCCCCTTTCCAGGGTCCACTAGAAAAACACTCTCTCTGTTTAAGCAGTTCTTTAGCACTTGATGTTTTAAGTCAAGATGTTCTTTAACAGTATTCTGGCAGCATGTACAGCCTGAGCATTCAGAGTGATAAACAGGTGCCTGATAGCCATAATTAGAAAGTGATGCATTTTGTGTACCTGTCACTTGTGAATAACTTGGTCCTATATGGAAGCTGACATTTTTTCTTTCACCTCTCTTCTGTGCCTTGTTTCTCTCTACAACATTTTCTCTCAAGTTCTTCCTAAGACATCCATTCTCAAAGTACGACTGTACTTTAGTAAAATGATTTCTTGCCACTTCTTGTGGATCATGAAAATAACACATTGGAGAGAAATGATGACAACTAGCACAGTAGTCTTCCTGTGTGTTGAAGGTTCCTGCATGGGAATTCACCCTGCTGAATTCAGTCATATTGGCTCTCTGGTTAATATTGGGGCTTCCTCTAGCTTTTTCCTTAACCAACTCTGAAGTATCTCCATTGGGGAACAAGCCACATTGAGCCATAGTTCCACATGGGCAGATTGAGTGCTTCCTGGGGGCTAAGCCTCTACCAGCCATCTGGAAAGCTCGAAAATCCATTTTTTCCATATCTATATTTTTAAGCATATTCATTTCCTTGGGTAGCTGCACTATTTTAATATTTGCACAAGGAGAATGAGAATTGCTACATTTAGCATCAGAATAGGATAGTGCAGGACTCCAAGTGCCTCTTTCAGTTTGCATACAGGGAGCAGATGAATGCCTCCACTCATTTGAAAGAGATAGTGCAGTAGGAAGTGGAACTGGACTATTCCTTGAACCTGGAAGAAGTGATGCAATGGAATTTCCATCAGTTGGGGGATGTGGAGTGCATATCTCATTCCTCTTTATATTTGAACTATCCAAAGTAGGAGAAACCTGCCCTTTACAGTTTTCACATGGCTTCTGTCCTCCAGTCCAACCTAAACAATAGTTCAGTATGTTTCGCATCTTTGAATTGCTTTTCTTTCTTACTGGAGAAATATATTGGAGATTCTCAAAATGGCTTCGAGGATTTGGATTTCGCAGGCAACAGGAGGAAAATCTAGGAGTTACTTTGCCACCTCCAGTTCGTTTGCAATATTTTCTATGAACACTTCGGAGCGTTTCAGAATACTTTCCTTCAGAATGCAAATCAACAGTTAAATCAAGCAATGGGCTGCAGGAACATTTAGTAGTCTGTGTTAAGGGTACAAAAAACGGTTTGTTTATTTCTGCTGCTTGAGGATTTTGGTTTATAGGATCAGTATCAAAAGCCTTGGACCACTGAAATTTGGAAGTATGAGGTTTGGTTCGCAATTTTCTGTCCTCCTGTACTTTTGTGCTTTTGGTAAACACAACAGATTTTACAGGCCTGGAGGCCTTCAGTTGAACTTTCTGAACTTCAGAAGTCCTATGAACAGGGGTAACCTTGTAACATGGCAATGATTGGACAAAGTAGTGAGAAGACTGAGTTGTGTGTGAATGTTTCAGTGATGGAAAGAACCCACTGGAAGACCAAAGTTCCAGTGAAGATAGCACTTGATCAGAATCACTGTTGAAGCTTCGGGATTCAGATGGCTCTGTATGAGTTGCCAGAGGCTGACTAGCTTCAGATGATTCAGCATGGGAGGCAAGAGACAGTCTGGACTCATCAACCAAAATTTGTGAAAGCCCTACCAGCTTTATAAAAGATGTATTATGTTTTTCCTTCTCTGTATCTGAGTGTACAGAACTTGGAACAATAGAAATGCACAACTTCTTAAACAACTGGTTACACTCCGGGCCTTTAAATTTAAAAGCTAAAGCATGCCTCTGTGTATCTTCTTTTCCCACCCTAACATTTGAAGAATTACCAACTCCTTGTGATGAACCAGATGGATCTCTATATGCTGCTTCTAATACCAAAGAAATAACAAGTTCTCCAGAACTGGTGTGCAAATAGATTTGCTCAAGTGTCTGGGGACTGTGAGTTTTATAAGGAATTTCTGAAGAGTAATCAGAATTGTCTTTCACCAGTTCATTAGAATTTGTCTTTTTGCTGAAAATACTTTCAGCACTGTGAAATATTATAGCTTTCCTGTTTGGTGTTTCTTCTACTTCAGAATGTATTGCTGATTGTTTGAAAAATTCACAGGCAGCATTTTTCCCAGCTTCTGTTTCTTTGCAAGGAAAGGAAACTTGCACAGCTTTGTTCTGCTTTGAAGTGGGATAATAATCAGTTGGTGGATGATTTTGATGTAGCTTATCAAATGCATAAGCTTCCTTAATTGTATAAAATGTTTGTTCTTTTTCTGAATTCTTAGTAACAGTCACATAAGGGATTCTACAATTTAAGCACAAATGGTCTGTACAAGACCTGTCAAGATCTGGAAGTATTTTGGGTGAATAAGCTTTTGACGACTGACCATTTGTCTGACAGTCCTTAAAGTTTAATTGCAATATAGATTCTGGAGATAATTCCACTTGAAACTGTGTAGTGTTCTCTAAATGTTGTAGAATGGGGCAGTTTTTGCAGTATTTTCTAAAGCTCTTTTCTGACACCAATAAAGTTTTTTTCAATTTGCTTTTTCCTTCTTTTTCAAACAAACTGCACTGACTATTTGAATGAAGATAGAGATCACTTTCGCTGTCAGAGTCAAGTGAATCTGGGGGGGGGGGGAAGAAAACCTATTAACTCAAAAACATTATTTCTGAACATTACAAAAAACCCCCACCAAACTTATAGTTTTCAAAAGCAGTTAACAGAATCCATCATTACAATGCCAGCAACAAATTGACCACTATAGAAATTATCTATTAATAGAATCAATAATTTAGAATAAAGGTATTCCTTTGTCTGGTCTTGTTTACCTTTGTTGGTATGTAGAAGACTTTCTTCCCAGCAGTCAGAATAAAAATTATGTTCACTTTCTGTGTCAGACCCTGTTGAGTTCTTGTTGGACATATCACCTAAAATGTAAATATAGCATGACTAGTCATTATAAACCAAAACAAAATTTGAAATATATCTACCACTGTATACGTACGCCTCTTAAATTTTTTTTTATTAATGTAGATTTTATTGGACCTTCTTAGGATGGTACACAATATTTTAATGGAACATCTACACCACCTTGAATTGGTCCAATATAATTTTATCTTCCCCTTCATGGATCACTGCCTTGTCGTGGCGAAGGGGCTTGAATTACTCAGGGAAGCTATGGACAGGTCAAGATGGACAGGTCATAGTAGAGAGTTTGGACCAAACGTGATCCACCTGGAGTAGGAACTGGCAACCCACTCCAGTATCCCTGCCAAGAAAACTCCATGGACAAAGACAACAGGCATATAAAAGATATGACGTTGGAAGATGAGCCCCTCAGGTCGGAAGGCGTCCAACATGCTACTGGGGAAGAGCGGAGGACAAGTACAAGTAGATCCAGAGCTGATGAAGCGGCTGGGCCCAAGCCGAAAGGACGCTTAGTTGCGGATATGCCTGGAAGCGAAAGGAAAGTCCAATGCTGTAAAGAAAAGTATTGCATAGGAACCTGGAATGTAAGAACCATGAACCTTGGTAAGCTGGATGTGGTAAAAAGTGAGATGGCAAGAATAAACATTGACATCCTAGGCATCAGTGAACTAAAATGGACAGGAATGGGCGAATTCAGTTCGGATGACTATCATATCTACTACTGTGGGCAGGAATCCCGTAAAAGAAATGGAGTGGCCCTCATAGTCAACAAAAGAGTGGCGAAAGCTGTACTGGGATGTAATTTCAAAAATGATAGAATGATCTCGATGCGAATCCAAGGCAGACCTTTTAACATCACAGTAATCCAAGTTTATGCACCAACTACCAGTGCTGAAGAAACTGAAATTGATCAATTCTATGAAGACTTACAACACCTTATAGAAATGACACCTGTGGCGGAATAAGGCCTGGTTCATCATGGGTTAACCTATCACTCCCATGTTAGGTAGGTGTTCCCTGGGAGGCGGAGCTACTTGGCATTCTAAAAGGAGGGGGAACAACCTAGAAAGGCAGTTGGGGGTTTGGCAGTTGGGTGTGGAGGTTTAGAAAGAAAAACTGCGAGGTTAGGCTTTGGGGAATGGGAGGAAAGATCATTACCATTGCTAACGGGATGCAGGAAAGATTGTAACTGAGCTGAATTATATAAGAAGATTTGTGCCAGTAATAACTCAAGATATCCATGTTTTCAAGTTACCTTAATAAAGTTAAAAGTGTTTAAACGTTCGCTGACTGTGGCAGTGCGTCAGTGCCTCAAGAGGTGTGGCTGAGGGGAAAAGCACTAAGGGTTTCCTGTGATAGAGGGAACGGGTGGCTTATTTTCCTGGCATACAGAGGACTGGGCAGGGAAGCCAAAGGTGCCACGCAGTTGCCTAAAGGAAAGGGCAAGCTGCAGCAGTTTGGGAACCCAGGGCGGGCGAATCCCAAAGGTGGCAAGAGTTGTTTGGAACGTAAAGCACTGAGGTACCCCAGAGACACTCCCATATAACCACTGAAGGATTCATCCTAGTGGACAGTGAAAACTTAGGGAGAGTCACGGTTGGGGAAGTATCAAAAGGGGAGGGAGTGGGATCCCTCACAACACCAAAGAAGGATGTTCTTCTCATTATAGGGGATTGGAATGCTAAAGTAGGGAGTCAAGAGATAAAAGGAACAACTGGCAAGTTTGGCCTTGGAGTTCAAAATTAAGCAGGGCAAAGGCTAATAGAGTTCTGTCAAGAGAACAAGCTGGTCATCACAAACACTCTTTTCCAACAACACAAGAGATGACTCTACACATGGACATCACCAAATGGGCAACATCGAAATCAGATTGATTATATTCTCTGCAGCCAAAGATGGAGAAGCTCTATACAGTCAGCAAAAACAAGACCTGGAGCTGACTGTGGCTCAGATCATCAGCTTCTTATAGCAAAATTCCAGCTTAAACTGAAGAAAGTAGGAAAAACCACTGGGCCAGTAAGATACAATCTAAATCAAATTCCTTATGAATACACAGTTGAAGTGAAGAACAGGTTTAAGGATTTAGATTTGGTGGATAGAGTGCCTGAAGAACTGTGGATGGAGGCTCGTAACATTATACAGGAGACAGCAACGAAAACCATCCCAATGAAAAAGAAATGCAAGAAAGCACAGTGGCTGTCCAAGGAGGCCTTACAAATAGCGGGGGAGAGAAGGCAAGCAAAATGTGAGGGAGATCGTGAAAGATACAGGAAATTGAATGCAGATTTCCAAAGAATAGCAAGGAGAGACAAGAGGGCCTTTCTAAACGAGCAATGCAAAGAAATAGAGGAAAATAACAGAATGGGGAAAACCAGAGATTTGTTCAAGAAAATTGGAGATATGAAAGGAACATTTCGTACAAAGATTACCACAATTAAGGACAAAAGTGGAAAGGACCTAACAGAAGCAGAAGACATCAAGAAGAGGTGGCAAGAATACACAGAAGAATTATACCAGAAAGATATGGAGGTCTCATACACCCCAGGTAATGTGGTTGCTGACCTTGAGCCAGACATCCTGGAGAGTGAAGTCAAATGGGCCTTAGAAAGCCTCGCTAACAACAAGGCCAGTGGAAGTGATGATATTCCAGCTGAACTATTTAAAATTTTAAAAGATGATGCTGTTAAGGTGCTACACTCAATATGCCAACAAGTTTGGAAAACTCAGCAGTGGCCAGAGGATTGGAGAAGATCATCCCAATCCCAAAGAAGGGCAGTGCCAAAGAATGCTCCAACTACCGCACAATTGCACTCATTTCACATGCTAGCAAGGTTATGCTTAAAATTCTACAAGGCAGGCTTAAGCAGTATGTGGACCGAGAACTCCCAGAAGTGCAAGCTGGATTTCGAAGGGGCAGAGGAACCAGAGACCAAATTGCAAACATGCGCTGGATTATGGAGAAAGCTAGAGAGTTCCAGAAAAACATCTACTTCTGCTTCATTGACTACGCAAAAGCATTTGACTGTGTCGACCACAGCAAACTATGGCAAGTTCTTAAAGAAATGGGAGTGCCGGATCACCTCATTTGTCTCCTGAGAAATCTCTATGTGGGACAAGAAGCTACAGTTAGAACTGGATATGGAACAACTGATTGGTTCAAAATTGGGAAAGGAGTACGACAAGGCTGTATATTGTCTCCCTGCTTATTTAACTTATATGCAGAATTCATCATGCGAAAGGCTGGACTGGATGAATCCCAAACCGGAATTAAGATTGCCGGAAAAAATATCAACAACCTCAGATATGCTGATGATACTACCTTGATGGCAGAAAGTGAGGAGGAATTAAAGAACCTTTTAATGAGGGTGAAAGAGGAAAGCGCAAGATATGGTCTGAAGCTCAACATAAAAAAAAACTAAGATCATGGCCACTGGTCCCATCACCTCCTGGCAAATAGAAGGGGAAGAAATGGAGGCAGTGAGAGATTTCACTTTCTTGGGTTCCATGATCACTGCAGATGGTGACAGCAGTCACGAAATTAGAAGACACCTGCTTCTTGGGAGAAAAGCAATGACAAACCTAGACAGCATCTTAAAAAGCAAAGACATCACCTTGCCGACAAAGGTCCGTATAGTTAAAGCTATGGTCTTCCCAGTAGTAATGTACGGAAGTGAGAGCTGGACCATCAAGAAGGCTGATCGCCGAAGAATTGATGCTTTTGAATTATGGTGCTGGAGGAGACTCTTGAGAGTCCCATGGACTGCAAGAAGATCAAACCTATCCATTCTCAAAGAAATCAGCCCTGAGTGCTCACTAGAAGGACAGATCCTGAAGTTGAGGCTCCAGTACTTTGGCCACCTCATGAGAAGAGAAGACTCCCTAGAAAAGACCCTGATGTTGGGAAAGATGGAGGGCACAAGGAGAAGGGGACGACAGAGGATGAGATGGATGGACAGTGTTCTCGAAGCTACTAACAAGAGTTTGGCCAAACTGTGAGAGGCAGTGAAGGATAGGCGTGCCTGGCGTGCTCTGGTCCATGGGGTCACGAAGAGTCGGACACGACTGAACAACAACAACAAAATTTTATCTTTTTAAATCTTTATATTTTTGGACCACCCTACAACCACCTAAAAGGTTTATTTTACAATGTCATTTAAAATGTTGCATTGTAAACCAAATGGCTAAAGAGCCTGGTTACGTACTTCCAGAGTGTGTGACAGCAAACGTAAACATGCTTACAAGGTATCTGAAGAAGTGTGCATGCACATGAAAGCTAATACCAATAACAAAAGTTGGCCTCGAAGGTGCTACTGGAAGGGGGGGGAAATTATTTTGTTTCGACTACGGCAGACCAACACGGCTACCAACCTGTAAGTATGCTTACAAGGTGGTGTAGGTAAAGGTAAAAAAAGGTAAAGGTTAGGTCCAGTCAAAGAAGACTATGTGGTGTGCTGATGATCTCACTTTTCAGGTGTGTCAGCTCCACTGAGATCAACAGAACAGGCCCTTGCTTCTCTAAGGGGCCTTGCATCTGCTGTATATATTTAAGAACAAATCTATCTAATCATCTTTCCCAGCTTTATCATTTCCAGCACAATTTATATAGCATGTCAAATATAGTACCCGGTATAAGAAGACAGGTTACCTCCCTGAGGAACATAGTCTAATATTCAACAAAGGAAACAACAAATAAAGGAGGCAGATTGTAAACCCGAGGGCTGGGAGTGTTAGCAATCTTTTGCACTTCACTATAAGAACCTTTTTTTGGCTAAAGAGAATAAAAATGTTTTAAACAAACAAGAGAAGCAATATGTGGAAGTTTCCATTGCACATGCTTCGTTGCACATTAGGGCATGAGAATCGGTGTGCCAGGTAAAGCAAAGGCGGGGTTGGAGGAGGGATTTTCATTTGAAGGACTTAGGATAGCATGTGCAGGTGCACTGGGAGATAATTCTAAGCATCCAAGGGCCAGGACAGACTTTTGGAGGTCCAGGAGACCTGCAGGCGGTGGATCAGCCAAGATCAATGGCTACCAGAAGAGTGGGGAAGGAAATGAGGCAACAAGGCGACAGGCTTTCATGCCACAAGCTTGGACTTCCTTCATAGAAGGCAGATACTTTCCAAGACCACACCCTTCCTGACAGACTTTTGATCCTGCTATTTCCAGTTCACCTAAAGTTGACATATTTCAAAACAACAAAATGTTGTTGAGGTATAGCAACCCTACCTAAACCCAGAGGAAAAAGGTTCGCAGCCAACCCGCGTTAGCTTCCCGCCCCGTCTCTCTCATCCGCAGGTGGCTCTAACCAGCTCCTCCCTCAGCCCCTGCTTCGGGCCTTCCCTTGTCTCTCGGGGAGACACACGTGACGTCAGAGCCCCTCACGACAATGGGGACTGGCACCCGCATACCTCTGTGACGAGGCGCCCATGTCACGGCCCTCTCCTATAACCAGGCCTAATTATTTATCGCGGCTTCCTTTCTAGGTAACAAACCGCGGCTCCAGCAACAGCCAGAGGCTTAGCTCTGGCCCTCTCCGTGTTGGGGTAACGGCCCGCCGCTCCTCCACCCGCCCCGTGACACCCATATTCCAGGGACAACCGCGACTCTGTCCCCACCCTGACACCGACTGAGTCGACTACATTCAAATATGGCGCCCGCCCCTTGCAGCGAAACTACTGACGGGCGAACCTTGCACGACCTCGAGAAGGGGCGGGGTAGAATAGCACAAGCCGCCTTTTTTTATTTGCATTGGCTCCGCCTTCCGTTCCCCCCTAACCGCACCTCCTGGCAGTTTTCTAAAGTGATTAGGTGAGGCTCCTGCCAATCAGCAGGAAACGACGCGTCGGCTTCTCGATAGGCTGGCGGGGTAGCCAATCTGTGAGAGGGCCATCTGATTCTTAGCGCCTGAAGAGTAGAGCGCTCTCGGTTGGGGGCTTTCACTCGAGTGACTCCAGGTACCCGGATTTAAAAATAGAGGGAGGAGGGGAGGGTCTCCGTCATCGTGCTACCTCCGACGGTTGCGTAGGCAGTTTGAATGTGAGGAGGCGGGTGTGGTCTGGGCGAGAGAGCGGGAGGGGTGAGCTTGTTAAGGGGGCGATGGGGGTCCTCGTACTCGCTCGCTTCTGCCCTGCCGCGTTAGAACCGGGAAGCGGGAGCGCCGAGGAGAAAGTGGTGCCAACCCAGCCCGCTGTCTCCCCGAACGATGAGAAGTTGTGGTTATTGTTGGGGTGGGGGTATTAAAGGCAGAATAGTTTTATTCCCGTTTAATTAATTATGGAGGCGAAGTGAAATGTTTGGGGGCTAATCCTTACTTGAGGGACTAGGAGTAGCGGAAGTGGCCTGGGGCTAACGATGGACAGTGCCCAGGAGGCAAAGGTCAGTACTAAGAGGCAAACATGGGCCACATGCGCCCCATAAAAAGGGGGGCGAGAACAAGCTGTCGGGCTGTTTATGAAGGAAGAGTGGCGGGTGGGGGGGGGAGAGCATTTTGTATCACTGGGGCATCTAGTCTGAAATATGAAGGCTATGTACATGCATACACAGAGATTTTCTCCAACTGCACAATCATTTGTAAACTAACGTGCTGGAGTTGGGTTGTGAATGACTCAGCATTTGCTTCCTTGTGTTTGCCGTGGGAGATTCCCCCCCCCCTTCTCTAAAGTCTCCCACTGCCTCAGTGATTTGGTAGATTGATTAAAATAATCCAGAATTAATATTTTAAAGAAAGTTTGGATTTTATCTGGTTGTATTGAATTTCACTGCGGTTTTGTTATCATTCTTTCTTTGTGACACACAAGTAGTATGCATTATGGAATGTCCGTAGACGTCCAGGTTTTTCTCAGCATGTGGTGTGAAAAATGCGCCTAAATGTGTATGTACTTAAAGAGCTGCTCTCTTGGTAGTTCAGCCTGAGCAATTTAAGTGAAAGGGTGGGTGTGCATGTGACAAGTGTATGCAATCCAGGAGAGTTTTAAATTGCTTACTTAAAAGGCTGAAAAATGTAGTAGTCATTATGACTATTACAGCTAAACAGCCTTTTTCAGTATGGCTTTGTGTACAGGTTTTCTCTTGAACAAGCTATTGTCATAAGCCTGAGTTTGTTTAGAGTTTAAAGCACGCGAGTTCTGTTTTGACATGAAGAGTTGAGATCCATATCCTTAGGGATTAATTATTCTACTTGTTGGTACCTGAATGCACACCTCACAATCATAACTCACTGCTAATGGGCCACAGCCCTGCCCAAGAGGTACAACTGCCAGATGCACTTTGGAGCTACCGGTATATTTAAAATGCTCAGAAACTGACAGATTTCGCTAACACAAATGAATACTGTACTTCAATCAATCAATGCAGTTTATCCTAATATGACTAACCTGTCTAATATGTGCACACATAGATACCACATTGCATTCTGGGAGCTTATCCTCACAGCGTTGATTCAGGTTATGCAGACACAGTCAGGGAGTTGTTACAAAAGGACAGTGTGATAAATTGATGACAGTGTGACATTTGTTTTGCAGCTTTGTTCACACAAATGAGAGTGAAGCTGCACTTTATGTACATTCTGCGGTTGGGGGGTGCAGGGGAAATGATACCTTCACCATTTTAATTTCTAGCCTGTCCATTATTTCATTAGAAAAATGCACATTGTAACAAAGGAAAATAAAATGTTTATGTTTATGTGCAGCATTTGCATGCTACCCCATTATACAAAGTTATCTGGGCAGCTTGCAATAAATAAAACAAAACATGAAAACATTTATTCTGTCTTGATTTTATGCAACAGAAATGGAAATGCTTCTTTATTGTGCTGCTCCCTGTCATCCCCAGATCTGCCCTCAAAACAGATTTAGGGGACGGGGAGGAGAAAGTCCCATTGTGAAAGCAGAAGTTGTTACACTTGCAAAAGTGCTACTTCGTGCTTCATTAAATTAGATGCTTATTTAGCTTGTATCCTGGGCTGGTTCTGCCATGGAGTAGGGTGAAGAAGTCTGCTGCAGCCAGCAACATTTATTAATTAAATTTATATCCCTCCCTTCCTCCCAATGAGCTCAGAGTGACAGTGAAGGGCAGATAGTTGATGAAGGCAGAAAACAGTGTCTGAATGTTACAGTAAGATTTGTTTAAATGTTTTCACCCTAATAGGGGGCTCCACTTCAGGCAGAAAAATCATTGGACAGTAGTGCTTCTCTCTTTAGGATTCCATTACCATAAATTTCTGAAACAGTGTTTTTCTTCCACCTTCAAATGTTGGGTTCCCCTGCCTTATGGTAATTATTTTAAAATGCTTTCAGATTTATTCTTTGCTGCCTCTGCCTTCACAATGACTGCCCCTTGGAAAGACATTTTGTGTAATGTCCAGCTCATTCAGTATGTGGCACCAATTGCAGTGGATTCAGCACTACTTGAAGGTGTTCTCATGAGGACCAAAGATGACCCCAATTCCTCTGATGTAAGCTCAAAACTAGATTTCTTGATCCAGCAACCATGGAAGGAAGATGGGGGGGGATCCCAGTAACAAAATAGTCGGAATGTTGTTGGGGAAGGGGAAAGCTTTGGGATTCTGGAGTGGGCTAGTTCCCACCAGGATGCACTGTACATTTGTGACATTGGCCATACCAGACTTTTTTTTTACATCCTAGCCTTATGCTGATATGACAGTTTCCCACTTTCACCCATAAAATAGCCCATTCTTTCCTTCACTGGAAACGGGGCAGGGCACATGGGAGATTGCTGCTGGCTCATTGCATATATCACACAATTGACATAAACCTGGTTCCACACTGTCATGTACACAGTTGTGTGGATAAACACAGCTTTGTCAGTCAGTGTGTTTATCCTTTACTGTGTCTCCATCCCTTCGTTATGTCTGTGCTAATGTTCACGTGTATATTGCCAACATTTATAGTCCCAATTGCAGATGCCTGCAACATGTGGTCACTTTGCTAATTGTTCATTGTAGGCACTGTCCAGCTCACACTAACCTTTCTTCATGCAATGAACATAACTAACGAGAAATTCAGTAGTGTAAACTGACCCTTGCCATTTTGCCCTAGCTTTCCTCCATGTGAGGGTATATTTGCAATTAATATTATATAGAGGAATCTGGCTGTGTGAACTTGCCCAATGCAAGCAAGCCAGTCAGTGTGTTGCATGAAGCCAAAGGGAACTCTTCACTCCCATTTCCTTCACCTTATCCTTTGTAGCTCTTAGGTGGCTCTCCTCCCTGCTCCTACATCACCTTATGTCACTGCACCCCAGATTACTGCAGGTATAGTTCCATTCTAGTACTGTTGTATTGTATCCCCTATATTCATCCTGTATGTTCTGAAGTTTTAAAAGGGTGTAACCTGATTTGTTATTGGAAGGGAGTGGTAGTTCTTGACACGTTCATTTTTAAACCTTTGTCAATAGGTGGTGAATTATGCTCCCTTTACACTGCTCCCATCTGCAGTACCAAGCAGTCTACTTGAGCAAGCCTATTCAGTTCAACAAGACTTTAACCTGCTGGTAGATGAAGTTAGCCGGAACACAGAATTTCTGGAAAGCACTCTTGCAAGGTACGTATTATGTATTAGGAAAAAAGAACTTTGAATTTAAGCTTCCTTAATCTTGGATATACTTCTGGTTTGTACTAAGGTTAGTTTCAACCCAATGTTCCTAAATGTCTCATAATCATTAACTCCCTTGCCTGTTAGCCTGATTGGAATTTGGCTAATTGAAGAGGAAAGGTTAGAAAACAACTAAAGTTTATTTTTATGCTTACAATGCATGTTTTTGTTCTGTGTGAACACAAGCTGTGTGAAATCTGACACATGATTCCAAGACTGCTAGTTTCCTCCCCCTCCCCCTTGGGAAAGGTTTTCAGGAGGCAAAATTTTCATCCCTAGGTAAAGCCTCACCAGCTGTTTTTTAGATTGTCAGACAGCTATTCAAGGCACAAGCGGTCTTTAAACATTTATGTAGACATAAGCCCTCCTGATTTCATAGAACTAGCATCTTCCATGTAATATGTTTAGAGCTGGGGTATAACACTAAATCATCTTGCCATTATTGCTAAGGCCACAATACACAAGCTTGACAAAGAAGTATTAGTGTCAAATGGTTTTACATAAAAGATTGTAATGATAATTCCCTTGTTTTGTCACAGCAGGCTTGATTACTAAATAAGATTTGTTTTCTCTCTTAGTACTGTCAAAGTAGATGACTTTACAGCTCAGCTTTTCAAAATTTACAAGCAAGTTTTGAAAGAAGGAGTAACTCAGGTATTCCATGAGAATATATGATTTTATATGTTTGGTTTTTTTAGTGTTTTAATAGTTGTTTGAAACTGTATTTTACTAATAATTATATTGTTTAATTCTCTTTTGTAAACTGCTTTGAAAGCTGTTTGTTTACAATCAAAGTGTATATTTTTTGTATAAATAAATAAATAAATAATATGGTAGTTGCACAGTAATCAAATATGTTTTTAACTTCCAAAATATTATTTTTTATTTTTTATTATTAAATTGTATACCATCCTTCATCTCAGGATGGTTCACAGCATAAAAATAAAAGATAAAAACACAATGCATAATAAAAACAAAAACAAAACAATAACCACCCCCTCCCCCCATAAGATGTGTTTAGCTCAGTTGGCCCTTGACAGATAATGTCTCAAAAGCCAGTGCTGGTTTTAAGTTGAATCTACAGGTGCAGTTTTTCAGATTTCCAAGAAAGCTGAATGGTGGTCATGTGGATTGTCATACAATTAAATGTCCAGTGCTGGTCAAGATTAGCAGTCAGTTTATTTAATGTATAGAATCCTCTTTGGAATGATGGCTGTTACATTTCTTGCTACTTTTTTGCCTTGTCCAGTCTGTGTTTTTAGGAATTAATCGCTCTGATTACATGTTTGACTATGGTGCAGAAGGCACTCCAGCTCTAAAGCAAATAGAAATAAACACTATTGCTGCCAGCTTTGGAGGCCTCACATCTAGAACTACTGCAGTGCATCGGTAAGGCTTCCAGTCTGTGTGTTTTTCTGTGTGTGTTTTCAGCAAAACAACTTCTAGCTGGCTTATAGATGATCCTTCATGTCTTATCCTTTAGCCAAGGCTGTGTTTAATTCCGCTGTACTGGCGAGGTAAAGAGCTAGACAAGATGCTAAAGGCCTACCCCCTCATCTACTGCTCATTCTTCCCTTATCTAGCTTTTGAGACTACCTGGCAATGTCTGCCCATTTTACAGAAGCCACTTTAAAATTGGCAGAGCAAACCAATACCCTGATTTGCTGTGCTGGAGGGGGTTTGGATGAGGCAGATGTGTATCTCCACCTAGTTCTGCCTAGCTCCACTGGCCAATGCATTTGCCCACTATTGGCAGTATCCTAACAGGCCGTAGCCAATAGAAACCCCTGCAATGGGCCGAGTTAGGCTAGCACAATATGTGTGCAATCTTGAACTCAGCCTGCTGCTCTCGTGTGATGCTAATGTATGTGATCTGGGCCTCTTTGTTGCACCAGCCTGGGAGGTAATCTAGCATCTAGGAAAGAGACTTTTTTCTGTTTCCACCTTCCTTCCTGAGAATCACAAGCAGTAGCCTTGTAGATGTGACTATGCTGTCTCAGTAAGTCTTGCCACAGCTGGCCATCACAACCTCAGGTGACTCATTTATTATGAAAAATGAAATCTGAGGTTCTCACGATATTGAATTCTGATCCCAATTCTGATTTCTGCACTTGGGCAGTGCAATCACGGAAGACATAGTAGCATGTTGTGTCTTTTTGGAAAAACTTTGTCTGTCATATATATAGCTTTCAGGAATCTATTGTCAAGTGCAAAATTAATTTATAGTACCTGAAAACATGCATAAATTGATTTCCTCTTTCACAATGGGACACTGTCCCTCCATGTATCCCCTAAATCTGCTCCAGGGTTTCCCGCAGCCCTCTGCAGCAGATATGGGGAAGGGAGGGGCACAAGAGGGAGGAGAGGTGGAGAAAGTCTTATTTTGCAAGTGGAAATCCTTGCGTTGAAAGGACACATTAGTTGGATTACTTCTCCATGACTTTTCTGTCAACTGGGCTTACATATATTTGGCATGCAAAAGTAACTTTGTACACACATGCACCATTTATAAAGGATGGTTGGCATATGTATTTTACATCTCAATTGGTTGGCTCTTCAGACTTTTCGTTGGCAGCTGTGTACTGTGAATTGTTGTGTGACTTTTCTATATGCATCCCAATCGCAGGCATGTGTTGAACGTTATAGGGAAATCTAAGGAAGCCTCAAAATTACTAACCAATAATCCAGCCAAAGGGATTGCAATGGGCATTGCAAAAGCTTGGGAACTCTACGGCTCAGACAGGTAGGAGAAGAGAACTGCAAGATCTACATAGCTATGATTTTTGTTCATCTGCATGAAATATGCTGTTACTACTTGTTTTCACAAACAAGAAAATGCAAATAAGCCCACTGTCTCCATCTTATAGAATATTGAAGGAAGTGTATAAAAGGAATAGGCACATGAAGGAAAACTGGGAAAGAGAATTTTATCTTCCTATACAGTAGGTTTTCATTCCCTTCTTTAGGGGGACAACAACATTCCTGTAGTATGTTATGGTGGAGACCTTCTTTCAAATATCTCTTGGCATAGGTGGAAAAACTGGTCTCAGGGCCACCACCTGCAAAACAATGCTGGCAGTACAGTGGGTTTTTTTCTTCACTGCACCAGGAGGGCCTGTTTATAGACCTTTCTCTCCCCAGCTAGATAAATCAACTGAAGCTGTTTTACATATAATTCTACTATTCAACTACTTGTTTAACCCACTTCCTCTTATAGGGTAGGACCACAAAGCTAGTATAAATATTTGAAGGAAGACCCTAGTAGTTGGATGCATGAATTATTAGGAAACTTTTCAGATGTTGAACTATAAATTCCTTGTTATGGATATCTCCTCTTTGTATCTGTTTGATTCTTTGTATAATTGTCATATACATGCACAAAGATGTAGAAGAAAGGGGTAGAAACAGCAGGGAGGGCAAATGTACAGTATGAAGCAGCACTCTATTGTGCTTTCCTGCAAGTATTATCTGTCACTGTAGTTTTGACCTGTTGTAAAGGTTTTCAGTACAGCTGCTGTAAAGAGTAGTAAGTAAGAAGCACAAAAATATATTTTTTAAATGAGGAAACTTAGTATATTGATATGTGTTCTATTTTTGTTTCAGAGCAGTGGTAATGTTCCTAGTTGAAGAGGCTCAGAGGAATATTTTTGACCAACGCTGTGTAGAAAATGAACTTTGGATGAGGTAATTTTTTTCATCTAATAAGATGAAGTGTTTCATGTAATGCCGTTTAATTAGTCCTGTGAAATCTGATATTATTCACATCATTCATGTTTAATCACATTTTTTAAGCTCTGCTAAATATTTTTTAAAGATAAATTCATTACACTTAAGGTGCAAAAAGACTTGTCCTAGTAAAACCCAATGACACGATTTAGCATTTAACTCTCGTATTATAATTAACGTGGGTGGCGCTGTGGTCTAAACCACAGAGCCTATGGCTTGCTGATCAGAAGGTTGGTGGTTCGAATCCCCGCGAGGTGAGCTCCTGTTGCTCGGTCCCTGCTCCTGCCCAGCTAGCAGTTCGAAAGCACGTCAAAGTGCAAGTAGATAAATAGGTACCGCTCCAGCAGGAAGGTAAATGGCGTTTCCGTGCGCTGCTCTGGTTCGCCAGAAACGGCTTAGTCATGCTGGCCACATGACCTAGAAGCTGTCTGTTGACAACCGCCGGCTCCCTCAGCCAGTAAAGCGAGATGAGCGCCACAACCCCAGAGTCGTCCGCGACTGGACTTAATGGTCAGGGGTCCCTTTACCTTTATTATAATTAACAGGACTTAAGGGTTTAAAACTGCAGTCTGATACCTACTGACCTCAGAGTAAGCCCCACTGAAATTAATGGGACATACTTCAGAGTAGACATACTCTGTGCTGTAACTGGCTGGATTGTTCTCTGTGTGATGCTAAGTTTCCTATGATACCTCACAGCAGAAACGTTCTGTGACAAAAGTGGGCTCTTCAATCCTGTTAGATGTTCAATGCATATTGTATATAGCTACATTATCTTTTCCTAACTAAGCTTTAAAATACAGTGCAGGATTTATAACATGAACATAGATAAAGCTAATTTCATAATACAATTGTGACTTACTCCCAGGTAATTGTGTACAGTGGAACCTCTACTTACCACCATAATCCGTTCCGGCGGCCTGTCCTTTAGGTGAAACGGGTCGCTGGTAGAAGTGCCGTTGTGTGCATGTGTAGACAGCGGCAGCCGCTTCTGCAGAAATCACGGCAAACCCGGTATTTACTTCCGGGTTTGCCACAGTCGGGACTTGGATTGGGCCCAAGTAGAGGCAGTCGTAAGTGGAGGTCCTACTGTACAGTATAGGACTTTAGCCTTAATATTTCTTGTCTGTTTCCTAAAGGAATATCCGGGTGATCCGAAGAAGATTTAAAGATGTGTTTGAAAAAGCGTCTTTGGACAATGACAAGAGATTGCATATGTAAGTATTTTCCTATTAAATATAGTGAGCTCACAAACCTTAGCTTAATGGGTGGATAGCCCATATGTGGTTTCAAGTAGGATTTCACACTGTAGTTTTGGCATATGTAAAAAATAACACAGGTTGATGTTGGGAGTGCTAATATGTCCACTTTGATATGCATAATAAACTGCATTTGGGTTGATATGTAAACATTAAGTATCTGCTATGTTTCCAGGGTTTTAATTAAGACTTGTTGCTGTTAATATAACGTGTGTTCAGATTGTCAAGATTCAGGCTATGCTACTCGTTTGGAATCTCCATTGCTATGCAATTCCTACATGTTCAGTCATGTACTACTGATACACAACTTAAAACATGGAAAGTTGCTATATAGACTTCACCAAACAAATCTGAAAGGAACTAATATTTGTATCCATAAGCAGAGAGATTGTGATCTATTGATCCACTAGGTACTGTAATTTATTTGAAAGCTTTCTTTTGTAAGTCCTTTCTTGCCGGATTAGAAAACAATTCATAAATGGAACAGAATCCTACATCTGTAGAATGTATTGTATATAATATTTTAATCTTGTGTGTTAGAGAGCCATGTTGAAGGAACCACTGATTGTTTTCCTTTTCTTTATTTTAGAGATGGAGAGGAAATTGCAGTGGTGTACTATAGAGAAGGATACGTGCCAAAGAATTATAACAAACAGGTTTGTATTACTGGGTTATACCCAGCTAAGTCATACTCTGAGTGGACCCACTGAAACAATTAAATCCATTGATTACAATGGGTCTACTCTAATTGACATTGAATATCACCCACTGTCTTGAAATCTTGATTGCAAGCTCTGGAGCACTGTAAGTGACGTTATCCTCGACACAGTTTGATCCCAAATATGAATTCAGTGCATGTGTAATTCTTTAGTTGTTTGGTAATCACCTGGGAAATTCTGAATACATTCAATCAAACAGCTAATTCTAGAAGTAGTTCAGCCAATTTCCCAAAACATCAGCTGGTGGAAGTGATATCTTAACCTGTTCTGTGCTGAGAGACTGGTGGCTTGTTTGCCTCAATATGCTACCTAAAGCTACATATATTTAAAATGAGGTTTCCAGTTGAATTGGCAGGTTACTTCAGAGCTTAATAGTCATGATGCTTTTAGCTGACTTGCTATATGCAGGCTTGTGGCTGTCATGGGTAAATAGAAATGTCTTCTAGCCATGTATTCAGTTTGTGCTCTGAAAATATCTAGTTTCTGCTAGGTTTTCTTGTGCCTTGAGTAGCAGTGGTGTGTGTATCTGCATACAATTATTTCATTCTTACTGATGCCACCCTTCCAAGGGATCATGAGGAGGGACCCAGCCACTTATGGTTCCTCCACTTGATCCTGGGTTTGCCTCTTGGGGTGATTCTTTGAATGGCTTGGAAGGAGGCGTGGGGAGCTGCAAAGCTAAATCTGAAAATCCCCTCTGCAAGCAGAAGATGGTACTTTGGATCGCAGTTAGTGTCAACCTCAGCACCTGCCCATGTACTTGAATGCATAAAACTCCCAATTTTGAAATATTAAACAATACATGTTATATAGAACCTTGATTGAAATTATCTTTTTCTGTTTTTGTAAAAGAACTGGGAGGCACGGTTGCTGTTGGAAAGATCTAGAGCAGTTAAGTGCCCTGATATTGCCACACAGCTTGCTGGGACCAAAAAAGTTCAGCAGGAGCTGAGCCGACCAGGAACACTGGAAAAATTACTGCCAAATAAACCAGAAGCAGTGGCTCGATTAAGAGCTACATTCACCGGCCTTTATTCTCTGGAGATGGTAAGTAGTAATGCATAGAGGGATACGTACACGGCCTTGAACTGGATGTATTTTTTAAAATGCAGCACGGTACAACATCTGAGGAGATTGTTGTGATGAATGTGTTCTTATAGTCTCCATACATTGTGAAATCTGTTTTGTCAAGAATTTTATTTGTTAGGCAATAGAACTTAAAGACAAAGTTGTAAAAAATATATATGCAAAAGTTGCTGTTAAGTGTGTGTGTGTGTATCCCCTTTCTCCTCCTTCTTGCAGGATGAAGAAGGTGATAAGATTATTGCCATGGCTATTGCTGACCCAGACCGCTTTGTGTTAAAGCCACAACGTGAGGGAGGAGGTCAGTAACTGGTTCTCTTTGTGTATGATGAGTCAATAGCCTGGTTCAAGGATCAGGACTTACCTGTATGCATACACCTTTTAAATAATTGTGTAAGAACAAAAGTAGCTTATTAGAGACAAATTGTCTTCCCTGATGCTGTAGCAAATAATTCTGTAGTGCTTTCTTCCGGTACTGTACTGCGTATCTAAACTGAAATTTAAACTTAGTAGGAAAAAAGGTGACAAGCAATTTAGCTGATAAAATAAAATGTGGTGGAAGCATTATCTAAGCATATTCTACACATTTTGGATCAGGATCATTTCTCCCAAACCAACCAGCACCCCACCTCCACCCCGTGGATCAGCTGATGGTTCAATCCCACTGGCTTGGTTACCACTTACACTGGTGCCAGTCACCAGTGATTGCTTTTCCTCATGTTCTGTACTTGCTGGGGTGGCTACAGGGACCCAACACACACCTTCATCCACCAGCTATTCCAGCTCTAGTGAATTCATTTTACTTGCTGCTGTGTTTGTCAGGGAACAACCTCTATGGTGAAGAGCTCAAGCAGCTTCTAGAGAAAATTAAAGACAGTCCAGAAAGGACCTCCTACATTCTCATGGACAAGATAAAGCCTCTCCCTGCACTGAATTATTTACTGAGGGCTCACAGTCCACTGAAAGTATCAGAATGTGTGTCTGAATTGGGAATTTTTGGAGTCTACATCAGGTGAGAAAGTAACATTTGTGCCTTTGCTTTTAATAGTTTTATATTCCTGTGCATAGCATTGGTTAGTACTGAGCTAAATAATGTGTCACTGCACATGACCTTTGGAACAATGGAAGTGTTACGGAGCTCATTGGTAGTACTTTCTGTATCCATAGCATGTGTTCCAGGTGCAATCTGTAGCATCTCCAAAGTAGTGCTGTAAAAAAAAAAATACAGCACTTTTGTCAGTCAGGATGCTTATTATGCAAGAAGTATTCAAGCACGTGTTGGAACCTTAGGTACAATAAAAGTGGATTAAAGAGCTCTGTTGCCTAGCACAACAAATCTGCTTAAAAAAAACACCACTTCTTCTGTTTTCCTTCCAACTGATTCTGTGTTAGCTTGAATGCAGGCCAAATTCTCAGTTGTGTACCTGCTCTGCCAACAAATCAAAATGAATAATCAGTAAAGAGCAGATATAATCCAACCTCTGAGTATGCAAATTGGATGAGTGCTCAATAAACAGGTCCTCTGGAGGGGCCAATGATCTTATGCAATATAAAGCAGCCTCCTATGTTTTTATTACTATTGCAGCAATATAATTAATGACGATAGTGTAACACAAACATTGCTTAGGAGGTGGTGTGTGGGTATATATAGAGGCCATTAGGTGCATCTATTCTAAAGCAGATACTAATTTCTGGGTGGGTAAATCACACAACCCTTCATTGTGTGTGCTGAAATGGTTATTGTTCATGCATAATGCTGTAAGAGTTGTAAAACTCGTTAAGTCAGTATGCATATATAAACACTGATAAACTGTACATCATGCAGGCACTGTTAACTAAGCAGGAGTTTGGTGAGACTCCAGAGTCAAAAGTGTTACTATATGAATTTTATTAGTCCTTTTGATTTTTCTCTTGCAGACTGGGTCAGGATCTTGTGGTGAACAAGCATGTTGGCCATCTCTTGCGAACAAAGGCTGTCGAACATGCTGATGGTGGAGTAGCAGCTGGAGTAGCTGTTCTGGATACTCCCTATGTGATATGAAAACAGAATACCTCATCACTGATATCTTCCTCACTGTGCTTAGACATTCTCTTTTAGGGCATGATTGCCAATGGGTGGACTTGACAATCAGATCAATACTGGAAGCCCTCCTCTCACCAGTGACCCTAAGATACAAAGCAGGCAGAGTTGCACTGCTGTTTCCTGGTCTCAAGAAAATACTGGATTCCAGTTGACTTTCTTTGATAATTTCATGTTTGAAGCACCCTTAACATGCTTCTCACAGACTTCATGCCCTTTTACTGTACTGTGACCATGGACAATCTGTTGATGTTCTAATCAGGCATTTCCTGAGATAGCACTACACAAGCTGCTACACATGCACCTTCAAGTGCCTGGTAGCAAAATAGTGTATTACCTTGATCTCTTCTGCATTTTCAAGGTATTTCCATCCAGCTGTGGAGAGGGTTACTCTTCCAAGCATAAGATGTTGTGCAACACTTCCTGCTTTTTGTTATGTTCTTGTTTGAGAAGAATACACCACAAAGGAAAAACTGCATGCAAGGTCACAGAACAATGAACAATATGGCACAGGAAAAAAGGGACACAGTAGGAAAAGAAAAGAAAAACCCCAGACAAGAGTTGATTTTATTTCAATGCTCCTGGACCCTCTTGTAACATTTTGAAAAAGCAGAAGGTGTATGCTAAAGGAAGAGGGTTAAGAAAATGAAGGTGAGCTCTTGGAAAACAGATTTCAGAGTCAAACAACGGTAATAAGAATGTCCTGTGATATCATAAGTTGTAAGGATCTCAGATTTTATTTCAGCTGAAATAACTGGTTGATCAATCTGGTCTCTCCTATGCTACTTTGGTGAGTAATATCCAGTAGTCACATAATATAGTATGCTCAGAATCTGAACATATTCATTTTTGAAGAATACACTTGTGTTCAACATGCTATCTGCTAATTTTTTGAAAGAAGCAGAAGTTAATCATGTTAAAGTTTTCAAACATTTTGAAACTATGGAAGATGTCTGCTCACCAAAACAAAACCCTGAGCATTAACAATTGGAATATGCTCACGTACAAAGCCAAGCTATGTGCCATTTTAAGATAGGGGAAATTTAATGAAGTCAAATAAGTTACTTTGAAACAGCATATCAATATTGTTTTTAAAAGATGGGGTTTATAGAGCTGGAATGGCTTTGGTTTTCTTTCTAAACAGCAGCATCTCAATTTATACATGGATCTTTCTGGTTCAAGGCCTTTGAACCTATTTTTTAAAACTATTATGCCTAGAAAATATGTCTTTAGAGGAGAGGCTTATTAAATTAACACGGCTTAATTGAGAGCACAGTATTAAGGACCAACAGGAAAAAAATATAACAATTTAGACATATTTTCTCAGCAATTGTCTAAATGAGTTTTCTAAATAAAAGCACCTTGCTATCTAATGGAAAACAATCAGTGATAAAATTAATGGAGTTTCTTGTCCATGAATTTCAGTGAGTCAGCTCTGAGTAAGACTATCAACTGACAGAAGCCTGTGTTTTTAAAATAATGTTGCCTTAGCTTTAGCAAACTACTTGTTGTTCAGTCGTTCAGTCGTGTCCGACTCTTCATGACCCCATGGACCAGAGCACGCCAGGCACGCCTATCCTTCACTGCCTCTCGCAGTTTGGCCAAACTCATGTTAGTAGCTTCGAGAACACTGTCCAACCATCTCATCCTCTGTCGTCCCCTTCTCCTTGTGCCCTCCATCTTTCCCAACATCAGGGTCTTTTCTAGGGAGTCTTCTCTTCTCATGAGGTGGCCAAAGTACTGGAGCCTCAACTTCAGGATCTGTCCTTCTAGTGAGCGCTCAGGGCTGATTTCCTTAAGAATGGATAGGTTTGATCTTCTTGCAGTCCATGGGACTCTCAAGAGTCTCCTCCGGCACCATAATTCAAAAGGAAAGCACAAGTTTCCAGGCTCTTTCTCAGTGGGGGAAAGAGCCCAGAAGCATGAACCATGGCTTTAAGGTTATATCAAAATGAAGCCAAAGTCTAGTCTAGGTTTCAAAATGAAAACCAGGCACTGAACATAAACAAAAAAATCCACAACCAACTGTGACGGCTTTATAGATTTTATTTCCTTGATTTATTTCAGTTAAAAACAATTCTAGCCATTTCCCAACCAAAATTATGTCAGACCAAGATTAAAAGTAAAAGGACTTATTTCATGTTAACAGCACATAGCAAGCCATTGGCTTACCTTTAATGCTGCAGGACATTAGATTAAATATACACCAATGTTGCAGACCACAGACAAGTGCATTTAGAATACTAACAGCAGGTAAGAAATGAGAAAGGTATAACCATGCGTCAAGGTCAGGAAAATGTTAAAATATTCATTAAGCACATCGTTTTTGGGACATGTTTTAATTACATGGGCAATGAAGACATTGGGATACACCATTGTGGCTATCACAGTTAAAGCTTTGATTTCAATTAAAAAAGAAGGATGTGCTAGAAATTACATACCCTGACAAAATTTATTGAGACAAGACGCTTGTTTTCCCCTCTATATTTATTAGGGAGTTTGTCTGAGTTGTGGGATCATTATGGGGGGGGGGGGGAATCCCAGTTACATGTCCATATCTGATCTTTTTCTTTGCTACCTGAACAGTGAAAAACCTAGAATAAGCAAAGCCTGTGATATTCACCCAACCATGGGGAAAGACACCTCTGCATAGTTGTCTGCAGACCGGTCACAGTGTTGTTGTTATTATTTGTACCTCCACAAAAGCAGCAACTCTTATTTGGTCACACATATGCCCATTATTATATCAAGAAATGGAAGCATAAACTGGGCTAAATAAAAATTTACCTGGAAACAATTTTCACAAATGCAGCTACGCTTTCCCCAGCCATAGCAAACATAGGTGAGAATCACTGGCTGTATCCATTTTCTTCATGTGATTGTGTGTCATAGCTGGTCACATGGAAAACCAAGTAACTGAATTGCCCCATTTTGCCGAAACTTTGGTTCTACAGTACCTGCTTCTCACCCATCCAAGTGAATCCCTACCCAGATTCAATTGGTACAGGAATTGCACCAAGCAACAGCCACAGAAAATTTATGAACTTCCCTCTAGGATACATCTAGGCACTGAATGCAACTTTTCATGACTACAATTCCCTGAATTTGCTTCCACCCGCAAAAAAAATAAAAAAAAAATAGATGCACTGGGAAAATTCAGCTCTGTGCGCACACATATACACAAATGTACTATTAAAATCCAAAACATTTAGATAGCCTTATTCCCTTTTGAGGAGGAAAGTCATTGTCATTAAAAGTAGTTTTATACAATTTAAGAGTTGCAGTTTTTCTATAAACTTTGATTTTCCCATGGCATGCAGCCAGAGGATCCAGGATTCTATAAAGAAAAAGAAACCTAATGAATGCTTGATTTCTAAAAAATAATTGTTCCAATAATTCTCCCTCAACATGAGGATTACTGTTCAGTTTGTCGGTTCTCAAAGCCTTTAACAACCACTCAGGAGCAAAGCCATCTTTTCACACCAATACCTACACATTCTAAGCTCTGCCCGTTTGCAGCATGTTAAGAGGTAAAACAAAAACAAAAACAATTCATAAAACTAATCCATGAAAATTAAAATATTAAGTCATTCTGTACGACGTGAATGAGGCTGGAATTTCAGATATGTAGTTATCAGTCTACAACATAATGCACACAGTTCTCCAGAGGCACAGACAACTAGATCTACAACACAAAAGGACTGGATCTTGGAGCACCAGTTTCTTCTCTTCATTTACAGCATTTTACATTCAGCTCAGCGTTGGGCAGTTTCTTCATCTCAAGAGAAACACAGTCATTGGGCCATATTCTCACCAAATCCCTGCACTACTGCTGTTTTCTTCTAGAATTGCCTAGCTACAGTATTGTCTCACACCG